>NC_068956.1:12500-314250 GCF_026419915.1 Harpia harpyja | reverse complement strand
AATCAAGTACAATGGTAGCCTCATTTTACAGGCTGAATACCTGAATGCCTTTTCCCTGCCATGTAAAATTATTTCATATGAAACACTGGGGGTTTTAGCATTCCCATTATTTCTCTGAAATCTGGTATGGCAAATGATGGAACGATGGAGTACACAACCTCTTCTCACTCCCTTAAATTTGCTTTGTTTTTCTTTTACTACAACTGCCTGTCACTAGGACGGTGCAGGGCTGCACTGCACATCCAGCACATGGAAGGTCTCCCAGCCTTAGCTCTGCCAGCTGACCTGCTCCCTCAGCTGCGATGCTTCACTGCGGCTGGCTTCAGCCTCAATAACACCAAATTAATGGTTTTTTCACTCAGTTCTTCATAGAATTGTTAAATTTCTTGCCCAGCAGGAACTGCGGAGTCTACAGCAACAGGGGAATTAAAAAAGAAGCTACAAAAAGTACTTGTCTCCCGTGAACTGGTTCCTGATTAAAGCCCAGTGACCTGGGGGCAGAGATGGACAGAGGCATCCTGCACAGCAGGCGTGGGAGACGAGAGGCTGCGCAGGGGGAGGGCTTACTGCGGGTGCTGCACCCCAGACTTGCCCGCCTCCCTGGACTCAGGACAGGGTCCCTGGGAAGGCTCCTGGGCCCCAACCCACTCCAGCAGCACCTACTCTGGCATTTAAGGATATTCCCCTGTGTCCCTGGCAAGGCAGATTAACAGTTTATGCACTTTCCCACACATGTATTGCTGGCACAAATCTGCCACCAGGAGAAAACTTGCCTAAGGAACACAGCTCCTGGCTCCCTGTTTTCAAGCATTTCCAGAAACCTGGAGACAAAACAACCTCTTTCTTGCTCTGCACCTCCTGCTGTCACCCGACCTGTGCAGGGGTGCAAAGTGCTGCCAAGCCCAGGCTTCGGTCCCTGCGTTGGTCAGCATCTCTCAGCAGCTCAGCTGTCAGCACCGAGCAATCCATCTTCCCCCAGCATCCGCTATGGAGCACTGGAGCTTGGTCTTAGCTGGACACGGGGCCGCAGGACACCAAGGCATGACGCCAAGCAAAGCAACATCTCCTCCAGCAATTTACTCTCCAAAGGCAGCTCTGGGAAACACCTGGGCAAAACAAATGCAACCATCTCCTTCCCTGGAGTGCATTCAAAACCAGTTGGTGGCCCTGGGTGTGCCCGGGGCCCAATTCCTATTGCAATGCACTGAACAAAGCTCCAGATGAGCTGTCCCAGGCAGCTACAGGTCCTTGTACAAGCCTGGCAGGCTCAGCCGGTGTCTGCACTGAGGGCTGTTAGCTGATGGACACAGCTGCAGTACAGAAACAAGCTCTGTTTCTACCATACCTGCTACAGGGAATATCTTCCAGATCAATATTATTTTAGTTCACAGTCCTTTAATTCAGGATGAGCTTTGGCCTCCTGCCTGACACAGCACGCTCTGAACACATTCCCAGCACACCATGCTCTCAGCAGCAAAGCCCAGGATTTATTTTGTGGACCTTCTGTCCTCTCCCGTCCTTGTAGGTGCCCTCTGGATGGACGTGCACTGCCATGGGGTCCACAGGGCTCCAACGGCCCCAGCAGCCAGTGAGGGGATAGCAGAGATGACCAGGTGGCATGCACACGAGCCATCACAGACCCCGGGTCCATCGTCCCCCTGAGCATCACCCCCCCACACCAAGCCTGGCTGGCACGGGGGCTTGGTGCTGCCTCCCCATTGCTGCACACAGTTGGACGCATGCATGCAGCATTTGGGGACCTTGGTCCTGCCTCTGTCCCCTCCTCTGGTTGATGCCTCCACGAGGTCCCATTTCTCACTGTGGGGTGGAACAGGCGACTTGTCTGCAAGGATGCCCAGGTCATTAGTCATGGAGGGGATTAGACACATTTTTTTGGCCAAAATGAGGCAGAAGCAGACTATAAACATCTAGTGAGAATATGGGCAAATCAAGGGAGGGGATGGGCAGGGGTCTGCATTGCCATTTGTGGGAAATAAAGATCTCAGCACCACTTTGAACACGCTCTTGCTTTGCCCCAGACAAGGGCCAGGGGTGCGCAGGCACAGGCAGCGGGGCAGTGGGATGTGGAGAGCGATGCTCCTGCCAGGGAAGTTAACCTGGAGGGCCTGGATCGCTTGCCCACCACAGGCTTGCACCGCGAGCCTCGCAAACTGATCTGCAAACCGCTACATGCCTGATTTAGGCCCTTTCTAGTCAAGTCGGTGGAGAAAGCTCTGTGCTTGCTTCTCACCTCTTGGAAGCCAGTGCAGAGGAATATTGTGGCCAGCTGGAAACCCTGCTAACTATAGTGCTCCATGGGAATGCACTGTGAATATTTCCTGACACTCTTTACCTAAAGAGCAACACGCAGATGGTAAGATACATGAACTGCAGGACAATGCTCCCACCAAGCACAGACAAGGCTGCCACAGGATTACTGCTTCTGGTATACAGCTCAGTCTGAGATGAAAACTCCCCTCATCCCTCCCAAATTTGGAGAGGGTCTCAGCAAACTCCCAGGTCATCGCCTTCCCAGACTGGTACAGTCAGGGCCAGGCTTCACCCTGTGGAGGTGGACTGGAGTGTTTGAGACTCTGGACTGATTAAAAACATGAGGATGTTTGTTATCTTCCACCCCTCTGGTACACAGAGCTTTGCACCAGCCGAGTGTGGCAAACAGGTCGTCAGCTGGTTTCAGGCTTGAGGCGAGTGGCGATCCATTCACCCGTGCAATGAGAGGTATGAGAGGGACCTGGCAGAGCCAGCGACTGCCTGCACTTCAATGTTCTCCACAGCACCGCAACAACGTGAAACTAAAGTTTTGCCTTTAAAATCCCCTTCTCTTTGGTAGGATCTTCCATGCAGGAAATGAGTGCATCCTGTTTGTCACTCTTGGTCTGACATGGGCTAGTGTCAGCAAAGACAATGCTTAAGCAGCACCCTGCAACACCCAGGGACACTGATCCCCCAGCCTGGCCTCTCCATCCCCATCCCTCCAGGGTCCTTTCCCCTGGGCCACCTCTCCCTTGTACCCCAGAGCCAGAGAATGCCTCCCCATGGCTCCTGGGCTAAGGCGGCAGTGGGAGAGGGAGGCCCTGGGCTTGCAGAAGGATCTAGGATCCTGGGAGGGCAATAGCTATGTAACAAGGTATCATAACACCCACAGTAGTCATGGAAATTTTCAATGGGAGCCACGCAAAGAATTAGAAAAATTTCTTTTGTCTCTCTTCGTATGCATTGTGCATTTCAAAATGCATCATTTAGATTCCCCTCACCTCTCGCTTTAGGAAGGAATTCGAATTATGCTGAGCTATCCAAGGCAAAAGTTGGGTTTCCTCCCAGCAGCAATTCCTTCTGCAGCCGGTAACAATGTCCCATCCTCGCTGCCTGCTCTGCCAGCACTGAGCCACCGTGTCCTAGCAGAACAGGAGCTGTACGGCAAATGGAGGATGTGCTGCTGCTAACGTGGTGCTTAAACAAGGAGCTCTGGCTTTCCTCCCCGGCCCAGGACACTTCCCACCACGGGCCAGTTTCCTGCTGCCCACTCTGTGGCCACTGCCTCCCTGCATCCAGTGCCACGCACACCCCAGAGTGAGCAGCCGGGTGTCCCCAGGAGACACCCAAAGCACCCCCCAGCCCTTCCCTGGCCACGTGCTGCATCCCACCCCACACCAGCACGGGGACCGGGAGGCTTCAGGGGGCAGGAGCCCTCCTTGGGGGATGCAGCATGCATCCTTGGGGGACACTCAGGCATCCAGCATCACTGGGGCTGCCGGGCTGAACGGAGGCCCAGGAGCAAGGACAGAGTCCCAGAAGTAGAGGATGTCACCGGGAGGAGGAAGCCCCTGCTCTCCCAGGCAGGTGGGTCGCACACAGGGGACTTCTCTGGGGCTGCTCTGAGGAATGGGAGCATGTGGCTCCATGAGCAGCCAGCCCGAAAAGCTTATTGCGGTGCTCCGGTCTGTGCAAAGAGGTGAGACTGGACAGCACCGTTTATAGGAGAGCGTGCAGGAGAGTCAACTCTAGAGGTCTCTGCGAGGCAAGAAATGCGGCGGTCCTGCAGCCCCCGCAGCCGGGCCCTGCGGGGCTTGCGGTGGCATCGTGAGGGGCTCACGGAGACCCCCGCCATCCTCCCCGGGTAAGTCGCATTTACACCACAGCTGGAGCGAGCTCTGACTTTATCAGAGATTTAAGGAGAACTACCCGAACACTGCCAAAGCCCTTTGGCTTTCGTCCACACTGCTTTACCATGCATCACTACCAACACGTGTGTGTGTGCATCTAACGTGCACATGGTTTAACAACAGAGGGTTCAGAGCTCCCCTGGAGAGACTGCCTGTGCAGAACCGGTGCATCCCTGCAGCCTCTTGGTCTGCTCCCAGGGCTGCGGCTGCCTAAGGGAGCGCAAAAACTGCACAGGAGCAGCAGTGCAGCAACCTGGTCTCCACATAAAGGCAAAACCAGAGACACTGTGAAGAGGAAACGAGGTTTGGAAGAAGTTAAGAAAGCAGTGCTGTCTTGTGGGAGTGATCCCAGTCACTGCCTCCCCCCCGCACCAAGCACACTTGGTTAAAGCACATTGCCATCCTCTTCACTCTGTCCCATCTCAGTGCAAAGAGCAGCTGAGCTGCTCATCACCCCGGGGATGGCGGTGACAGGAGCAAGCCTGGCAGATTGACAATGCGCGGGCAAGGATGTGTCAGGCTCAGCACCGTCCACGCTCCCTGCCCCGAGCAGGGCAGCCTCACCTGCTCACTTTCCCAGGCTGAGCTCAGCTGGCTCCCACCACAGCCCAGGCAGTCACACTAACACAGCTGCTGTACCATTGTTTCCAAGGGTATTTTAATCATTTTTATTTATTGCACAGGCCCTTTTCCTCCCAGCACCTGCAACGTGCAAGGAAGGGACTTTCCTCCTCCCCCCTCAGGGCACCTGAGTACAGAAAACCTGACATCTGGCCTGGGTTAGACTTGCCCCCCTCTGCTGTGGCTCAGCCCCGTCCAAGGAGAGTTCCTCCTGGCTGATGCTCATGCTTTTGAAGTGTCTCTTCCCCATCCACATGGCAAGCCAAGCACATCCTTAACTTGGGGCTGCACGCTTTGCTACCTGACAGAGGAACCTTTGCACTGGCAGAGGATGCTCCCTGCATCCCATGGGCAGAGCTCCTCGCAGCAGCAAGGTGTTTGAGCACACACCACTAGCCGGTCCAGGACACGTCCCCGCTGCAGCCAGGCAGCCCTGGCTGCTTGCCCTGTTCAAAGAATGGGTCAGCAGGTCAGTGCAGGACCCAAAACACTTCTGGCACTGCCTGCAGGGTTGCAGCTTCCCCAGGCGGGTGCAGCAGTGTGTGAGGGAGTCGGACAGGCACCCGAAGCCCTTCCCACAGCGGCTGCAGCCATGCACGTTGTCCGCATGCCCTGCCTGCTGCTGGCTTGCCTCGGCTGGTCCCACCATGGTCTTCCCACAGTCATCACGGAGGCACTGCTGGGACCCAGGGTGGTTGCATTCATGCAGGATAAGGCCCGCCTGGGAGCCAAACGTGCAGCAGGGGAACTGGCACTCCTGAGGGTGGCACAGCCGGTGTGATGCCAGCTCAGAGTGGAAGCAGAAGGTCCTCCCATACTGGGAGCACTGGTAGGGATGCTCTCTGGTGTGGATGCACTGGGGGCTCTGCAGGGAGGGGTGCGAGCAAAAGCCCCCCCCCAGTCCACAGAGAGGAATGGCTTGTCCACTGGCCACGGGGGGGGGGGGGCCGGAGGGAGCCCTGATCCCAGCCAGGGGCTGCAGGGCCGGTGGGGGGGGAGGCGGCCGGGGGCTGTATTCTTGTGCATGGTGAGCGCTGCCTTGTGCGAGCAGCTCCTGCCACAGAGGGTGCGGAGGAGGATAGTGGGACGATGGTGCTGGTGCTCCGGGGCTGTGGTGACAGCCAAAGCTCTTCCCGCAGCCCATGCAGATGAAGGGGCACTCTGCCTGCTGCCTAGGGTTAGTGCAAGCCAGCAGCAGCACCCAACCCGACCTCCAGCACAGCCCTTCCCAGGGCCCTCGGGGGACGCATCCTGCCCCCTCCCTGGCTGCCCCCAGCAGCTTTCACCTGGGGCCACGGCAGGCTCCGTACAGGGCGTCCCTGCCTGCACGGCAGGCAGCAGCTCCTCCGCCCTGCCTTCTCCAGCCCTTTCTTCTCTGATGGCCCTAACAGTCCAGGAGGAGAGGAAAGGCCAGACACTGCCAGGGGCTGCAGAGGAGCAGACCCTCCTCCCCCAGCACAGGCACTGCTCCCGTGCCCCCCACAGGTCTGCCCGCTCCTGGGGAGCCAGAGGAGGTACTGCCCGGGCTCACCCTGCCAACAGCAGCAGACACGCAGCCAGTCTCGCCTTCCTCTCCAGGAGGCTCACAGCCCTGCAGGGCATGTGCCAAACCACCGTTCAAAGCCCATCTTGCCCATTATTTTGCACAGCAGCAGCAGGTCATGCCCAGCGCTGATGCTGCATCATGGCCACGTGCAGCAGAAGGGACAACCGGAGCTGAGCTCCCTGCCACTACGAGAGCAGCACCAGCTAATGGAGCATCAAAGATGCCCCAGCTGTGATCTGGTTTGCATCCGCTTTCCATGGGAACCTGGTGTCCTGCTGACATCCTGAGTTTAGAAATCTTCCCCAGGCAGCCCCATGCCTCGCAGCCCCCGGCTGCCCCCCCAACTCTAACAGGGACGCTGAAAGGAGGAACAGTAAAAACCATGTGGCGATGGGGTATTGAGGCTGAGGAGAGCTCAGAAGTGAGCAGGGCAGGAGTTGTCGTTTGGTTTCCACTCAAATGGTGTCTGAGCAGATTTCAGCAGAAATCGGCTGCAGCAGCTCTCCCAAAAGTCGCCTTTGCAGATCAGCTCCTCACTTCAGCACTGGGCTTTGTTCTTCTTTCATTTCATCTTCAAAACCAGAACACTAAAAATGCCCATAAAGAGATCAGAGGCACACAGAGCTGAACTCTGTATCGACCAAGTTGGGTTTATTTGTTTTCTTCTGCTTCTCTTTTGCTGGGGCGGGGAACAGTTCACACCAGAAGACAGGCTCAGGAAGATCCTCCTGCCTCCGGCTCCAAGGCCAAGGCCAGGCTCTGCCATCCCAGTGGGCAAAACTGAAATCCTCCCTTCGTTCTTGTCCAAATGCACAATGTTTGGTGTTGTTTGTCTTTTCAACTACAGACACTCACCGAGCGATGGCCAGTGTATATTTAACCTTTAAGTGTTTTCTCCCAGGAAGAAGAGCACGGTGAGCATGGGATGCAGAACATGATGCTCACAGCTTATAACAGCTCAGTGGCAAACACTGCACATCCCAAAGGTCAAGAGAAGAAAGATGCGGAGAAACAGCAGCACTGATGCTCAAGAGCTGTTATTTTTGCTCCCAGATTATCTTCCCACTGAGAAAGCTTTACCTGCACAAGGCGGATATCACACGGCAAAGCCAGGGGAAGTTGGGCTGGAGGGCAGGACCGCCACCAGCAAAGGTTCAGCTTTACTTCCCGAGCTCTCCACTTACAAACTGCCACAACATGTTTATCACCCCTGCAAGCCACGAGCTGCATCAGGTATGAAAGATCCGCTGTGTGCTGAGAGCAGCTGTGCCACGGGCTGAGGACAAGCGGTTGTTATTCATGCAGCGCCGCTGAAGCATCTTCCAGCGACACCATCCTCTGCCCACACGGGCACTGGGCAAGCTTCCCTCCCTGCCGTGGTGGCAGGTAAAAGGGTAAAAAGAGCATCCCCCTGCCCACCTGCAGCTCTTGAGGGCTGGGGCATCAGTGGGAGCATCAAGCAATTCTACGGGCTGGGACAGCTTTTCCTCCCAGTGCTGAGATGCATGGAGCTGCTTTTGGCTGAGTAGCACCCTGCAAGCATGGCACAGTGGCCTGCCAGGACAGGGGCTGCGCCTGGAGAGGGTTTGCCCGGGCTCAGACTTCAGCCTTGGCTTCTCCTGCTCACCTGCAACATGATCCTGCAGCGACAGCTCCTCTGCAGAGCCCAGAGGATCCATGAAGGGGGCTCATCCTCCTCCAACCTTTATCAAACCCTCCGAATGGGAGGCAGGGTACCCTGGCAGGAGAGAGCACGGGGAGCACACCCACCCTCGCTGCCCGCAGGGGCTTGAGCAGTGGGTGCTCCATGGGGCCGGTGCCTTTGCAGAGGAGCTGTTTGTTCACTGTCCTCACGCAGAAGGTAAAGGTGGGAGCCCCCAGCCCACAGCAGCTCCTTGCCCACCACCAGGCTCTGCAGCACAGCCAACCCCAGTTGTTCAAGTGTAAACCTGACAGAGAAAATGAAGGGCTGAAAACGGCAAAGCCCAAAGCAGCATAAGTCCACAGGCTTGGACCGAGCAGCTCCCGAGCAGCAGCTGAGCCCTGTCCCGCACAGACTGCAGAATCCAGCAGCAATGCCAATGAAGCTGCTCAGCATTGGCTCCAGCAGGAAAACAGAACACGTAGCCTCACTCAGGGAAGAGGAACAGAGGCTTCCTGGGAAGCATCCCTCGCCCCTGGGCAGGCACATCATGGAGAGAGGGAAATAAGGGGAGAAAGGCACTGGGAGGGCCACACCAGCCTTGGGGTGGGCGGTGGGGGGGGGTGTTGCATTTAACTGAATAAAAACTAAATAACTAAATGCTTTGTGCAGGAGCAGCAGGACACCCTCTTTGCCTTGAGCTGCAGTGTGGGGACAGCACGAGCAAGACAACCTCCAAAATAGATGCACGGGACCTGCAGAGCACAGCAGCAAGAGCTTCCCGCAGGCAGCAGCTGCCAGCAGCCTGCAGAGAAGAGCCGCCCCAGCACGTGGACCGGGCGCTGGACACCGAGGACCCTGAGGCATCCAGCATCACGGGCCGTGCTCCCCCTGCGCCCGGGCAGGTTGGGGAGCAGGCTGACACGAGGACTTCTCTGTGCATTTTGCATTTGCTTTGAATGCTGCCTGACCGATGGCTTCTCCAAGGCCAAGGATTCCCCAGGCTGTGCTGGTGCCATGTCCAGGGTGTGGGGGGTCCTGCTGGGGAAATCCTCTCCCCAAAATCACTAGCACGGCCCTGGCCGCAGCTCCAAGGGAAGGCACAGCAGGCATGACACCAGCATGGCAGCACAGCCCACCCCTATGAAAACAAGGGTTTGGGAGAGTCTTCACATGTTCTTGTTTGGACTGCATTCAATCAAGAATAGGTTTCACTTCCTTATATTAAGAATTTCTTTTCTGACCAAAACATAAAAAATACTTAAGACTTACTAAGGAGAAAATATGTACCCTAAGATAGGAAGTAATTACTATTAACAGCATCATTATCACTGCTTAGCTATCCCTCAGCAAAGCCTGAGTTCAATAAAAGCATGCAGGCACCAACAGCTTCAGAAGCAACAGGGATTTACCAGCCTTTTATATGATACCAGCAGCTGAAGTCTCTCGCTGCAGCTCATTGCTTTTTCCAGACTGATCCTCCTTGTTCTTTGTTATGGTATCTGGCAATACAAAGGTTTGAATCCATTTATATGGACAAAGAATTCCTTCCACACAGTTAATTTTAGCAACCCATTTTCCACTGTCATTGCCCAAACCGATTCCAATAAAATGGCAAAAATAAAATGGCAAAAACATCCCTCCACAATGAGGATGTCACATTCTGGCATCCTCTTCTCCACAGGGCTGGGTGAGTGCCACGCTCGCGCTCTGCGCTGGCAGCCTTGCCCACGGTGTTCACTGCGGGCTCAGTCTAGCATTCTCCAAAGCATGGATGGTCCAACACGATCCAGCAGTTCCTTTGGCCACTGCTTCCCAATTCGAGGGTTTGTGAAGTGCTTGCTGGGGCATGACAGGATAGATACAGAAAAGATGCCCCCAAAGCAGAGGGAAATCCTGTGAAAAAGCAGTGCATTTCCATATCACAGGAGACTCACTCAGTCATGCTACAGGATGTGGTAGGACACAGTCACAGTGCCAGAATCACCGGCACAGCAAGGGCTGGGGATAGAAAACATGCCAGCAGAACAGGCTGGAGGGTAGGAGATGCTCACTCCTTCGCCCTGCAGACCCCGAGGGCTGCAACTCATGTTTCTCTGCAGTCGCTGCTTGCTGGGATTGTCCTTCTCTTCCCACTGTCAGGAGCCTCACCCCTGCCTTGGGGACCCCTTAAGGACGAGGATAATTGGCATGGGTGATTCCTGGCCTTGGTCCCCACAGAGCCCAGACACGAGGGTCGCAGGCTGGGCAGCCTGGAGATTCCGCACATCCCTGTTTCACCAACCTCTTTGGCTTTCACTCCGTAAGTGATGGGGTTTAGCACAGGGGAACAGCCACGTCGACATCGGCCAGGAAAGCATGCATGTGGTGGGCATACTGTGACCACCAAACCGGTAGGTGAAAAAGGAGAATATGCCGGCATTCCTACAATGTGGAGAGCATGGAAATGATGCCGCGGTGGGAGCACCAGTGCTGGTCACCCAGAAACAGGCACCTCCGGGGCTGGAAGACCCTGAGAATCAGGCTGCAAGAGAGGGTGACAATCCTCACTGGCAGCAGGGCAACTGTTCAACCACCCATGACATTGACTGCTCCGCTTGCACGGGCCAGTCCAGCAACACCCAACAATTGCAGCAGGAATGAGGGATGAAGTGGCTTCTGCAGCACGGCAGCTGCCTCTGAAGCAGAAAAGTAAAGGGGAGGACATTGCAGAGGCTGCTGGCAAAGCTGCTAGCTCTATCTCTGTGGGATTAAGTGGGTCAATAAAGTCGTGTATCTCTGGGGATTGCAGATGGCAATGTCCAGATCAAACGCTGTGGGCAGCAGAATCACTGACTCGGCAACAAAATAAAATGAACAAGAAGCACCTGGGCAAGGCAGGCACCAAAAGAAACATCCCTCACCCTGATCCAGAAAACAGCGAATGTCCTGGGCACCATGGAGGTTGATAACAGCAACTCTGCTACTGCTAACGTAGAAAGGAAAAGGTACATTGGCTTGCGGAGGCTTCGCTATCTTGATGTAATAAAGAACAAGATGAAGCTGCCTAGAAGTGCAATAATATACATGGAAAAGAAGGGGAAAGAAGTCCAGAGGTGAGACCTCTCCATGCCTGGGAGTCAAACAAGGATGAACGTTCTGGGTCTAAAGCCGGTGTGACTGACAGACGGCATAGAGGTCTTTGATATTCTATTTTAAAACACCTGAAAAATAAAGTACAGCCTAAGAGAAACCACAAATCCCAGCAGACCTCAGCAGCGCTCACTGGGGGTGAGCTCCTGTCTCTGCTGGACCCAGCGTGAGTTTTACATTCACACCAGAAGCCCATCATGATGTGAAGCATCAAGAGAGACCATGGAGAGCTGGACCCTGGACTGATTTCATATGGCAGCTTTTCTGCCCCTTGGTCCGCATGTTGATGAGGTACAGGGAAGCTGGAAGCTGCGGAATCCATTCCAGGTCACTGTTTCTGGTGGAGAAAACCAGAAACCTGAGGGTTAGTCTTTCTGTCTGCCCAAGCAGATTAACTCCAGGAGAAGTGACATCAGTGAGGAGTTGGGCTGCATGGGCAGTCCTCAGCAGGGTTTCTCCGGCCCCAAAGATGAGAGTTAGCCAGCACCGAGGCTTTGTGCCCCGGCGGGGTTCAGAGTGGAGACATGCCCAGCGCAGCACCATGACTTCTGGGTCCACATTCAGGCTGCCAGCAGGAGCCGTGGGCAGGCAAGCACCCAACCACCCCCATCCCAAAGCATCGCCTGGGACCAAACCCAGCCGGGAGACCTGGAGCAGAGGAAAGGTGACCAGGTTTGATCCTCCGGGACAGGAAGGAACAGATGCCTCTGGGCTCCCTGCGACCCACGGAGGGGAGGAGATGCAGTGATGCTTGCGTAGGCACTTAGATTAGGCAAGAGGAAAGAGGGGGAGGAAATTCAGTGACAACCCAGCCTGCAGCGTGGATGTCAGCACTGAGGCAGCGAAGTTCAGGGAACAAACACAAATGGGGAGGGGGCACTTAAGTCTGCCCTTAGGCAGAGCCTGCTTGGATGCAGGTGACCCGGCTCGCAGAGCAGAGGTCTTCCCCTGTTCAAGCCTGAGTAATGAAATCCAGCAGTTCCCCACAGCCTAAATCTCACGGAGCTCCCCCGTACCTCTGCATCCCTCACTCTGCAGGAGCTGGAGGCCTCTGGCTCCAGGGCAGGGGGTCCATCCTGCTGAGCTGGGGGCTGAAACCACAGCTCACCACTGCTGGTCCCCTTCCAGATCAGGCTGGGAGTGAGCCTTGGGACCAGGTCACCAATGGGGACATTTTCACCTGACTGTATCCTCCCCTCAACCGTGTCCTTCATCCCCTGAAAGCTGCAATTAGCCAAGCCTGATGCAGGATATGTCACATCCACCTCAGGAGCTGGGACCTGCCTGAATCATGCGCCTGCACCTTCCTATTGCTAGAACATGCAGTGTGAGGTCTCCGTCCCAGTGCTGCATCCATCACCTCCACCAGACCCCAACAGTCACCCCCCTGTTCTGCTACAGAGCACAGCAGCATCCCCATTGCCTCGTGGATTCACCGCCCTCTGTTTTTGGGGGAGGTCGCTCAGAGTCTATCATGCTGCGGCAATAAGGAGCAGCCCTGGAGCCAAGGGCTGAACAAGGGGACTCACCAGCCCTTGCCTGGACCAGGAATGAGCAGCAGCTGTGGGTGATTCTGGTGGAAGATTTGCAGTGGTGATGTCTTAGAACTCAGCACATTTAAGCTGCAAGTCCCAGGAGGATGCTTAGGCCAAGGGGAGCCGCAGGACTCAGGTCTTCTGGTGCTTCCAGATTCAGGCGATTAAATGCAAATCTGCCAATTAACAGTATAGGTGGTGGAAGCAAATCTATTTGCAAATCCAAATGAGCAGGGGAGAGTGCAGAGAGGAGAAAACTAGTACAAACTACAAATAATTTTGGAGTAGTAAACTGCTTGCCGTGCAGAGGAAAGGCAGCATCCTGCAGGCGGGAGCTGGCAGAATTTAGTGGGTCAGACAGAGCACGGCAGAAATGAGATGTTTTGCTTTGCTTTCATCATGTCAGAAATAGCTGCTTGTCTTGGAGCTGTAGCTGTCCTTCTCCATCCATCACTCATAACAGCCAAGGCAGCCCATCCGGAGCGAGGTGGGAGGGTCATCAAACCCTGTGAACTTCTTACAAATCTAATGCCATCTGGTATTTTTCATTATGCAGTGATCATGGTTACATTAATATGCAAGATGTAGGAGTGTTTAGACCTTGTGGCTGCTGAGAAAAATACTTTTTCTTTGCCCTCCCATTTTTCATCTCAAGTGTGTATTTGGCTTGCATTTTAAACTGTGTTTTCCTTTTTGCCAGCATTTTCTGGGATGCAGATTTTTTGGTTCCTAGCTCACATGGAGCCTCTCCCTCCCTCCCTCAGCCTGACTGACCAGTCCCTCTCGCTTTGGCAGGTCCCCATGTGCGCTCTCTGTGCTGCACAAAGCAGAGGGTTCCTCGCAACACTTCATGGGGGAACAGAGTGAAGTGGAAGCAGCATGCAGGCACCGCAGCGGGGTAGGTTGATGAGCTGCAGATCCTCACAGCCACCACGCATCAAGGCGGCTGCAGAGCCGTTTGAAGGCGACAGGCATCAGGATGGATGCCCAGAGACCGAGCTCTCCCTCCCCTAGGCATGGTGCCTGCCTGCAGCATAATTCAAAGGGAGAAGCACCACTGCTCCAAGAAGTGGAGCCTTGATCTGCCCAGCTCGTGCACCAACAGCAACACCAAAGCTCCACCATTGTGGCCAGCTGCCGTCACACTTCCTGGGTGGGCAGAGCTTGATGGACCATCCCTCCATCACCTCCCCTTCCCCGACACACCACAAACCAGCAAGGACCAGTATGGAGTTTGGACTCTGGTGTGAAATCAAGCCTCAGGCATACGCAATGACCTAGATGTAGTCCCAAAGTTATTATCTTGCTCTCAGTCCTCAACAACCCTCTTAAAAAATAGCCCTGCTGTTAATGGGCTGACTTCGGTAGACCTGTCACATCTACCAATACGCTCACAACCTACTTGACTGTGTCCCAAAAAAGGAGCCAACCCCTCCCCTCCCAGCAGACACCACAGATGGGACTGGGAGCCAAGTCACTCACTTTGGTTAAATGAGTCAAACCAGCATCTCCCAGAGCACAAGCCAGGGAGGACAATGAGCCACAACAGGGGTGACGGTGGGGGCTGAACGCTGCAGTGACGGCAGAAGGGGACCACCGAGGGCAGCGGAACAGCCCCCCGCCCCGCACCGCTGTGATTTGTGTGTGCAGGGGACAGGGATGCTTTGGGAACCTGAGCAAGGCAGGTCCATCCTGCAGAGGGGTGTACCAGTGCCTGCCGGCGTTCACCACTCAGCAGGAACATCTCCAAGGGGTACCACCAGCATCCAGTCCCAGCTGTTGTGATACACTAACATATACCATCTCCAGAGCTCACTTGGGAGAGTCGGGACTATTCAAAGATTTTGCTGCTGAGGAACCAGATCTTCTGCCCTGGGGTTCATGACCATCAACAGCTTCCCTGGAATGGATAAAGCTCGAATTAATCAATTCACATATTAAGTGGAGAAAAGACTTTTCAGTCCCCCAGCTGCTCCCCCCCGTGCACCTCCAGGATGAGACATGATTCAGTCCAGCTTCTGGAAGAAAGGTGTCCAGCTTCATTTAAAGAGGGGTCCAGGCGACTGCATCCCCAGTGAGCTGTTGCCGTACTCAGCACCCCTGAAATCTGAAAGCACCATCCTGAGGGGCTGTAAAGGTCTATACGTACGGCCACAGCAAGATGAGGGTGACAAAGAGAAAATCCCATAGGGAAAGTCTCATGGCATGCAGCCGCATGTGAAATGCTATCTCAGCTTGTGCTGAATTAACTACAGCAAATATTTTCACAGCACACATAAAATGGCAAAGAATTACATATAATTACATGCACATGACTCATGCTAAAAGTGAAAGCCCTTCTTATCTGCCAGATGTAGACGAAGGGCAGCAGCTTCCCAGAAGTCGGATAAACAGCAATTCCACCACTGAAACCCCCGCAGCCCATTTCTGGAGGACCCTGAGCTCCCAGCTGCTCCTTGCTGAAGGTGGGAGCTCCCTGCCTGGTGTGGAAGACCACCCGGGTGAGACAGGCAGGGACAGGGCTCTGGGACCTGAACCAGAAGGTGCCCCGCACCCTGGGCACCACAGCAGTACGGAGGGGAAGGTGAACATGGGATCAGGGCGGCTTTGCCCTATTGCAAGAAGGAGAAACAGCCCAGGGGTGCTGGAGGTGCGATAGGCATGTGGCACAGACAGGGATGGAGACCCTGGCGAGCTGCTTCCCTCGACAGGGCGGCAGCCAGGACACTGGGGCTGGTGTGGGGCAGGGCTGACCTGGGGGCTTGCCAGGAGAACGGGCATAAAACCTCTCATTGGGTTTATGGGCAGGGGCTGATGTACCCCAGAGAACCACGTATGGCATCCATAGGTTCCCCCTGCAGGTACCATGCTGGTTTTCCCTGTGCCACTCTTGGGACAAGGCTGTAGGTCCAGGCTGGGCTCCAGGCTCCCTGTGCTGCCCACTCACAGCAGCACTGGAGGCTTGTGGACCTTCCTGCCAAGGCTCATTTTTTAAAAAATCCATCCTCATTTCTGCCTGAGCAAACCAGAAATCTCAGCTTGACTCTGGGCATGTGCAGAGCAGCCAGTAAAGACAAGCAAGCCTTTTTTAATTATTACTTACAAGCTAAATATATTTGCTGCTCCCCACTGTGCAACACAGCACCCCCCACAACGCCTGCTGAGTAGAGGTAATTTTCTGAGCACATCTGCATTTTGAGAAGACCCTTTCACATGCCCTGCTCCTCAGAGTGGGAGAGCACTTGCTGGCAGCCCTGATAACATCCTCCCCAGTGCAACAGAGGCCACAGTGGTGGGGCTGGTGAAATAAGAGCTGTAATTTTTTGTTTTAAGAGTTTCTCTTCCATGCCCTTTAAAAGCCCCAGCTACCTCCCCACTAGGTATCGTTTACCAGAACGTTATTGCAAGAGCTCCTCTTCGCAGATTTAGCACCCGGCGTCTCTGGTCCCCTGTGCCACCTTGCACCTCCCTCCCAGCAGCCTCCACCAGCCAGCTCAGCTCACCTCCCTTCTTCTGTCCCCATGCCTGGCTGTGCCCGAGGGTCCCAGGGTCCTGCCTGCCTCGTTCAAGACTAAAATGCTCATTTCTCTGGCAGGTTGTGCTGGCACATCCATTACTCTGTGTATGATCCTATAAGGACCCTGTAAAAGCATCAGTCCCTGCCCTCCCAAAGCAGGAGACAAACCATCCATGCGAGGCTGGAGATGTGCCATCTGGATGGTGCAAGACAAACAGGCTGGCAAAATTAGGGGAAAATAGGGAGTGGGGGAGATTTTCACTGACTGTGGGGTGATGCCATGCCATGAGACAGGGCTGGAAGGCAATGGCCCAGGCCGGCGTGCAGCGACAGCCCAGCTACATAGCTGCTCTGAGCCCTGTCTGAACAGACGTCCAGAAAGGTATGTAAAATTGCACTGGCCTGGGGACCTGCGCTGGTGCCTGGCAAGGACTTACGGGCTCAACCACTTTGTCTGCCTGGTGGGACTGTGCCTGGCAGACCCCTCACCTTGCCTTTGCCACCAAACCCAGCCCACGGCTGCTCTGCATGGGAAGAGGGCAGCACCAAATCCCACCAGCCCCCGGGGGGTCCGACTGCAGCACTGGCAGATCTACAGCCTCAGAAACAACCTCTCTGGCCAGCCAGGCTGCATGCCTGTTGCAGGCATATGACACTGTCCCAGCCACATTTCTCACGAGTACATCCCAAAGTGGGATTTCTCCCTATGGCATGGCAAATTCAAATCTCCCTGCACCCCTGATGCTGCTGGGCGCTGAGGTCTGAAATGCAGCACAAGAAGCAAAGGTCTCCTTCCCAGGCGCTTGCCAAGCCCCGCATAGCTTCTTAACTGCTTTTCACATGCTAGTATTTAATTTAAAATTTAATTCTAGCTGCAGGCTGGCTTTTTCTCCTCTTGCCTTTTGTAAATGCTGTGCTAAAACTCTAACTCGGAAAGTCATTAATTGCACATACATCCTGGTGGACTCAGCATCCAGGCTTTGGTGACATCTGCATCGAGCCACAGCACAGCCCAGGCAGCACAAGCAGCAGCTCAGCCCCAACCACCTTCCCCAAGGGATTTCCAGCCGGCACATGGGATGCCGATAGCCATGAGTGATGCCGGCACAGCTAGCACCTGCAGGAGAGCCATCCCTGCGGCACCTCTGGCTGGAAAACACCCGCTCCCCTCCTCAGTGCCACTGCAGATCTCAAACCGCTGCGGCCGACACTTGCACCAGCCTTGTAAGTGTAGGCACTGCCAGGGCCATGCTTTCAATAAGCATTTTCAATATTCAAGTCTTTTCATTAGGTAACTCATCATTTTAAAACTTGTTTATTCCAACACAACATTTACTTGTTTTTTGTTTCAAATGGCATTTTTTCAGTTTGTTCTAAGAGTTTAAAACATCACCGATTTTAGGTGCTTTTGCTGTAATTATTTCTGGTGCTGGCTGTAAGCACCACTTGTTTTCATTTGCATTGGAATTTGTTTGCACTTCTTTAAAGAGCTTAATTACAGCACATTATTGTTCTGGGGTTTGTTTTTATTTTTGCATTTTGCATTTTATTCTGTTATCTGATTTTTCCCTCCCAACACTTCCTGTTCTTTTTCTACTTCATTATCGCTGCTAATTTACAGTCAGTCTGCGTAGCTGAGGGTGGCGCAGAGGAGGAACAATCCTGGGGAACTGCAGAGGGATCGTGCAAAACAGCGAGCTCTGAAATTGCAGATGAAAGTCGATCTGCATCAATGTGGTGTGACACACATGAGGGAGAACAGCCCCAAATTCACAAGTGAGACCCAGCTCTACCCATCCAGCCTCGGGGTTTGCCCCCCGCCAGGCTCCCCATCCTTTTGCCCAGCTCCATGCCCTCGTTGTGTGGGTGTCCTCGGGGGGGAGATGGAGGATGCTGCAGCCAGGCATGCCAGGGAACGCAGAGGGCTGCGTGCGCCGCTGCCAGAGACACCAGCCCGTGCTGTCCCTGTTGGGGTGCGGGGGCAATCCCGCATCCTCAGGAAGGAGGCACCAGCCCCGCACCAGGATTCAGAGCTGCGAACCCTCGCGCCAAGGCATGGGGCAGGGTCCCACTCAGCAGTGGGGCACCGAACCCCTTCTGCCCCATGCAGGGTAAAGGCACGGTTTCCCAGGCGTGGGATCCACTGATGGCTGGATGTGGCCCCATGGACCAGTGGTCCAGGGCTCGCATGGCCTCTCCTGTGAGGCAGACAGGACCCAGACCCGCAGCGCTCCTCTCCAGGGAGCCCAAGGACGCTGAGGCTCTTATGGAGGGGCATGGGGACAGGACACGAGGCGGCAAGAGGCGGCAGGAGAAATTTCCATGAGATATTGGGGAAAATACTTTCATCATGAGGGTGGTCAAGCAGTAATCGGGGAAAATACTTTCATGAGGGTGGTGAAGCAGCAACCCTTGCAATTAATGTAATCCCAGACCTGGGCTGGCCCCGATAGGAAAGCAGCTCTTACCAGTGAGCCCAGCACAACCTGGAAACCTGCAGAGAGCAAATTGTTGCTGACGCACACTGTGAACGAAAAGCCTGGAGCACGGGCTTGGGACCATGGTCTCCACTGGCAACCCCGCACATTGGTGAATGACCCTGCACTGCCTTGAGCAATCCCCAAGAGATGATGGATATTGTCCCAAGAGTTAATGGATATTGTCCCCAGGAGATGATGGATATTCTCCCCTGTCTGCCTTAGGAAGCATTTAGCAATTCCCACGATGAGACCTGAAGTACTTTAATGCTGCGGGTTCCCAACCCATTTGGCCTCCACCCGACCTCGCAGCAACACACCAGCAGAAGGCAGAGCCTCAGCGGGTGCCCCCAGCTCCCTGCGAAAGACAGGGACAGGGAGGGTGTACTGGCCGCGGTGCCCACACACACATGCGCTCCCTCTCCTCGGTGGAGGTGATACGTGGTGGCTCCAGGACTTTTAACAATTCAATATTCTGCAAAGCTGAAAGTATCGTTAATTTACATGATGCTTGAAATTTCTTATAGCCAGTACAGATACAATCATGCAGTAATCAGGCTTTTAAGCCTCATATCCCAGTAAGTGCTGAGGTTGTTATCTCCTAATTACTTCAGCAAATTTTAATTAGTCCAGAAGTATTATCTAAAACCCCTTTGCAGGGAAAGCCGTGCCTCCAGGGACAGACCTGGGACAGCAAGGGTAGAGGGCAACTGCTCAGTCTTGCTGCAGACCTTGTGCAGCTGAAAGAGGACTTTCCCCAGGGGTAAGCCCTGCCTCAGCAGCGATGGCCCTGCAACAGCCCTCTCCGTCTGTCTGTCCATACTGCCCTCCAGGGAAAGAGGGAAGGAGCACAGAAAATGCAATTCAAGGCTGTGGACACAGAGCTTGGCAGTTCACAGGCTCCTTGGTGGTATTCACTCTCTGTAGGATTTGCATCAAGAGCTGAATAATTAACCACAGAGACGGCTTGTTTTGCTCCCATCTTTATGAGAACAGAAACCCTAGATTGTAGTACAGTTCTCCAGATACATCACCCACACTCCGCAAGTGAACGGCCGCAGCCTCATGAGAAGATTTCCGTGTATAAATTATGAGAGCAGTGACAATGATCCCAATGACTGCTTGCGCCTGGACCCAGCTCTCACGGTCCCCACTGGGCAAGAGGAGGAGGAGGAGGAATCAGCCCAAGTAAGTCTAGAAACTTTGCAGTGCACCCTGAATCACTGGGAGCCTCGATGAGCTCAGCAATAAGCTCACTCCATGTCAGTGCCTTGATGCTTATTAGTTGTCTCATTTTAGGCATCTTGATAGGAAAATTTTGGCATAAGAAAACATATTTTGGGGGCAAATCCTGTATGAAAAGCCAACATACTGATGTTGGTTGGACATTTCCAAAATAAGTATCTGTATTTTGTTGCAGTTCATCCAGCCTTCCGCTTCCCTTTCTGTAATGTCGGGTCCCGTGTGCAGCGAGACCTGCCAACACACCCCTCACATCCCCGAAGCAGCGGCACAGGTCTCTGCCTGCTGGGCAGTTGTGCGGAGAACCTGGTGCCATCTACCCCGTTGCTAGGAATGGAGAGAAAGGAAGCCCACGCAGACTTCAGATAAGCCATAAAAGTACAAGGAGGGTCATGAGGGGGGAGCTTTACACTGAAGTGTGGAGCAACACCTGCACTGGCAGAAGAAAGGACTGCAGGTTTAGGAGCAAAACCATGGAAACTGAGTGTCCTCAAGTGAAGGACTGGCAATGGTCAAAAATAAAATAGTGTCGCTTAATAGAGGTGCAGAGAAGAGAACCAAATCAGTGATATGTGTGCATCTGCAGCGCTGCCATCAGGCTAAGAAACAAGATGAGAGCTGCAATGTCTGGCCTTAATTGAAAGCACTGGTGTAATAAGTCTCCTAGAAACTCGACAAAAGAAAGACAGCCACGAGGACACCAGTACCAAGAAATCTACAGAAAGAGGAAGGAGCCCATGCTGGCAGCGTAGCACGTCTAGGAGATCTTCAGATTAAATTGAGTTAGCAAATTAAATTACTCAACAAATAATGAAATACACATAGGCTGATATTCAAACCTGAGGAGTTTAGTGCTAAATCTGCAGTAGCAGCTGCCCAGCCGGGGGGGGGGGGGGGGGGGGGGGGGGGCCCAGGCAGACCTCATATAGCGACAAGGCTGTAGGCACACTCGGTGTCTCAAGGAGCAGCTCTTCAGAAGCTCAAATCTGGAAATACAATCTGGATTTGGCCACCAGGAGCTGCTGGAGGGAAGAGCAAACCTAGCAGCAACCATGAGGAGCTGGATTCTCCGTCCTGGGAGAAGGAAATCCTCATCGGCAGTCTGGAGACTACACAAGGATGTGGTGCTGGAAGACTGTGGCCAAGGCATACCTCCAACTCAGATGGCCAAAGGAAGGACAGAGGGGAGTTAGTCTGGCTAAACAGAGGGGTGGGATGGACAAAGATGCTGCAGGCACCTGCAAGAGAAGAAAATAGATGCAAACTCTAGTGGGCAAATGCAAGGCAGGCTGAAAGCCACTTTGACAAGCAGTTAACACAGGGCATTCAAACCAGCCTTAGACCCTTCTTCAAACACATCTAGAGCAGGGAGCACAGCAGAAAGCTCACAGGACCAAGGGGTGGTCCCAGCCAAGGGGGCCCTTGGAGCGGATTAGACCTTTGAAGAGAAGATGGGTGAATTATTTGCATTTATCACTGATAGATCATTGCTTCCCCAGGAGAAACCAGGAGAGTCCCCTGGCAGACCCTCCTTGGGCAGTGGGCTGCCTCCCACCATCACAGAGCACACCCCAGCAGAAGCAGCTTCTCCAGCTCATCCACCAGTCTGTGCCTGGCATGGAAAGGCTTGTTCCTATTCTCTCTTCTCTTCAAAAGCACATCCACCAGCATCCTGGTGGACCTCACTGACTTTAGGAGGCCCTCGGGCAGCATCTTCATCATGGGTCTTTGTCACAACCTCATCTTGAGGGTCTTCATCACACCCCATGAGCATGGCACCATGATGTCAGATATGCTCCCAGCTCCAGCGGCCAGACCAAAACACAGCAGAAAAGCCCTGGGAGACCACTGCCTGAATTCAACAGGTCCTCTCCTTCCATCACGTTCACCGCTTACATCCAAATGAAGGGGAAGGCTCCCCTGAACCCACCATGCTAACTGTGTCAAATTTCAGTGTTGAGTTCCACCCAACACTGTCCAACTCATTCATGAACCTCCATCACTTATGCTCCTGCCATTTTGCCTGGATATATGTTTTATTTTGTCATCTGCAATACAGTTTTGTGACATCTGCTTTCTACTTAATGCCATTCCACCACCACCAGTATTTTCTTGGTAAAAGGCAGGAACTGTATTTCATGAATTTAAACTGCCTGATAACATCATTTTGACCTTTTCTGCTGCTGTTTTTCAAAACTCATGTTTAACCTGCTCTTTGAGGAAAGACATTGCTGCAGACGCCAGGAGAAGCACACCCATCCTGCCTCGCCATTGTAGAGGAGGTGAACATCACAAACCAATAATTCAATCAAAAACATCTGCAGCATCTTTCAGCTGGAACCTGTTTGGTGGTAGCCTCAGCAGAAGTGTATTTTTCATAACAAAAATGCAACTGTCATTGCATCGCCACAAGAAAGCACACTTTTAATAATTTACTCATTAATTCTTAATCTTTTTAAATTCTTTTGGTACATAGTTCCTCCCAGAGAAGAGAAAAGAGCAAAACCATCATAGATCTATTACACAGATGGGAGGCTGGGTCAATCAGGCTGATGAAATGCCCAGTTTGTCATCCCAAAGTCTGCATGGGTTTCTGGAAAGAGCCAGATGCTGCCAGCTCTGCTCAGAGATCATCCCATTTTCAAAGCCACTCTCATACATTGATTTCAGACCCAATACTGTTATGGCTCCTTGTGTTTTAATGCTTCTTGCGTGAAATGGTTCCTATGAATTTTCTCTATTTCACTTCATTACAGGAAGGGGAGGAAACTTTACCTCGGCAGAAGCATCACTTGAAGTTGGGCCATTTCTTTGGAGTGCTACCGGTAACAAAGTTGCCTCTGGCGTATGTTTTCATTTGTATTATTCAACCTTCAAGTAAACCTCCCCAGATTTACACCAAATGAGAAGCGAACACCCCGCATTCAAATTCTTCTGAAGTTGGGCATTTCCCTCATTCTCTTTCTGCCGATCTTGCAATCCCTGCCAGGATGACAAAATTTAAGCCAGAATCCTGCTTACCAAAAATTACGACTGACGACTCATGCTAATTTGGACTGTAGACTCTGCATAAATACCAAGAGGATGCAGAAGAGGGAGCTCACACATTCGCAAATCAGAAGTAATTGCAGCAAGCCAGCAGAGCTGTCCTGGCCCAACACGCCTGCTGTGTCTGACCAGTTCCGACCCTCCCTGGGAATTCCTCCCCAAACCCTGGGCTATTCCCACCTGCCCCTTGCTGGGATGGGGCCGAGACAGCTTGGAGCAGCTGGATCTCCTCTGGCTCTGCATACCCAACCTTCTTCTGGTCAGCACTAACGCTCTTTGTCTGAAACAAACTTCCAAAACACTGGAGATGCTTCCCCTGTTGGCTATGGTTACGGTCACCTCCAAAGACTAAAGCAAGTGATGACAGCGATCCATGCAGCCTGTGGCCTTCTTCCCACACACCATGTGGGGCTGGGGTTGGGGTTGACACCAGGTGCAGCAGAGCCCATCACAGTGGGGACACCGATGGGTCCTGGCCAGGAGAGCACTGACACAGCAAGCAGCTCCATGGCCAACATCATCTCTGGAACAGCAGCCAGAGTTGGGGCATGGGCAGCCAGGATGGGACCGTGGGGTGGCATGGATATGGGAGCTTTACAGGGGACATCCCGGCATGGCAGAGCCAGGACTGCAGCTGTGCCGGCGCCGGGTGCTCAGCAGCTGTATGTGACCCTGTGCACAGCCCTGTGCGGGCTGGCTGCATTGCTGCCACGCACTGCTTTGGTACAAGTGATGCTTTTCCCCCTCCTCTGAGATTCAGGTTTCCAAGTTTGTCTGTGTGATCATATCACCCCTGAGACCATGGAAATCCTCCCGCCACCCTGAAGTGCAGTGAAGGACCAGGAGGGTGGGAGGAGATGGGAAGGACCGTGACATGACTTAGCAGGAAAGTCACCTCTGCTTTATGGCTACCGTGCATATCTCAAAGTCTGAAATGCAGCCTTACTCAAATTGCTTGGGTTTGAGGTAGGGAAAGGAAAGAGAAATAGGTCACTGGTTTGGTTTGGCGAAAGTGCTGGTCCCCAAGATCAATGAGACAGGGCCTCACTGGTGGTTTGTGGCTCTTTATTTCTCTCAATCTTGGTTTTTAGTGTGTGTTTACATTTGATGCATGGGGGAGGACAGCCAGCAAAAGCACTCTGGCTGAGGTTAATAATTCAGCATCCTGGTGGGGGAGTTCATCCCAGCGTTGCTTCTGACAGTGACCTTCAGCAGCTTGGATGCAGAAGATAAGAAGTTGGCCCAACACATCCTGAAGCGGAGGCAATAATGAAATGATGGCTCGCATGCTCTGTGGGAGCATCATTTCTCCAACCCTCTGCCCACAGCAAATGCAGATTCGGGGAGCTCTCGCCATCTCCTTCCCCTTCCTCTGCCCGGCTCCTGCCAGACAAACCCCAAAGATTCAAGAGCCCGAAGCCCCCCACGTTGGCCACAGACGCTCCGCAGGCAGAGACGCTGGGTGGGAGGGGATGGTGTGATGAGGTGCTGTGTTGGTGCTGAGCGTTGGAGGAAGCGTCCTGCGATTTATCACACAGATGGAGACAGCTGACCCCAGTGGGAGTTTTTCAGCCATGGGAGCAGCGAGGGGGGGCACATAGGAGGATGAACACGTGCAATGCTTAAAGATGGAGCTGGGAAATTGCTAAAGGTGTTCTGTGAGACAGCGACAGCGGGCGCAGGGCACCGTCTCCCTGGCTGCAATCAAAGCAGTCTGCTCTGTCCTCCAAGTTTATTAAATCACACCCACTGCCAAAGGAAATATCTTTCATTACTCTGCAGTTTATTACTTTGATTTGTTGGGGTTTTTTTACTCTTCGGTTGTGGTTTATATTTCTATTCTTGTGCAAGCTCTGCTTTTAAAGCCTGATAAAATATCAATGTATGCACTAGCTCAGAATGTTAACTGACCCTTCAGCTGACAAAACAGCTCCCTCATTAGGCATCATACCTCATTAAAAAAAAAAAAATTTTATATATATATATATATATATATACACATGCACCTTGATATTATCATCACCAAGCAGCCTCCCGCAGCAGCATGACAAGCTGCAGTTCTCCTGTGTTTTGCACTGAACTGCCCACATTTGAGCAGCACCCAACAAACGCCTCCTCCGGGTCAGGGTCATTGACAGGGGTGCCCCAGAAAGCCAAAGGACTGCGGGATCCCTGTGTCCCTGCAGACAAGCACAGGCATGTGCTGCACTTTGGCCACATCCAAAGCAGCCAAGGAAACTGTGATGCTGAGCAAGCCACAGCTTTGGCTTGGAAAGCTGAGCAAAGGTGCCAGGGTCCTGCCCTGCAAATTCAAACAGTTTATTTATTCAAAATAAACCTGCAAAGTGATGCAGAGATTGGGTTTTGCCTCTCTAGCAAAAGTCATGCTTCGTTGCCCATCTGCACAGGTAATGAAAGCGGGGCTTTCTCCCCCTCTTGCACACACACGGGCACCTTCAGGAGACATCTCCCGAGGGCAGCTCCCCATCTTGAAATCAAGCAACGTCTCAGACCTATAAATGCTTATGCATTTGGAAACTTTGCCCTTGGAAACTCAGGTGTCACCGTCAGTCTGAAGGCTGGCAAGTTAACTTTCCATGGTATGAGGGCTGCGAGTGGCAGGGAGGGAATAAGGCATTTTCTTAGTCAGCTGAAGCAAGTGCAGTGCAAAATAATTGAGCTTCCTGATGGGACAATTAATTCAAAAATTTATCTGAAAAGCATTGACCTTGAGAAAGTTGGATGAAGAGATAAAGTTGATCAAGTGCACCCTGAAACTGAAGTAATTAATGACACTGCCACTAGCATGTATCTGGGGTGGCACAAGCATCATTTAGTCTGTGCTGTAGAGCATCTGGGTTGACTGAGGGATCCATCCAGGGCCATACAATAACCATCGGCTCTCCCGGGGCCGCTGCTTGTGCCAGGCAGGCTCTCTCCTGCCAGGCAGAAGCCGTGCCATCTCGGTGCACTCAGACCACAGCAACAGTAATAGCTCTGGCCCTGGACACCTCTGGGGTGATTAACGGTTGCTCGCACATTGCTGCGGCAGTGCTCACTGCCAGGACACGCGAGTCTCCATCCCTGCAGCCTGAGAGCCGGGGCTTTCTTCTCAGAAGCGTGGGGAAGAGGTACAAGGACAAAAAGCCCCGATCCTGTTTCCAGAAGGGGTTTGGTCACTCGGCCTCTGATGCTGCAGTTTCTGTGTACTTAAGGAAAAAAATCAGGAGTTTTGGTATGGCTCTGAAATGTTGGGGTACCCGTCCCTGGTGCAGCAGGGGAGACAGCGCAGGAGGAGGGAGCACCAGCTCCCGCAGACCGAGGGGACACGGATCACTCCCCCCACCGCTGCTGGGGAGCTCCTTCCCCAAAAAAACCCAAATCACAGCACGTCTGAGCACAGCAGCTTGTTGGCTGTCATCAGAAAGGCTTAAGGAAGGGATTAAGAAGGAAGGCTTTTAAACCCAAGCTGTTCACTGTGCCTTTGCTGATGGGCAATCGCTCAGCAGGAACGTCACAGGGAGCAAAAGCTCCCAGCAGGGCTCAGAGATGGGTCAGGCCACCCCCCACCTTAGACACCCTTATTCTCTGGTAAAAGTTATGATTTGGTTGTTAAAAACAGGCTTGTTGGGATAATTCACAAAGACCAGCACATTAGCCTGATAAATCTTCTTAAGGAAAGCACAGGAGTGAAGGAGAAGGACTAATTGCTCTGGGGAATAAAGTCTCTAGTTAATCTCCCAAGGAGAAAATAATTAGGGCATTAAGGCATGGGAGGGAGCCAAGGCTTCCCGAGCAGCCCGTGGATCGCTGCTGGCCCCAGGGCTTCGGGCACCAGCTCCACATCCACGCAGTTAGGAAAGCGTGGGGAGAAAATGCCCACAGACTGGTGGCAGCCCAGCACAGTGGGAGAGGCAGGACCTCCTGAGGCTCCCCTGGATGTGGCCCTGGATCCACCTGGGAATGGGAATTGCAGGTCTGGGGAGTCACCTTGAAACACAGTTCACGGCTCCTCTGCCGGGAGGATGGAGACCTGCAGGATAAAGACCGGGACCTGAGAAGCAGATGGATAAGGCAAGCGCTGCTATCGTGGCTATCAGGACAGTGCAAAATGAGATTCAGAAAAACTTGTTTCATCATCAAACTTCAACTGCCATTGCCTGCAGCCCTACCGCCATTCTCCCACCTGCCGCCGGTGCAGCCTGCTGCGACCACCCTCAGTAATCTCTGCCCCCTTAGCCCCCGGCCACACTCGGGTCCTGCCGTGAGGGTGATCTGCTGGGGGCCCTGGTATCAGCAGTGCAGCCCCGCTGCAGGGCAGCCTGAGACGGGTCTTCTGCAAAGAGGAGGAAAAGGGGACACTGTCAAATATGAGAAGGGGAACGCAGAGGATGATGAGATGTCCTTTATCAAGGAATATCTTTCAGAGAAGGTCGCATAAAGCAGTTTGAGCACTACTCACCTGGATTTGACAGGCGTAAGTAAAGGTGTTCCCCAGCCACAATGTTGGAATCACTGCTTACCTTCCAGCAGACCACAAAGCAGCATTCAAAAGCCAAATTAGTGCAATTTCAAATGGTTTGAGGTTAAGTCTGGGCCAACTCATGACCAGTTTCAGCAAGAAGGCAAGTGCTCTTTCACATAAATAATAATAAATGTGTTTTTTCATAAAACACCCCTGAGCTCTTCCCTCCAGTTGTGTCACTGCCAGAGCACCTCTGAAGGAACAGCCTGCGAGGGATAACCTTTTACTCCTTAAGCAGAGTAAAACATCTTTTATTCAAAGCAACAGAAGCAGCTGGCCACTGGGCCAGTCCTTGCTGCTGGTTCGTGCTTCGGGCAACAACACTCCAGCCAAGGAGCGATTGTCGTCCCCGGGTGATTCCTGCCCAGCTGCACTGCCTGTGACTGCTACATTGATTTCTCATTTCTCCTGTGGCTTAATCCCTGCTCTCAATAAAGCTGGATGGATCCAAGAGACAGTCTAGTCTCTGATGTGCTAAATCCTCATGCTGAACAGCCACACGCTGTCCTCGCAGCCCCCCACTGCCCAGAGTGCCTGTGCTGCCCGGCTCTACTGAGCTCCAGGGCCATTCGCAGAGGAAACGCCATGGGCTGCTCTCTGGGCAGCATCCCCTTCCTGGTGGAGTAGTGGCTGGGGAGGTGGTGGAAGCAGCTGGGGAGGTGGTGGGAGCAGGGAAGGCAGTCAGAGCAGCTGGGGAGGCGGTCAGAGTGGCTGAGAGGTGGTTGGAGCGGCTGGAGAGGCGGTGGGAGCAGCTGGGGAGGCGGTCAGAGCGGCTGGGGACATGGTCGGAGCAGCTGGGGAGGCAGCGCCGAGGCAGTCGCAGTGCGAGACCTCCCATACTCCCACTGCTCACTGCAGCCACCTCTCCCGTCCTGGCTGTCAAGCCACCGCCTCACAGAGCTGTTCCTGTGCCCTGGTGCCCATCCACAGCTGGCATGAGGAGGCTCTGCCCACCTCACCCCATCCCAGCCCTCGCAGCTGCTGGGCCCCTGGCTGGAGGGTGGAGAAGGGGGAAAGGACTTCAGGAGTGGCCCATGGGTCAGCATCTTGGCAGACAGCTCTGAAGGAGGCACACAGGATGAGACGTCGGTCCCTGGGATGGCAGGAACAAGGTTTGACAATTCCAAAATAACCTTTGCTGAGGAGAACTGCAAAGTTCGCAGACACACTGAATGGCTGAGGCTGGCAGGGACCTCTGGGGTCCATCTGGGCCAACCCCCTGCTCAGGCTGGGCGACCCAGAGCCCGTTACCCAGGACCACATCCCGACAGTGTTTGAATATGCCCAAGGATGGAGACACCACGACCTCCCTGGGCAACCCATGCTGTCAACCCAATGGGCAACCAAAGTTGTCATCAAAAGTGTCAAGGTGTCAATATAGTACTCTTTCATCTTCCACAGCTCAGAGACCTGCGGGCGAGCACTCGGTACTGCACACCCAGACTTGCAGTAGTGCTACAATGACTTCCGTAGCAGTGGAAGAAATGTCTGCTGGGGAAGAAAAAATATATCAAAAGCTACCGTGACTGGTTCCCATGAATAGCAGTATAATCATCAAGAAGTCAGACTACCTTCAGCTTCACACCTGCTGAGTCATGACAAATCTCAATGTCTTCTCTGAGGATCTATAGCTCCATCTATTTCATGGCTTACAATTACTTAGTGAGAAAGAAAGCAGCACTATATTTTAGGGCTCTCTAAGCAGAACATAATCCTGTGTATAACTATGAGATAGAAGCCAAGTTACGCACTGGAAAGAGTCTGAACGTCTGAGCCTTCTTTACAACAGAATAAGTTAATTTCCCTCATGTTTATATTCGGTGCTCATCCATGGCACTCTCTCTCCTCTGTGCTACCCCTGACTTCAGACATCGAGTCTGCCTGGGGCCTCCTTGCAGACAAACATTAAGGAAGAATGATAAATGTGCAATACAGTGTTTCTGTAGCATTTGGTACCTGGGTACAAGGTAAATGCAAATAACTTTCGAGCAAAGCTTTATTTATGAATATGAAATTGGATTATCAGGTTATTGGCATAAACAGCAGCAGTGTTTCCTTTTTAAGATCTTCAAAAAATTTCCAGGAGATGCAATTTCTTCCTCTAAAGATCTCCAGACAGTCCCTAATTTCCTAAACCCTCCAGATGAATGTCTCTTTGCCTGCATGTGTTCATGTTGACGTGAATCGTCCAGCAGACAACCAGATAATGATCATGGAGCTGCAGCACCTTAGGCAATGCTCTGCAGGCTCCCTTTTCCTGGTTAAGAGCCACGGTGAGTTTGCCTGAAGTACATCAATAGGAAATGGAATGGATTTAGCTTCGAGGGCATGCTGAAATGAGGTCTCACTAAGCAGACAAATTGCAAGTGAATCACAGCTGGTGGACCACGACAACTCCTGGTGAGAGTCAAGTGCTGAAATGCAAAGGGCTGAGAGCAGACCACGGCTCAGCTACTGGTTCTACGTGATGTCCCCTTCCAGAGGATACCTGCACCATGCCGCAATGTTTAAAACGAGATCAGAGTTTATCCATCCAGAGACCTCTGGGCTCCCCCCAGCCCTGCCCGTTGCACAGGTGAAGTCTGTAAGACACGTTCCTCAGCTGGCCCAGCCCAGGACCACCCCAGGGCATCGCCCTCTCAAGGTCCAGCTGTCTGGGCTTGGCTCAGCTGAGGCTTCCAGGCTTGGCAGCAGGCAGCTGCCTCTGAGAGCCATCCCCCTCCCAACCCACACCAGAAAACCTGTGAAAGCACATCAACCCACTCTCCATCTTCTCTGCAATCAGTGCTCCTATGCTTCCAAACCCCACCAGTGCTGATGGATGGTGCAGCTTGTGAAACTGGAAAGAGGGGCTGATCTCTCAGTAGGACCAAGCCAGACCCAAGACCTCTCTGACACGCTGTCACCTCCAACAGGAACACCGGTGCTGAGGCTGCATCTGGTCCTGGTGCTGGTAATCCAGGTGCAGGACGTTCCTGCTAACACCTGGCTTCATCCGACTGTCTTTCACGGGTGCCTCATCACTGAGAGGTGCCACGCTCAAGATGACAACTCTCCAAAGAAGATGGCCATTGAGCTGCATGTTCAGCCAAAGCTTTACTCTAGGGCAGCCCGCTGTTTCAGCACATGCTGCCCTTTCAGAGGTCCCCCACAGAGTCATCAGACAGCTTAGAATAAGGAGATAATTGAGGGCTGAGTATGTTATTTCTTCCAGTATAGAAGACAAGCACTGAGATTTTGAGAGAGTGGCAGGGAAGCAGCTGGCAAGGGCACATACCAATATCAAGTCCAGTAAACACTTGAGCAAATTCCTGCTTTCCCCACCTCCTGCTCATTTCATACTCACTTCCCCTCACATGGCCTCTAAAATCTGTCCCTTTACACTCGATGCCTGTGAGCTGCAGCAGCAACAGCCGGGAACATAAGCCATGTGCACTGAAACACAAAAGTGTTAAGCATCTCTAAGCAAGGGGCTCTTGTTTACTTGACATGACAAGATGTTTTCTCAACCTGCTCTGCCATTAGTGCATGATGTTTGCTTTTAACGGCACCCTTCCTGATCCTGCTGCATTCATCCCACTCGGCATCCCCAGCCTTGATGTTGCGTGATCCTTTTTGTTGTCAGGATACAGCCGGCTCTCCACAAACCCATGTACGTCTTCACCGTGATTGATCTTATCCTCTCTGATGTGCACTTCTGGTCCAGCAGCAGCGAGATGAGCTTCAGTGCCTGCCTGCTCCAGACATTTTCCGTTCATGGCCATGGAACTGATCATTACCTGGCAATGCGCTTTCCTCTGAGATGCAAACCCATCTTGCAGCAACAGCCAGGATCAAGACAGTCATGGTTGTCAGAGCACCATTGCTGATACACTAATTGATATTAATTGTCACGCTAATACCTATTTTGGCAAACAGGCTGCCCTTCTGCAGAAGCAATGCCATCCACACGCTTACAGCCAGCACACGGCTGCGGTGAAACTGGCCCACGGCAGCCCAACCACCAGCAGCACCCAACCATCGGTGCTGCCTGTACACCGGCATCCCTGGCACCCTCTTTGCTGCCCCATCCCACCCAAGTGTTTGCTCACCCTCTGCCATGCCTTCCTGCACAGGACACCAGGCTCAAGGCTTTCAGCACCCGTGCTGCTCTCACAGCCTCGGGCCCAGGGCTTTCCTCCATCCCTCCGCTCCGGTTTGGCTGCAGGGCAGCTCCTCACTTGATCTCCACCGGCTGATCTCCCACACACCAAACCCCCACTGCCTGTGGTGTGAAGACGAAAGAAATCCACCACAGTACCTCAAGCATCTTAGCTAGAGAGAAAGGTTCTCCTCTGAAAGTTTCTTCTGGATGCTTTCATGTAAAGCCAGGGGAATACATTAGTGTGGCCTGCGAAAGCCCTTCCCAGAGGACAGCCCAGCCAACTGTGAAGGCTGTAAGGAGCTTTCCACACACATGTACTTGAAAGACCTCTCTAATACAAAGTCTGCAGCCTCAGCTGGACTACGGTTTTGTATAAATAATATATAAACATGTTTTGCTGATTGCTCAGTTGCTGTTGCCCTACTTAACTGTGTCTTTGTGCCTGGGCTGCAAATCATCTGAAGAATGCATTGCGCCTTCTCTCCACAGGACTTCAGTACATTGTGGAGTGAGTGCCACTGCAAATTCACTTTTTAATCTCCTAGGTTTCAAAATCTAAAATACTAATGAGTAGAGGAAGGACTTGGAGTCTCTCTGAGGTCAAGATACTGGACTTGAGGCAAAGAGAAAATTGCCTAGGATGGGAAAATAAATGGTTTGCCATACGACCACAAGAACTCTGGCTGTCTCCACCTGCTCAGGGCTGTATGTGAGCCCTTTGGAGATGGACTGGAGGTGACTGGGTTTGAGCCTTTAGCTATACTTTAGGCTTGGGCTATTTGAACAAGCCTCAAAGTTTAAGCTAAGTTCACGCAATTACCATTAACTTCACCACATCTTCAGTGCTTAATGACAATCTGTAACTTCCCAACTAAGCATGTCACGCAGACCTGCAAGAGCCACAGGGACAGTCACACATTTACACTGGAAAACAGGGAGGAAAGTGCTTCAGCAGCAGCAGAAGAGGACACAGGACTTGATGTCGAAGGACAATGAGCAATGGTGCAGAGGATTCCCCAGTCGGTTTGGAGGTCCTTACTGGTTTCCCTGTGAAAGCTGATGTAATAAGCAAACTGGGATTCCCCCAGTTAGCTGGCTAATCAAAAGTCAGTACTGGACTCAAAGAAGCATTTCTCTACACTTTGCCACCCACAGGTGATTTTGCTGCTCTGGGCATGGGAGGCTCACCCCGGATGGGTGGGGAAAGGGGGATGTTGTGGGGGCAAGAGCCGGAACACAGGACAGGGCAAAGTGATGCCCTGAATTGAGTCTTTAGTACGGAGAAAGTTTGTGCCGTGGGGCTAGTTGGAGCATTGCAGATAGACTTTGGAAACATGGGAACCTGCTGCCCTAAAAGTGGGTCCCTCTCTCATTGTCCCCCTTGGGAGAACTGAGAGGTTTCCACTCTCTCTCGATGAAAAAGACCAAGCCCAAAATAGAAGCCCTCTGCACTGCTATAAGATGTTTCTTTCTGTCTGAAGGAACTGAATCACCTGAGCTTTTGGTTCCTGGCCAGCATGGGGGCCAGACTTTGGAGCAAGCTCCCTTGGAGTGGGTTTTGGGTATGATGAGAAAAACAATGGACAGATGCTCCCTCCTAAGAGGTGCCAGGGAATGATTCCCCTGACCAAAACCAGATGCTAAGCACTTGGTAATAATCCATCTCAGCCCGCCCTTCACCGTACCCAACCCAGCAGACATCAGTTATATTCCAATGGCAGAGGTCTACACAGCCTCTTCCTCAGGTCCTCTACAGCAGACATCATAACTGGAGAACTAAGCCACAACTACGAGCATTGGCAACTCACCCCCTGGCCCTCACTGGATGCGTGTTAGGAGCACACACCTAGTAGAGGTATCCTGCCTGGAATCCTAAATCACGCATTAGATGGATCACAGGCTTCTTTGATGGGACACTTAGACTGGAATAGCCACAGGATAAATTAAGTTATATACAGGACAGTGGCTCAGGGTGGCTTTCCCCACCCGTGTCCTTACTCACAGTGCAAAGTTCTTTAAAGCTCTCCTCAGGATGTTGTGGAAGATGGAAAGTTCATTTGCCTAAAATGCCACTGCAGTCATCCTAGCTCCAAGAGCAACTTACATCAACTGTCTCAAGCTCCTGAGACCCCCGAAGAAGCTTCACCCTACAGCCACCTCCAGGTGCTGGGGCATTGACACTGCCACCCCTGTACACACACAGCACCGAAACTCAGGCACCTACAATGCCACCTGAGCCAGCTCTACCTGGCAGGTGTTCACGGTCTTCCTGCACACCTGTGGGGACGGTCTCTCTTCGCCACCCCCATGGTGGTACAGATGGCTGTAGACATCCTGTGCCATTTTGGGGAGGAGGAGACGTTTTCTTGTGCCACTGACTCTGCACTGCCTCACCCCAGGACAACTGCTCCTTGCCGTGGAGTGGCATAAACCCCTGCTGCCCCCCAACAAGCAGTGCGGGGAGTTCCTGGTGCTCCGGGGAATGCAGGTAGGGGAGATTCCTGGCAGCACTCATGTTCCCCACACCCCATCTCATGCCTCTGCGGAGCTGAGGGGTGTGTGTGGGAGTGCTGAGCTGTGCCAGGAACATGTTAAGCCACTGCTTCAAAAAACCTCCTCATCAGGGCTATTAACAATCACTGAAAGATCTAATGAGACGTTAACAGGAGGGATGTCAAGGAGATAACAGACAAAATATTTAATGGGCTACTGCTTTAAAGCACTTAAAGCCTTAACTTTGTGCTTGGTCAAGCACAGTTTGCTGTTGGTAAAATCCATGTTGGCTGCTCAATTGCTTTCCTGTGCTTCACCTGTCTGGAGACAGGGCGACAAGGAAGAGTATGTGCAGATAGTTCAGTGTCTACATAAACAATTAAAATACAAAATGTGTTGAGCAGACAGTGCTATAAATGTTTGGTGCCTGGGAGTGCTTAGTGTACAGATAAATTAACTGATCACCTAACGCATGACAGACAGGTGATAGGAATGCCACTCACAGAAAACATGAAACAATGAACAAGGATCTAATTAAGTGACAGTAAAACGGAACTGCAGTTTGAATTCATTTCTGCTGCACAGTTACACCCCAGTGTGTACTAACCATCAATACAGTATCGTTCCTACTATCTACAATACTGCTGGGATTAAGAAACTAAACTAACAAATTCAGCACTGACTGTACTGTCGGGTGAGCAAGGCTGAGTGCGAGTCCGCTCCCAGAGCGGATCCCACTGTGGCCAGAGACCGAGAAGCTGCTCACCGGAGCGTCCATAGGATCCGTGTCCCTGGAGAGCCAGAGGTCCCTGAAAGCCAACAGCGCCCAGCTGGGAGAGGCCACCAACCTTCAGACCCCAGTGATTGTCTTCTCCCTACCACATCACAACACACCTTCATGTTTCTGTTTTATTGAGCCACGCATGACAGCACGGTAGGAAGCACAGAAATGCAGGTCTGGAAGGGACTTCAAGATGCCATCAAGGCCAAATCTGCACACTGGGAAAGGATCAAGTTGCCCAAACAGAGCATGTCCAGTAGTTATTAGTCTATTTTAAAAAGTATCAGTGAAAGCAGCTTCATAGTCCCTCATCATAAGCTAATGCTGCCTAAGGTCAGAACACAAGAGCACAGTTTTCTGGTTTCTTCCTGTATCATTTCAAAGTGCTTCAGAACTTTCTCTCCAGCTGCCAGAAGAAACATACTGCTAGGTCATCATTGGTTTTCTCAGCTCAATCTCTGAAGCTTCCTTGAGTTTCCTCCGATAAGGCAGTATGGATTCTGCATATTTCCTTGTGACAAAGGCTTGATGGTATCTCATACAGCCAGACAATGCCCAGAGGAATACTCCCTCTCTCACCAGACAATGTCTATGCTTTACCTCTGCTATTTCCTCCTCACACAATGTTCTTAAGCCGTTTCCTGCTGCGGGTCATCAGAAGAAACGCTTAGCCCTAAACAGGCAGCTGCTAGCAGGATCAGGGGAAACGCCCTGGTACCACGACTCAGGGGCACTAGTGACTCTTGAAGACTCCTCACCTCCCAGTCTGGATGACATATTTTGATGGAAGAGCCCCTTTCTTCACTTCCTAGCAGCCCACCCCTCTTTATATTCTCTCATAAAGCCGCAGCACCGTGCTCTGCTGATGATTAATCAGGGGTTAATCAGGGATTCCTGATTAAGCCATTGTCTGAAATTCCCTTTTGCTTTGTTTTGCATCATCAGGATCAAGCTCGGTAGCTTGACACCCCCACCTTCCTCCCTTGTTTTGACACAGTCCTGTCCCACAACGACGCAGCTATTCTCCAACTGCTGCTGCAGATGCTGAACCCAAAGATGAGACTCTTCACTGGCAGCAGGTTGATCTGAGCAGCTGCAAAACACACACAGTATTTGCCCACCTAAAAGAGAAAAAGATTGCTATCATTTTTTTATTCCCCTACTCTTCACAATTCCTTAGGAGTTAAAGGCAGTAGATGACTCAGTTTCATTTTTAGTGTCAAACAGATGAGTAAAGAAATGCTATTTTATTTATTCATCAGCTTATGGATAATTTGCGGATAAAAATGGCAATTTTCAAAAGAATTTAGTTAGGTATCTCCATTTCATGCTGCTTTTCCCCTGAGAGTTTGAAACGACTTTGAAGACAGTAAATATAAAAATCCTTGAGGTCTTCCTACCATCTATTCAAGACCACGACATTGCAGTGACCAGTGCAAGAGCCTGTCTAGGCACTGACTTAGACACAAAAAGATCAACATCGCAGTGACCAAAATTTAAAAAAACTCCTGTCCCACTTCAGCCCACTGAACAGGATCCTCCCAAATCCCCGCCTGGGTCACAGAGCCAAAGCCCTTTCTGAGCCGAGGTCTGCTTTGCCTCGTCCACATCCTAGAGCCAAGTACTTTCAGCCGAGGACACTTCCCGAGCTGTCTGTTTTCCACATGTATTCAGCAAACACGAATGGATTTTTCCTCCATGAACTCATGCAGTCCCTCCATGAGCCCCTGTAAACTTTCAACACCCCCAGTCCCCCAGCAAGGACTTTCACCACAGTTTACTCCTGCAGGAAGAACGAGCTGCTTTTTGTTTTGAGCCTGTTCCTTGTCAGTCCTCACTTCTCCTGCTGCAAAAGTCCATCACCATCCACACGAGTTAACTCTTCATGGCTAGAAATGACTTTGCTTTCAGCCACAAAAGTTCCCCCTGCACTCAGCCTCTAATGAGGCAGATGACGACTAACAGAGAACAAAATGCCTTTTAGCATAAGGGCTCTAAAAAGCCCCTATTCTCCCTTTAATCTTCAAACAATTGATTAATAATGTGACAAGCACTAAACAGGGTACCATATGCTGTTGGTTTAATATAACCTTATTTGCATCACAATAATGTTAAATTATACTGCTGCCTTGATGTAAAACTAAGTAAAGATAGATTTACTGCCTTTTCTGAGGTACCCTGCTGCGCGTAATACGTCAGAGGCCACAATCACTGAAAATTCACATAATTTAGTTCCAATTCCAACAATACTGCTAACAGGTTCTGAAAAAGACCTTGAAGAAACACAAACACGTGTCCAGACGCAGAGGCATCCACCCAGAAGGTCCCCTGTTTCTGGAAGTCGAGCAGCACGGGTAGATCTACAGACCCCTGGTTGGTGTGTGCCCTCACAGCTGGTTATTTTTCTCCCTCACAGCCTGAGACCGGGAAGAAAATCCCACCCAAACCCTGCTGTATTTAAATCTTCCCCCACCCAAAGGAACTGATTGTGGCAGGTACGCTACAAACCCAAGGTCTTTGTATCAATAAATAATGTACTTCCCCTGATAATTCTTCTCTCTGCTGTCCAGATAACAAACCAACACAGAGAAGGTCTTGCCCCAATTCATGTGCAGGCTGTGCAGAGCTCAGCATCTCCTGAGTTGCAGCCCAAGATGCCGGCCGACGAGGAGGCACGAGCGAAGCTGTTCCATGGGGTGTCTGAGCCGGCGACGTACAACTGAACTGCCAAAGTGCTGGTGGTCAGCCTGGGCTGCGTTGTACTCTGTCTTACCCGTCCAGGCTGCCCTGCATCTGCTCTCAGAAAGGGCCCTCCCGATATCCTCTGCTTCTCCTGCCTACGTCACCTTGATCTACGTCTTTTAGCACCTAATTTGGCTGCCACCCTGCTCCCCAGGCAGGCATCCTCCCTCCAGGCTCTGCGTGGCTGTCCGTCCCCTGATCTAATCTAACGTGCCTGGGACAAGAATCCACAGGGCTGGCAATGTTGTCCTAAAAGCAGATTCGTTACCTGGTGCGCAATAGACCGATCTCACACACTCAGGAGAGAGATTGCTTTATTCTGCACAGGGTGCTTGGTTTCCACAAATCAAGCATGCCAGATTCATCAGGTGTGTCTCTTTTATACAATAACGATTTTATCTGATTTATTAAAACTACTCCTACCTAACACATATTCAAACTATCTGATGCATATGCATAGGATCACATAACCACAACACATCAGATGCCTTCTCTGCATGCATGGGGGTCTTGCATGGTCTTCGGTGGTCGTTTGAGGAGGTATCCCCTCCTCACTTTGACCGCTAAGTCGCTCTGTATCCAGTCAGTTGTTCATTTTCCTGCCAAGAGGGTTGCACCGCCAGGAAGCACAGAAAGGAACAGAACTGGTGTGCCAGGTGAGGCACCATTGAACAGGAAGAGTAGAAAAGCTCAGAATGATCTCGGCTAACTTAACTTCATTTAAAGCAGGGCTTTCTAATCTACCACAGGATTTTCTGTATCTGACATCAGCGAGGAGGTTCCCAAAGCGCTGGACCTCCAGCCGGGCTCTGCCTTTCTCTCGCCAGCACCACGACAGCCGGCCTGCGCGTACCAGCCGAGGCCTACACAGAAACCGGCGGGGAGCGGGGAGTGGGGGCGGCACACAGCGACCGGGCCCGGTCCGGCGCCGCATCCCTGCGGGGAATGAGGCGGGGGGGAGCCAGGGGGAAAGCGCCGAGGGGCCCCATGCCCCCAGACCAGACCAGACCAGACCGGGCCGGGCCAGGCCGGGCCGCCTGTGCGGACCGCGGGTCCCCGCTCCCCGACCGGGCCTCTCCCCTCAGGCCGGTGGAGGAGGAAGTGACGTCACTCGGCCAGCCTCCCCGGGAACTCACTTCCGGCGCCCCGCCCCTGGGATAAGCGGCGCCGCGCGGGGACAGGGGCCTCTTTTCCGCCGCGCGGCTCAAGATGGCGGACACGCAGGTGGGTGCTGCGCGGCGGTAGGCCCCGGCCGCCGGGACACCCCCTGGGCCGCCCCCCCCCCGACTACCCCCCGTGGGCCGCCCCCCCCCCCCCCCCCGACTACCCCCCGTGGGCCGCCCCCTGCCCCGGGGCTGCTGGGGACGGCGGGGCTGCGGCCCCGGCCCGGCGGCGGCGTGTGGGAGTGAGTGTGTGTGTGAGAGTGTGTGTGTGAGAGTGTGTGTGTGAGAGTGTGTGTGTGAGAGTGTGTGTGTGAGAGTGTGTGTGTGAGAGTGTGTGTGTGTGACGGACGTTGTCCGTGAGGTACCGTGCCCCGGGGTTGGGGAGCCGGGGCGGGGGGCTCTCGGTGTCGGCGTGGTACCGTGCCCCGGGGTCTGCTTGCTCCCGGGGCTGGGGAGGTGCCGTGCCCTGGGGCTGCCGGTGATGCTCCCCTTTCTCTCCCCCCTCAGACCGAGCGTGCCTACCAGAAGCAGCCCACCATCTTCCAGAACAAGAAGCGGGTGCTTCTGGGCGAGGGTGGCAAGGAGAAGCTGCCCCGCTACTACAAAAACATCGGCCTCGGCTTCAAGACTCCCAAGGAGGTGAGGCATGGCCGGCTGCGGGAGCCGCGCGGGCAGGGCTGTACCAGTCCTGGCCGTGCTCCCGGGCCTCGCGTCTGCTCCCACGGCACCCCAAAGGCCGTGACGGACCTGCAGAGTGCGTCTGCTCGTAGGCCGGTGTAGGTGTGGCTCCTCTGAGCTTCAGCACTGCCTGAGCTGTTTGTCCACCCAGATGCTGACAGTCGTTTCTCGTTGTAGGCGATTGAGGGCACCTACATCGACAAGAAGTGTCCTTTCACTGGTAATGTCTCTATCCGTGGCCGAATCCTGTCAGGTGAGTTGTGAAGGTTCCTTAGAGAGTAACGCTATAGACGTAATCCCCCGACTGCCCTGAAGTGGGTAAGCAGACAAAGCCCACGAGCTGGGAGCATCGATCTGGAGGCTGCCTGCAAACTCTGCTGTGGTCCTTGAGCTGCACATGATGCCATTCTCTCACGATGGTCTTCCAAGTCTCACAGTGAAGGGGCTTTGACGACAATGCCACACGGCTTTGCTGATGCCTAGTGAAAGGACCAGCTGCTGGCAGTTATCCTTCCAGATGTGCTGTTCTGTGGTGCAGATGTTGATGTAATACAGTAGCAGATAATGCAGGAAGGATTGGTTTCAGGAAGCGTGTCACAGTGTGCTTAGAAGGTCTTAAAAAAGACAAGAGAAATAGTTTGTTTTATAGTACAAATCTGAAGGTTGTAGCCTGGCAGTAAGGTGGAAAGAAAGCCCTTTCAGCCTGGTAGAACACCAGAGCACCCCCCCAAAAGGTGCATTACCCTTTATTACTAAGGTAAATAAGGAGAAATTAACTGGAATTGACCAGTACTGCCTTCAGGTGTCAAATGCCACTCATCCCTGCTGATCCTCTTGGATAGCTTCTAAAAATCTGTTCTCTGTTAGTTATAACCGAAATCTCCAGCCCAGTTTGCCAGTGGTCGGTGCACGCTTGCTTATGCTCATCGCTGTCGCGTTCCTCCCAACTTCTGTCACCCAGGTGTGGTTACCAAGATGAAGATGCAGCGCACCATTGTCATCCGTCGGGACTACCTGCATTACATCCGCAAGTACAACCGCTTCGAGAAGCGCCACAAGAACATGTCTGTGCATCTCTCGCCCTGCTTCAGGTGCGTGCAGGTCCCCGCAGTGACAGGGGGAGCGTTACCCTGTGGAGAAGAGGTGTATGGGAGTGCCAGACATGCTCCAAATGTCTCCTACGTGTGTTTATATATTGTTTATAATGCTGAACTCAGCTTTTGTGTAGAAACTGCAGCGAGCGTACACATCGGTGTGACACGTGCGCTTTTATTGCTGCTTCTGACCTGGAACCTGCTTACTGGTGGTGATGTCTAAACTCACGATGGTCTTCAGAGTCCCTGTTGGTGAGGGGGGCTGCTGACAATGCCAGTGGCAATTGCTGAACCATAAGACAGGTTCTGGTCAGTCTGCCTGTTCTGAAACCGTACACTGTTACAGTCCTTGAGAAAGGGTAACTGAAGTAAATGCTGAGGCCAGAGGGGACAGGTTCAGAGGCTGGCTTTTTTTTGTCTGCTGTGGATTTCCTAAGCCTGTCGTTGGAGCACAGGGTTTCCAGGAAAACCTGGATTAGCACTGCAGTCCAGCTGATTTGGCTTGAGTAGCACTTTGAGCCTGTATGTGACTGGGAGGGAAACTCCCCATCTCTGAAGGGTTTCCCTTCAATGCTCAGCACTCATCCCGCTCTTGCGGAAAGCTTGTGTTTGTCTTGAGTTTGAGCTTAGCGTGGAGTGACGGACTTCAAGACCTTGTGGCAGCTGCAGGGGGGCTGCTGCTGCTTTTTAGGCACCCTCATCTTCGCAGCACTTAAGATAAGACCTTGCTTTACAATTTTAGATATCCAAGGTCACTTTCAGTGCTGTGTTGCTTGGTAGCATCACACAAGGCAAATGTCTGCTACAGAGCAAACTGACTGCAAATGCAGGAAACTCAAGAACTGCTGAAATAGCAGCGATGTCTTTGCAGGGATGTCCAGATTGGCGATATTGTCACCGTGGGAGAGTGTCGTCCCCTCAGCAAGACTGTCCGGTTCAATGTCCTCAAAGTCACAAAAGCTGCTGGTACCAAGAAGCAATTCCAGAAATTTTAAAAACGGCATATGGAAGATATGCAGGACAAATAAAACTTTTGTAAAAACGTACCCTGTGTGTGTAATCTGGAATCAATAGCATGGGGATGCAACGGCACGTGCAAACTCAGCAGGCTATGGAAATGGGCGAGGTGAGTGCAGCTCTTGAGGAAAATGTGAGAGTATTATGCAGGTACAAGTTAAGATAGTCCAGGTTTTCTGTTCAGAAATGCCGAGAGTTTGGGTGAGGGACAAGGAGGGAGTGTTGTGCCTTTATTGATAAACCAGGACCCTGGTATTTTTCTCTGGAGCTGACAGACAATCTGACCGGTATGGTGAGTGAGCGTTCCTCAGTCTGAGGTGCAGCACGGTCTGTCCAAAGGAGAGCTGCCTTTGCATCTCTGTATTCTGGGACAGGCTGACCAAGGCTTAGGTTCTTAATGTGTGGGAAAACAGGGCACGGTAAAAAAGCAGAAGGGGACATGCTCTGACTGCTTTTTGTTACTTTCTGGAGAGTTCTTGTGGCTTTGCAGTTCAATACTGATTTCTGGTGTGCTATTTCACCCCTCCCCAGCATAGCTGCAGACGGTAACAGATGGAAGATTACGTAATAATTTGGTTTAGAATGTAAAGCCTCTGAGTGATAACAAAGGCAGTTGTGACTTTAAAGATCATTTCTCAGAAAGCTTAAATATGTATTTAAAGAGAAAGATGCCATGTGGTGTTTTCACACACAAAGGCGTCCAAGCACATTTTTACAAGGCTGTGATGCGTCAGCAGCTGAAGGGAATGGGAATTAATGCCAAAGAAACTGCTTTTCCTGCAGATTTTTTTTAGAGGTGATAGTTGCTTGTGGTTCCACCAGTCATAGGAAATGTTATTCTGGGAACCAAGTAAGCCCTTCTGTAGGAGACTGATCCCACCTTTGGGGGAAGAGCCTGGAGGGAGTGATGGTGTGACACAGTATGGATGACAGGAGGGCTGCATGATGAGAACCAGAGGTGGAACAATCAAAATCCAGTGTTTTAAATGCATGTAGTTCAGCTGGCAGCGTTACCTTAACCCAGGGCTGGCTCTGGCAGTGTTGCCTGTTGAGGTAATGCTGCAAAGGGCTGCGAGAGCAATTTGGTGCCCCACAGCTTGCAGAAAACGCTGCATCCTGGTGACTTCTGTATTAACATGCATGTGGCTCACAAAAATTCAGTAGCATTTGTGTGAGAGCTTGTGGTTCATGCTGCCTTGTACCTTTGTGGCAGGGATGTCCCCTTGCATCTGGGAGGAATTCAGTAGGATTTGGGAGGAGTGCTCACTCTGTGGCAGGCTAGAGACACTGCCAATAAAGCCGATCTCCTGTCAGTCCCATAGAGTGAAGGTAGGTCCCAGAATTCCATGGGTCTTTGTACCTAGATATTTTTGTTAGTGCCCACTGATCAGAAAGCTTTTAAACACTGGGTCAGCTTTCACTGGGATGCAAGTGGATATTTCCGATAGGAGCTGGGTCAGATGGCTCTTCCCTGTCTGTGCGGGAAGGGTCCTTCCTGCCAGGCTTCCCAGCAGCCTTCCCGTCCTTCCATGGGGCTCTGCCTGTACTCTTTTCTCTCTCATTTTGATGGGGAAGTAACAAACTGAACCAGCCCAGTCTGTCCGGGTGGCAGTTTGAGATGTCTGCAGGCAGTCATGCTATGACTGTTACCTGGGGGGACCCTCAAATGAGGCTGCTGGGCTGGCATCCGCAGGGGGTTGCGGTGCCTGGAGGTTACTCTGCCTAAATTCACAAGCCTTGTGGGAGGCTGGGGGAGGAGGAGGAGCAGGGGCTCGGGTGGTGGTACAGAATCCCTGAAGCTGGTGGTACAGGATCCTGGCAGAACTCCGGAGCCAGTGTTCCTGCCCGGGCTGGGGGATATCACAGCCTCGCTGGTGTGTCAGTGCCGGAGCAGCATGTGCATCGGCTCCTCTGCTCTGCTGCCTGGAGCTTGGCTGTGCCGTCCGCCTGGAGCAGAGCACGCGGGAGGCAGGAGTTCAGGCCAGAGCAGTGAAAAAGGAGGTTGGCCAGTGCTTTCCAGAAGTCACTGAGGCAAGGGCTGAAACGGGTCAGCTGTGGAGCAAGCAGGGAGAGCAGCTCTGGAGGCATGTCCCTGGGTGCCAAGGAGTCAGATAGGAGCTCGCATATGGGAGGGCAGCTGGAAAGGTGGTGGTCTCGGGGGGGCTCCAGGCAGCAGGAGGGTTTGCAGTGCAGCTGCCAGGCAGAGTTGGCTGGGCTTTGCCCCTGGCTGGGCAGCTTCTTGGAGGCAGCACTGTCACACTGCAGCTGTGCTGACTGAGGAGGTGCTGGGCACATCGCAGCAAGAGCCTGCTGCCCTGCCATGACCTTGGCTGAGGGATGCCACGCTGACTGCCTTCACACCAGGCAGATCTAGGTAAAATGCTCATTATTTACCACTTCCATGTACAGCAAGACTATATCTGGAAGGTCTGTGTCCCCCTGCTGTGCTGAAGCAGCTTCCCCGATGCAAGCGCTCCCTGGGGATCCAGTGTTCAGCATGGCTCTGCTTGCTGGCTCTTGGCAAGAGCACATCAGCTTCCACCACTGCAGCAGTGTGTAATCTGTCCCTTAGAAGGCCTTGGAGGAGAGAGATCAGGCTGCTTCCAGCTTGCTCAGAAGCTACTGAAGGAGCAGCAAGACTAAGCAGTGTCTGGGGGCGGTTGCACAACCTGGTGGAGCTGATCTGGTGGCTTGCCACTGCTGAGCGGAGCGGGGCTCATGGCCCTTCCTCCATCTCCCTCACAGCAGGTTTTGCTCACTTACCAGGCAGAAAACAGCAGGTTTTTCTTCTCTCCAGGTCATTTTCTGCTGGTTTGGTGAGCTGAACCATCTCGCAGAGCAGTGAGAGGCGGGGAAGGGGGCCTGGCCTGGAGCTCGAGGGAGGGTGAATAAGTGGCCTCGCTGTTAAATCTGCTCCCTCCTCTTCATTAGTGTCTCTGTGTTTCATGAGGTGGCAGCTTGGCCACTCAACCAGCAGCTCCCCAGTCCAGAAACCTGCTCCTCCTTCCTTTCGTGCACCCGTCGGTGACTGCGAGGAGCCTGGGCTCACCAGACTCTCCGTGCCAGTCATCACACCAAAGGTGTTTGACTCGATTGCTGAGTGGGACCCATGCACTTACCTTTGAAGAGATAAAGCTCCGCTGTTAATACTCCCAAACCTCTCCTGGAAATCCTAATTACACCTTCTAATCAGTCCCCAGTAGCCCTGCAGGGCATCCCGTTTTAAATGTTTTCACTGGGGCTGGTGTCTGCTCTGAGGTACCTTCAAATCAGCAGAAAGGCTCAGGGGGAAAAAAAATTCACTGCTTTCACTGTGACAGATTATGAGGCAAAATTTCACCACAGTTACAGTGAACATGGTTAAAGGTTTCAAATGAGTAAAAAAATTTAAAAAATAAATTAAAATTAAATTGAAATTAAAAAATTTAAATGAGAAAAAACTTAGCCGCACTCTGCATGAGGAACCTCATCGTCTTTGGTGGTTTAAAATAAATGGCTCCTTTTACTTTCAGAAATTATGAACATTGAAAATTGCACCAACAGCATCTCTGATAAACGTTCTCATTATTTGGAGCAGAGGCACATGGTATTGGTCTGTTCTGAGGATGGAAACCCTCCATCACCACACCGCTCATCCAGACAGGCACAATGAATGTTTATGAAGGTGCCTGGAAAACAGCCCTGTGCTGCTGGTGAGGCCACATCTGGGCACTGGGTGCCATTCGGGACCCCCAGCACAGGCAGCAAGAGGCTGGAGCAGACCAGGGGCCCTTCCCAGCTGCATCAGGGTGCAGGGACAGACCCCAGGATAGAGCGGGGGGACAGCGGGATGAGCAGTGACCAGCCATGGCCCCTATTTAAGCCACTGAGAGATGACCCAGGTGGTTAGCGGTGAGCTGGTTTCATTTTGATCCCACGTACAGACACAGAAAAAAAAAAAGTCTCATACACAGCTCAGTCAATGAAGCTCTAAAAGTTGGTAACAGAAGTTCATGCTTCAGCCTGGTTTTAATGGAAAATAGATCCTGGCCAATTAACTTCTGGAATGAGTTTTATTTAGCAATCGCATAGTGTTCTCATTAAAAATGTATCAGCAAATCACAGAGGAAGTAAGTTACACAGTGAACAGATTTCCAAATATATCTGTTAAATGATTTAAAATATTAAATAGTTTGGAAACAAGGGTCTGTCCTGATCCTAACAGAAGCCCTCCTGCTGGGTGAAGATTACCAGGAATCTGAAATTACCACTGACAAAAGTTGTGTGTGTTCCCCAAGCAGATGACTGCTTGTCTGGCCGTTCCTGAAATCCACTGCCAGGTTGCACCCGTGTTATGAGAGCCGTGCCACCGGGGAAGTCACGGTCCTGTGGCTCTCAGCATCACCGGCTGCACAGGCAGGGAAGGTCATCCAGCAGCGGGACAGCTCTACCAAGTGTGCATGGCAGGGTGAGAGCATCGCGGGTGGAAACACCCCACAGAGTGCTTTGAAAACATGGTGCAGGTTCAAGGAAAATCTGCAGAAATGGGTTGGAGTGGAAATCATCTTGGAGTTGGAGCTGAAGAGCCAAACTGCTTAGCTTAAACACAAGGTGGCTGAAAAACAGCTTGATTCTTTGTGTTTGTATGTGGGGAGAGTATACCTGATGCTGCAGTCGTGTGCCTTCACCTGGAAAAATAAGAAAAACCAGATATGATCGTGAGAAACTGAAGATGGGGAAATTAAAAGACTTTTTGAAAATATTGCCCTCAGGGGCAGCCTCTTGTTGCACAAACTATTTTAGCTCGACTTCCAGTCCGCCAGCCAAGACTTAGTCTGGCTCAGCCCCGGGGTCCCAGCTCTGGGCTGCTCCCAGGGGCTGCCCAGCATCTGCCCCCCTGCCCCGGCTGCTGTATGGGATGGGCACGAGAAGTGCTGAAAATGGCCTCGGAGGGATCCTTCCCCAGCAGCTGGAGGATCATGATTTTTCCTTCACCCAGATTGATCACAGCAAACATATGTGTGGTTTTCAAACTCACAGGCATCACCTCTTCAAGGCAGCATCCCTTAGGGAGACTGAACTGGTACTTAATAAAACCAAGCTGACTGGAAAACAGACGTTATGACTGCAAAGGTAAGAGCGAGGTGTTGCACCCACATGGAGACAATCGGAGAGATGCCTTGGAGCCAGCTTTCAGCTGTCTCTCATCTCTCGTTGCACACTACAAGGGCTTTCAGGTACGCCTTCAAAAACACCAACCATGCAGAAAGCCAGGGCTTGGTTCCTGCAGCTGCCTCATTCCTGCCAGACCTGGGCAACCGGATCCGCACAGGACAAGGGCAGCTCGTGCTCTGCCCTCCTGCTTCGCCCCGACGGGACCATCCTGCCTGGCATCCCTGCCGCCCCACAGAGGGATGTGATGTGGCAGCTCTCACCAGTCCGACCTCATCCTCTCTGCTAAGTCAAGCAGCTGCCATACAGGAGCATCCGACCAGCTCAGGCGGGGAGGAAACAGCACAAACGCCGTCCCCAAAACTCTCGTTCCCTCCCCATCACACGCGCAGGGAACGCTTTTCACACGTGAGCCGGAGCTCTCTGCCGCTCCGCTTTGTTACCAAACATGTCCCTAAATCCTTCCCATCTTTTCAAAAACAGCTTTGAGATATTTGCAAATAATAAACCGTCTTCCTGCAGCCTGGAGGGAGACCGGTGCTCAGTCTGACAGCTCACGCACATGGCATGGAAAAAAAACACGCCTCCACTTCAGACCAGGAGGGTATTTATAAAGTCTTTGTGCAAAATTTCTTCCGAGGTTCCCCGTTTAATGGCAGCGCATCTGCTGCCTGCTGGCATGAGCCCGAGCGGGGGCTGCAAGAGCATTTTGCCTTGGCATTTCAGAAAGGGGGAGGGAAGAACATTTCATACTTAGCAGTGGTTATTTATGAATTAGGAAAATAAATACTTTCAGTGCCGGCTCCACCAGCTGCGTGGTGAGCAGGTGTGGTTGGTAAGGCATTTGCAAGCTCCAGAGGAGGAAGAGGCAAAGTCAGGAGACACCACCAAGGTAGACAAAGGGCTGGGTATCACTCAAATAACCGAGAGACAGCGGGGGCTGGATTAGTTGAATTGATATTAAATTTAACCATATGTGGAACAAAGCCATGCTCTGCAGACTAACAAAAAGATGCTTTTCTGTATACCAGGATCTTGTCTGCTAGAAACTAGAAGAGTGTAATACAGCTGCAAAAAGAGGGCAACAGTTTCTCCAGGGTGCCTAATGCAAAAGGTTTTGTATTAGCTGAAGGCAAGCACTGGAGCAGTTGCAGAGGGCAGTGGCAAGGCTTCACCTGGAGCGGCACCTGCAGTTTCAGCATCCCAGGTACCAGAGAGGATAACTCAAACCTCAGCAGGATCACAGAAAGACTGCCAAAACAATGGGGGAAACCAACAGCCAACTCTAGGAGCAGTGACTTACTGCTCAGCCTGTTTTGCTATCTATAACTACCACAGAGGCTAAACGGGAGGAGAAAACAGGGGGAACGTCCAGAAAAACACGCAAGATGTCCTCAATCCGGAGGAGGCGCGGGTGCAGCCGGACCCTCCCACAGCACGAGGACCTGGAGCGGGAGGGAAGAGCCACCCACGCCGAGCCGATTCCACACCAGGATCCCATCCAGGATGGAGAAGGTAAAGGCTTCCCAATGTGGCCGGACCTCGCCCCGACTCCTTCGCAGCACAGTGCCCATTGTGGCAGCTCTGGCTTCCCAGGCGGGGGAGGAATAGAAAGCAAAGCACTGGCAGCAGTTATGGGTGTGCATTACCTTTATGTCCTGCAACAAAAACAGCATCGCAACTGTGGACCCCCACAACTTCCTGCAGCATTCCCATTTGGTCTCTCTCCCATCTCTGTCGCATTGCTTCCTAGTGGAAAACCAAGGGAAAGCCCATTTGAATGTGTCCCAGAGTGGAAATCCTTATCCGCCCATCATGTTTCTTGAATAAAAACACAAGACACAACAGGATATTGAAGTCTGAGAGCTGCTTTGCGAGGCCAGTAATGAATGGTTTCGTTGTGTCAGGCACCTAGGAAAGCCAAAAGCATAAATAAGTCAAAAAGGGATTAGAAAGCCCAATCAATGGTTTGCAAATGGTGTGTTCTGTGTTCAGCCTTCAGCTCCGGTAGATGTGAATTATTGATGAGGAATGGCTGGGAGAATACACTTTTTTATCTGACCTTCTTTTATAATCTTCACTAAATATCCAGCTACTGTTGGAGACTGGGCAGGGCAAGAGCGACCTTCGGCCCAATTCGATTCTGCCGTATCTTATGTGGCCAGCTGAAAGACACAGCAGAAGCACCGCGGTTATCCCAGCACGCTGCTGGTGATCTGTAAGGCCATGTGCACAAGTTTCCCGAGCATGCGGATGCTCTCCTCAGCTGCACCCCCCAACACGTGTGTGTCCCCACTTCCCACCCAAAGCTTTCCTCCCTCCCTGCACCCACAGCCCATGTGCCATCACCCCCAAACATCCCCTCTCACACCCCCTCGAACAGGTCTCCCCACCTGCAAGGGAATAGCTCTGGGGGAAGGAACAGAGAAGTCCCCGGCTGAAAGCCAACGTGAGAACGTGGCCATCCCTCACTGTCAGGATGTCTGCAGAGTTTTTGCTGCCGGAGCATGAGCTGGGCAGCAGCCCCGCAACTCGGCCACTCACAGCAATGCCGGTCTGGAGAGCGATCCCTGTGCCAGGCAGCAAGAGCGGCTGAGCCGAAGCCCAGCAAAGGGTCCCCATTGCCCACACCCAAGCTGCAGGGTCCCTGTCCAGACACCCTGAGGAGGGGTCCCCTGCCTGCACGCCCCAGGGTGCCCTGGCTCTCATCCCCCCAGGGCAGGGTAGTCCCTGCTGTCCCCTGGGTGCAGAGGGGCGATAGCTATGAGAATCCCAAGGAGTATGGGCAAATCAAAGGCTTTTAAGCTTCCTCTCCTGTGCAGCACGGGAGCACGCCCAGGTTGTGCAGAGCTGCCCAGTTCTTGTTCCACCATTTCCACCTCGGCAGTAGCTCACCGCTTGGTAGCCAACTCTCTTCTCCCCAAGATGCTGCCCCACGTGCACCAAGTTTCTTCTGATCTCAGTGCATTTCCACTTTGTGCTATGGTGTTTCTTACCCACCTGTCCCATGGAAGTCCATCATCTCTGACAGAAAATAAAAGAGAACAGAATTGCTTGCCCCTTAGCCAATATCCCAGAGGTCCTCCAGTTTTACTGTTGGAAACGGCCCTTTTTCCTGTCCTCGTGCCTCCTCTGGACTCCCTGCTGTGGCAGCCCTCTATCTTTGCAATACAGACACCCCACCACTGTGGGATGTCCCCCAGGTCGTGGCCATAGCACCGTGCCACCACAGCAACTGCTGCTCCTGTCCCACAGGTGCCTCTCCTTATGGTGCAGCACCGGCTGATGCTGTAACCACCATCCTGCTCCTCTGGCAGCATTATTGTTAATGATAGCCATTAAGCCTGCTTTCTAATCCCTGTTTCAAGAAACACTCATCACCTGAGCACAAATGCTTGGCCCAGGTGGGCCAGATCCAGGGGGCAAAAAAGGAGGAGGTGCAGACGGAGGCATAGTGTTGCTCAGAGCAGAAGGCTTGGGCAAATGCAGGTGGGAAGGGCTCCCTGGGGGTTTTTGCTCCAAACCCTGCTCTCAGCAGGACAAACCCCGAAGCCAGAGGAGGTTTTTAAGCTTTGCTTTTTCCCCAGCACATCCTGGTGCTCTTGCAAGCAGGGACAGGTCATGGTGGAGCAGACACCCATAGAGGGGGTGGCCGAGCGGTCACAGCCCCGTGGCCGACTGTGCGGGAGCCTCTGGAAACCCAGCTGCCGCCCTGTGGTGAGGCTGGGGGTCTCCATTGCCCCTGCACCTGCCATCGCTGCAAGGGCAGCCAGCCTGGCTATCCTATCCCACCCACTCGGATCCACGCTCCATCCCACAGCCTGCCTGGGGGCAGGACCCAACGTGCCCCCCAAAATGCAAAGCTTTGAACCAGTTTGGCAGCAGGTAACGTGGCCAGCACTCAGCACAGGGTCTGTTTTGTCCCTTTTCCACTGAGAGGGTCGTGTCCTGGGTGCAGTCATGGCATGTGCACAGGGGACTTTGGCATGGGTCAATTGCTCGATGGCCACAAGGCATCCCCGGTGCAACGCTGAGCGTGGCACTGCCTGCCTCTGCCGAGCCTTGTCCCAGGAGCCATCCCTCATGCCTTGGGGCCAGTCCCACAAGGGCTTCTCCATGTCCTCCTCCCCAGCAAAGGGGTGAGACAGCCCCCGAGCTGCTCCCCTACCAGCAAAGCCAAATTCCCAGCAGCAGCATGGACCCCTGAGCTTGTTGGGCAACAAACCTCCAAAATGACCTTCTGCAGTGACTCACCCCAAAGTCCCTCGGCTGTCCTTCTGCCACACCATGGTTCACAGCAGGGTGAGAGCCAGCGTGCTGCGAGCAGCCATCTTTCAGTGGTCTGTCGGGCATTCATGCAGCTTTAATAATTTTGTGGGGGTTTTTTCTACAGGCCAAACGTGGCATATCAAGTAAAGGAAGGCTAAAACCAGCTCTAAGGATGTAGTGTCCAGGGTGTTACCAGCAGTGCTGGGAGTCAGCTCTCACCAATAGCAAAGTCATGGCTTCTTCAAACATGAGCCAGCACAGAGGGCAAAAGCCAAATTCCAGGGTTTAATGCTCCACATTCATTGAAGTTCACCATCAGGGTTGAGAAAAAGGATAAATGGTCCTTTCCTGTTCTGTTCTTCATCCCAGCATCCCACCGCAAACCGCAGGCCACCAAATTCCTCCTTCAAGCCCATTTTTTTTCATGGCACTCAACACAAATACTGAATACAATAATGAAATTGAGAAGGCTGTCTGGGATCAGAAGCATGTTTATTTACAGAATGGCACAGGCTGCCCATAAAATGTGGGTACGCGCTGTGGACAGGATCCCTCTTGCTGCATCCCCTTTGGGAGAAGCCCTTTGGGCACCGTGCTGCTCTAGTGCGGTGCAAGAAAGCAGAGAATAAAGGCAGTTATCACCTGAAAATGGAGCATGGTCAGCCCCCAAATGGGCAACTCTGTCCCAACCTCATCCCTGGCACAGCCGGTGGGACCGTGGCCTCAGCCAGCAGAAGGTGTGGGGGAGGGAGCAGGAGCAGCCCCGTCCCATGGTCTCGGCGGCTGCAGGGTGGGCATCGCCTCTGCCACTGCTGGCTGTCGTGTGCCGAAAGCACCGCTCCTCTCCGCACCCTGGCTCGGGGTTCCCCCACCCAGAACAGCACCCATGCACCGTCTGTGCTTCCAGCCCAGGCACATGCCAAACCAATTTGGCCCTTTTGCCATGGAAAGGGCTCTCTGAGCTGCCGCACGGCTGCCCACCTACCCTTGGCCACAGTGGGTCCTCCTGCGAGTGCTGCCTCGCTGTGGGGCGGTTCGGCACATGGCTCCAGCACATCCCCCCGGAATGTGGGGAGGGGGGTTGGGATCGCTGTTTTCTGAGCTTGGCATTGGCCACTGCCATTGTGCTGTGAAAAAGGTGAGTGGGGCAGCCCTCATGCATGTATAAAACAGGAATGGCAGTGCTGGGCCAGACCAAAGTCCAGCGCTGCCTCCCCTCTGCCTCGGTCAGCAGCTGACGTCCGGGGAAGAGGGTAAGGACGGGGCACCCTTGTTGTGGCACTTCCCCAAAAACTCCAGATTCAAACTGTTCAGAGTTAACAACTTCCTGAAGCAGGTTTTTTTGTTTTGCTTTTAGTGGACGCTGTGTATATTTATTCCATAAATTTGTCCAATTCCTTTATGAAAACCTTTAAAAAAATCTTATCACACACAATATCCTGGTACAAGAAGTTTCACATCTTAATTGTATGTCTTACAAAGAAATATTTCTTCTATCAATCATCAGCTCTGAACTTCCATCTCACGAGCTTTCGTCCCATGCCGATGAGTTATGGCACCAGCAGAGATGGGGAGCAGCAGCTTGACCCAATTGCTGCGCACCTGGGGATGCAGGTCTACATCACACTGAGCAGCCAAGTAACCCAGGTGACATCTCAGTAACGCTCCTCGCTGCAGAGATGCTCAGAAATACTCAGGAGGAAAAGTTCTCGAGAGGAGAAGGCATAGACCCTGTGAAGCACTGCCCAGGTCCTGCTCCCTGGCTGCCCAGCGATGGGAGCTGGTCCCATGTCTGGGAGCAGGGAAAACAGAGGCTTTGGGAAAAGGTTTAAAAGTGCACCTGTCAGAGCCCAGAAGAATGATAGGCTTAAAAGCAAGAGCAAATGCGATAAAACTGTAGCAGGGAGCCACACAATGGAGTTGATCACAGTGTATGAGGTCCCTGTGCAGAGTCAAGCTCAGCCTGGGGCAGCACATTGCAATGGAGGAGACCCCCAGGGCAAAACCAGGTGGGGTGGGCTGGCGGGTGCAATGCGGATGAAAAGCTCTGTCAGCGGGAGAGCATCCTCCTCGGGGTGTTTGGGATGGAAGGACGTGGCCAGGCTTGCGCTGCACACAGACCTGGGCCAAGGCACTCGTCTCCCTGCCACACACGAGGGACCTCTGCTCGGATGGCTGGCACAAGGACAAGGCATCGTCAGTGTCACAACCTGGAGCTGGCCTGGAGACCTGTGACATGGTCCGAAAAGGGTGATGACAGTCCTGAACTGGGCAGAGCCGAGGCAGGACCTGAGTCAGGACCAAGCCCATCGCCGCACTCCTGCAGCCGAGGGCAGCTCCACCACCCACCTTGCCTGTCCTCAGCACTGGCAGGGGAGAGCTGGTCCCCCAGCGCTGCAGGGCACAGGCATGCTGCAGACGGGTGCCAGCCCTGGTGCCCCATGATGTGCCAGTGAGGAGGCACTTGGCTGGGGTCCGCCTGGAGCCCTCACCCGCTCGGCAGGTCCGTGCAGCAACAGCCCACCCCTGCCAGGTCAAAGGGGCAGCTCCGACAGCCTGCCTGTACCTGCCAGCCCCGTCCCCTGGCAGCGTGGGCAGGCAGAGCTCCCACTTTAGGTGCCATTGCCTCTCCCAGCTGATGGACAGTGGCATCTCAGGACCTGTAATTTGATTAACTGCGATAGTGTGAACGGATGACATCTGTGCTAGCGTCTCTGAGCAATGTGTTTACAGATACATGCACATGTTGACACCTGGTCTATGAACATGCAAGGCAGCAAGTGAGTACAAGTTCACAGAAAGGCACGGAGGGACTAGACCAGTCTTCTGCATCACCCCCATGTGCCATTGCAGATGGGCCCTGGTAGTAAAGACACTGGCTCACAGTGAAGGTACCATTCACCCTGTCTCTGTTACAGTAAGGACAAAACCATATGCAGCATCAAGCAGGGCTTTTCCCTCTGAGGGAGAAAAATAGTCAAAACCAGGCATCCTTTCCCAAAGTCACCCTGTAAGTTCCGTCTCCATTTCTTTCCCCATACTTCTTGGCTTCCTCCCTGGAAATGCGCAAGCAAATGTGAACACTGCAACTCTGGAAAAAAAAAAGATGTTTTGGGGCATCCACAGGAAAGGTTAGGACTTTTGCCTGAAAGTCCATGCAGAAATATCCTGTCATTTTTTTCCTCCCATTATGCTCATCAGAGGATGTGGCACATCATCCCACTGCAGGTGAACCTGACCCATCTGCGGGCATGCTGGCTGGGAGCCCACAGAGATGCTGCTTCCCCCAGGCTCAGCCTCCCCAAAGCAATCTTTGCCCGGGCACGAGCAATCCCTGCCTGTCTGGCTTGAACGTCAGCCCACAGGATTGCCGTGGGTGGCAGATCCTGACCTGTCCCCCTCTATGTGCCGTGAGGGTTAGGACCAGGAGACCTTTTTATTCAGCCACCACTGCGCTGAGCCTGGGGTTCATCTGCAGCACTTCAGTCCCCGAGTGGCTGCTCCCGGGCAGAAGGACAGGCAGCCCCGATGTCTGAGCCTGATGGCATCAGCTGGGTGTGATGTAGGGGAATCTCAGTCTGTGGTCCGCACACCCCGCCGCAGAGGGAGCTGCCAAATTTCTGAGGTCCGGGTCCACTCAGCCAGGAGAAAAACCGTTTCCTGACCCAAATGCAGCCAGCACAGACTGGGCGGGCCCCTCCAAAGGGACACTGGACCAGAGTGTTTGTCTCCTGCCTCTGGTGACCTGTTCCCCGTTATGGCCCATCCAGAACTCTGCAGGGGCAGGGAGAAGACACCCAAAGGTGTCCATCCCGTCACAAGCCAAGCCCCTCCTTGTCCTGCAGAGCACTGGGCTGTGCTGCAGGACAAGGGGAGCTTTTACAGGTTTTAAAGCAAGAAAGCATTCTTTTAGCAGCAGAAACTGAGCCCAAAAGAGGAAAAAGAGAGAATAATCATAAATCCCAAGAAACTGTTATCATGAAGACATCACCATGGTGAAACAACTTATTACCCCTAAGGATCATGAACTATGACTGATACGTTGCCAGCTAACAAATACAAACATCAGTCTGTAGCACTATAATATTTACTGTTAGCAATAATAGTAGTAAAAATTCACATTCGCTCTCTAGCCACTGAGTGGACTCTTACTCACATGCATTGCAATTATCCTGCCCAGGAGCAGGTCAGCTCTCAAAATCACAGCCAAAGCCATCCTGCCCATGCACCCCCCTGAGCCGTGCTGTTACCTGCTGTCGGAGTGCATGGGAAACTGCCTGGAAGTTGTGGCAAAGCCAAATTCAGGCCAGTAAATCTCCCGCCTGCGGAGGTATGGCGGGGCTCACAGTCCCCCCACATCCCCCCTTTGCCTCTCCTGGTCTTTCTTGATGCTTCAGGTGATAACCAGAGCCCTGACACATCTCCATCTGCAGTGGCTGAGCAAGAGTTTCCTCCTGCCAGAGAGAAAAAAGACCCTCAGAAAAACTCCCTGCCCAAACATCAAGCCTGTCACAGCTCAAACCAAAAACATGTTGGCTGCCACCCCCATCCCGGCCAGGAAAGGGACACAGATGCTCCTCTTGGCTCCCAAGACCAGGATCTGGGTAGGCAAGTGCTGGGGGCTGGTTTGGGGGGCAAGCAGGGCTGCCATGACCCTGCGTCCTCCTCTAGACCCAGCACGGGACGGCCGTTCGCCCAGTCCCATGGTGGCTCCAGCCTGGCTCAGCCTGGATCTCCATCCGCAGGGGAGGGCATGGGACATCCATCACTCCTCACCATGGGGCTTCTGGGCTGAGGGATGAGCCGGCATCCCCAGGGGAGCAGGAGCTGTGCTATAAACATGGCTCCTCCACAGCCAGCGGCTGCGTCCGAGCCCCTTTGCCTTAGACGGGGCTCGATAAATGGGTCCCCAGGTGGTCGGGGCCATCTGTGGCCATGGGGCTGGACACAGGGGCCAGTCCTGCACCTTCTGCTCTGCAGCGCCAATAACGAGTCTGACCATGCCCTGCGAGGCATCCCAGTGCCAGGGGCAGTGCCGATGTGCTGCCTCTGTTACCTGCCCATGGGGCAAGCCGCTCCCCAGCCAGGGTCCTTGGGGCAGGCTGCATTTTTGGCAGCTGCATCTCAGCCACGGCGTATCGGAGCATCGTTTTTGGGGAGGGCACCTAGGGATTGCCCTTGCTGCACGCTTGTGAATCACAAGTTCCCAGGTCACGGCAGAAGCTGTCATTAGCCCTGACTGCAGTAATTTGCATTTTGTGCTATTGAACTCCATCCTGTTTCTGCCACTTCAGTCCTCAAGGACGTCTGCTCCCTTCCACAGGACAGTCCTGATATCTTTGGTGTTTACAATTCCTCTTGGCTTGTTTCATAAGGAATATTCATCAGCCAGTTCCCACATGTTATGGCCTCTAAGAAAGGCCCGTTCAATCTCAGCCCTGTCCTGCCCATACGGCACAGCTCAGCCCTACACCCCCCACCCCGCTGCACCCAAACCTCATCGCTACTGCATGTGCAGATGCTTCCAGCACGCACCCCGATGACGCACACGGGAGCTGCGTGTGCCCCCACAGCCGCAGCACAGCTCCCCTTCTGAGAGCGAAGCCCTCCTGCCGTCAGCGGAGCCGCTCGGCAGCCCCGGACGGTGCCTGTGCTGGGCTCAGGGCACGCCAAAGCCGCAGCGTGTGGGGGCTCTGGGTGTGTGTCCCCCAAGCAGAGCAGGGGCTGCAGAGGGTAAGGAGCTGCTGGCCCAGGTGGGGTGGGGGGGGCAGGAGCTGCCCCTCTGCCCCAGCCTCACCTGGGGGCTCTTTGCCCCCCAGCTGTGGGGGGCTGCAGGGATTCCGGCTGCCTGCAAAGCCGAGCCGTCAAGCTGAGGCTCGTGACCTGGGCTCCCAAAACGCCTGTTCCCAGTGCTGGTCCGGGAGCAATGCGCTGCCTCACAGCAGGAGGTTTCCTGAAGCTGACGCCTCTCCCCAAAACTTTGTCAGCCCCAGAAGATGAGTATCTTCTAGGAACTGCTTCTGAAAGTGTTTTGAGCAGCTTCATTCACAGCTCACTGTGTGGAGCGTTTCAACAATTAATTAATTATCCTCACAGTTAACACATGGATGCCTCATTCCCAAAATTGATTTGCCTGTCTCCAGCTACTGGCTGCTGGTCCCTGACCATCGCTCCCCCCGGGGTACCCGAGCCCTCAGCACTGGTGCCCACTCCCCATGGAGGCACCGGCACTGCGCAGCAGCTTGCCCTTGGCTCCTTCCCATCAAGCTGGAGGGACTGACCTCCTTCCCCAGGCTGGGAGGTGCTTTCCCCACCTGTATCCCCTGCACATCCCCCGTGCCCAGCACTGCTCCTGCTCCCCTGTGAGAAGACCCAGCATGAAGACCCTCTACATGAAGCCCCAGCATCAGCTTGGGAGCTCATGTCAAACCGGCTGCAACCCCAGCCCGGACGCCATCCCCAGGCACATGCCCAGCCTGCACAGGCCACGCTGCTTTCTGCTCCATTAACATGTACTTCATTAGAGGGGGCCGAGGGAGTCCAGGTGGCACCAGGGATGCCCCATCTCCACCATCATTTCCACTCTGCTCATCTTGGCATCTCCCCACAGTTCCACCAGCTGAGGTGTATACGTATACTGGGATCACTGATGGAAGTGTTGCTGGAGAGAAGCCGGGTGCTGGACCACAGGCCTCACTAGGAGAGCCCTTCCTGAGCAGGCACCCCCGAGCGATGGGGCGCAGGCAGCCTGTCAGTCTCTGCCTGCTCTCCGTCCTGCCGTAGGACGATGCACAGAGCTGTCTTCACAGCCGAGAGCCACGAGAAACAGCCACGTGCCCCACTGAGGTGCGTTGCACCCACCCCATCCATCACTGGGTGCCCAGGACCACCGGGACCTGTTCCCTGCCAAAGCCCCCCCCTACCCACACCCCGACCAGGTGAGGAGGAGCCAAGATGGTGAGATGCTCTGCCCCGGGAGCTTAGTACAGGATTGGGAAAGCTGGTTGCTCGCTGATCCCAGGGAGCCCTGACTGTGAACACCAGGCTCAGCTGGTTTGTTCTCCCCTGGGCTCTCCCCAGCGGGTCCCCTCCTTTCCCCAACAGCAGCACCCAGAGAGCTCGGTGCTGCCACAGAGATGTTACCGGCACTGGCTGGTCCATCGTGCAGAGGACACTCCTGCTCACGCTGGCAGCGGGGCACGGCTGCCTTGTGCCATTTTCAGCTCATGCCCAGTGTGTGGTCCAGCACCATCCCAGCTCCTGCCTGCAGAGCCACCGCCTGCCCCCATCCACTTTTGTGCAGTTGATTGTCCTAACCAAGTGCACGGGTCTTGTCCCAGTCAAACGTTATCCTTTCTTTCTCCAAATCATTTTGAATTTGAACCAGCTGGCATTCTCATCCTGGTTCCCAACACCCTTGCAACCCCTCCCAACTTTGCATTGTCTGCAAGTCTGACCACCTCCCTCTCTGCTCCAGTGCTTTACTAATGAAAATAATCACCTGGGGTCCCTGCAGCACCCAAGGCTGCACCTCCCTCCTGTTTGGCCAGGAGCTGTGGCCACTCCCCAGGTACGTTTATCCAACATGGTTTTTGGTTTCTACGAATATTTTCACCTGACTTATTTCCCTCCCTTGCTTGTGAGGACAGAAAGCCTTGCAAGGCTCATGGTGTGCGGGATTTCCCCGTTCTCCCTCCCCCTGGGCCTATTGCCTGGCTGTAGATAAAACCGGTAGACTGGTCTACCGAGAGAAGTCTTTCCATTGCGCATTACTGAGCTCCCCGTCACCCTCCAGTAGCCTGGAAACATCTCATCATTCCCTCCAGTTTCCACCAGGACACAACTCACTGCTCCCCAAAGGCAGGGGCTGCTGCTGTCTTCTTCCCCTGGCCACTGCCTCCCACCCTCAGCTGGGTCCCAACCAGTGGTGCTGGGCTCAGCCCCGCCAGCTCCTTGCCAAGGTGGATGCCACCAGGATTTGAACATACCGGGTTTATCTCTCTGCAGGCAGAAGGGCTCAGTCTCTCGGAGAAGGACCACTGCTGGTGCATGCCTCCTGCTCGGGCTGGGATGGCTGCTGAAGGCAGCAGCTGCCCACAGCAAACACACAGAGGAGACCCAGAGCTCACACCTACACCAGTCCCCAAGGAGTGACGGTCGAGGCACCACACATGGGACCCTGGGACCCCCCACCCACCTGCCACATCCCCACCACCGGCCCAGAGAGCCCCTGGTCCTCTCCACCCACAGTAAGCAGCACCTGCCCCAGCTCCATCAGTGCCTGGTTGGGGTCAGACCGGCCCCGACTCACACGGCTGGATCAGAAGGCAGCACCGAGCAGCCTGTTCCTCTCCCCTGCACGTTTATTTGATATTCACTTAATCCCGTTGTTTCCCTGCCCCGGCCCTGGTGTACAGGCGGAGCTGGAGCACCTGGAGATCTCAGTGCTGGGCTCTGAATTCAGCATCCCTCCTGCTGGGTGGATCATGTTCAACGCTGCTGGGAAAAAAAGGCTTAAATAAAAGCTTACCTTGCTTTTCTCCCAGTTATTTTCATGCTGTTTAACATGGATAAAAGCGATATTGAAAAAATGAATGTATGAGTGAAATATATACATCAAATATCAGAATAGGAGTAAATCAGGAATGTTCTCTAGCTGTTCCTTTACACGGTTTAAAGAGGCGTGAGGTTTAGAAGATGGGACAAGGAAAAAGAATCACTTTACAGGTGGTACCCACCGTGCCTGGCGCTTTCAGTGCCCCCTCAGAAACTGCCCCAACAGCCACAGCGCATCGGGGGCAGCCAGGCATTAGCAGTCACTGGGACGTGGCCTTGGGTGGGCTGAGCCAAAGCTGAGCCGGTGGGAAACTCAAGCTTAAACACATCCTCGGCGTGTCTCTTTTTCCCGAGGTGCCAGGCCGCAGCGCCACTGATGGAGCCTCATCGCAGCCCCCCAAAGTGCCTGTGTTCATGTACCAAGAGGGGTGGGAGGCAGTGGGAGGCACCCAACAACCCCCACTTCGGCCTCAGCGGTGCCTCGGGCTGGAGGACGCCCACCACTGGGTCTCCATCCCTATCCCCATCCCATCCCCATCCCATCCCCTCCTGCTCCACCCATGCCCTAGCCCTCGCAGGCAGCTGCCTCCTCCTGCTCTCTCTCCATGCAGAGCCAAGCCTCCAGGAGCTGGCACTCGCCAGGGGGATGGTCCCAATCCCGACTGCACGAATCCAGGCATGGCAATGCAGGGGGTGAGCGCAGGGCCACTGCCCCCCCTCCCCGCACCCAAACCACCCCTGCCCCTCTGACTCCTGCTGCCAGGGAGGGATGCTCCGCAGGGAGCAGCGTTAGAAAAGCTCCAGGTGATGGCCATGAACAGGCAGTGTGGTCCTGAGGGTCCCAGAGGCCCTGGGGGTGCTGGAGGTCTCAAGTGTCCCAGTGTCATGGCCGACCTCGTGCCACCCGCCGGCCACACCAGGCTCAGGATGTGACTCAGGCCCCGGCTGACGTTCACGGAGGAAGAGACAAAACGAAGTGGAGGAAACACGTGACGTGCTGGCGTGCTCCCACTTGGGGTACGTGTCTTTTCCCTGCGGCCCCCAGCAGTCGCCAAGACCGGGGTTCCGGTGGCAGCCCCTTCCCCCCAGTGGGATGGGACAGTGCGTCCCCCCAGCGCATGCTCTGCCATGCCCCAGGTGTGGCACGTTAGGGCAGGATCAGACCTGCAGCAGTGTTTGTATCTGTGCAATACAAGCCCCTTCCAGCCATTCCTCCTTTTTCGTTTTCCTCCCTGTGGTTCCCAATGCCTGCCTGCCTGTCTGCCTGTTTCTCTGCCCAGCCCTTTGTTAAAGGAAGCCAGGGCAGGGAAGGAGGCAAAGCGTCCCCCAGCCGATCCGACAGCACTCTTGTCCCCAGGCAGAGCGATGGGCTGCCGACTCTCCGGCCACAGCCCAGGCGCAGCATCCCAGTGCCAGCTCCCTCAACACCTGCAGGTCCCCAGCCAGGGGCTGGGACCAGAGCAGGGACGGCGGCAAGCCTGGTGCCACCGCAGCAGGAAGGGAACACGCTTGCACACACATGCATATGTACACATGCACACACACGCATATGTACACATGCACACACACAGATGCCTGGCATACCCTTTCCTGCCATCCCCAAGCCCCCGCTCCCAAGTCCGGCTCCCTGCCTGCAGAAGGAGGCAGGAGGGTCCTCATGGCCCAGGGGCTTGCGGGGGGGGGGGGGGAAGGAGCCCCCAGGACCCCACAGCCCCCAGCCCAGTTCAGCTGCCACCAAGTCACCCAGACCCCAAACTGGCCCCAGGCATGAGGAGCAGTGCGAAGCAGACCTGGGGCTCATTCCCTGCCTTGCCTAGGTTGCCTGTCGCTGCCAAAACTTTGCCCTTATTTTGATTGCCAGCATAACGAGCCTGTGCATCTCCCACATCTCTTGGAGGAGAGTCAAACCCCGTGTTGGCCACACGCGGCTGTCAGGAGTGTCACTTTGGTTTTGCATAACGCTGTTGCTATGCTGCTGGGGGGGTCCAAAAACAAGCCACGCCACGTTCCCTGGAGCCAACACCCATATCATGCTTGTCACCACCTCAACCAAACCAGGTTGCATTTACCTGTCTGTCACATGTGCCCAATGCCACACACAGGCCAGCTGCGGTGTGAGACCCAGCGGGGCTGGGGGCCAGTCATACGTCCCCCACATGCGAAGCTGCCCCAACCTGCTGCACCCACGGAGCAGCAGCCAGCAAAAGCAAAGCAGGAGAGGGGCGTGTGAGGGAAGTTGCCACAGGCTGCTTGGATCCCCCCCGCACCCAGGACCCGGCCTGGGCAGGCTCTCATCCCAGCACCGCTGCCCATGAGCTCGGCTGTGGCACACGAGGCAGCGGTGCTGGGGAAGCCCCTTCCCCACAGGTGCCGAGCAGCACCAAGGGGGCCAGGGGACCACCATAGGCACCGGGGCAGCACAAGCACTGGGAATGTGGCCATGTGGTCCTGCTGCCTGCCAGCGAAGCATCCAGCATGGCATATTTCCCCAGTAGCCAGAGCTGCCTGCTCTGACACCCCACGGACAAACCCGTCCGCAGCCTCCAGAGCGGATGCTCTCCCAACTCACAGTGTCCAGCCTCAGCCTCCAGCTGTGGAGGGTGCAGAGCTGGAGATACCAGCTGCGTTGCCTCCCTGGTCCCCTGCACAGCAGTTTCTGGGGTGCTGACGCTGAGCCCCAAATTCCCCATGGCAGTGGGAAATACCTCCCAGGTTCCCACCAAAGCTGTTGTGGCTATGGGCTCTAGTGGCAGCAGAGCCACCCGCCCAGGAAGCCACGTGTGCCAGGGCCAGAGGGCTATTTGGGGCAGAAAAGGCCACTTGGAGACCTCTGCTCAGAGGGCAGTGCCAGGCAGCCCGGTGGTGGATACCTACCCCAACACCCCAGGGAGGGCAATTGTGCATGGGCTGCTGAGACATGCCACGGGCACTGGGGACACCGGCTGGCTGTGTGCATGCCTCTGCAGGGACAGGCAGCGGAGTGAGCAGAGAGCAGCTGCTGACAGGACACAAAGCCACAGGCTGCTGCTTGTTTCCATCTGTCCACCCCTGCAGCTCTGCAGCGTTCCCATGAGATGGGTAGGACATTGTCCCTGTGCTGCGGAGCAGGGACCAGCAAGACACCGAGGGTCAGGAAAGGACAGGTGATGGGGAGGGATGTCACCCTCAAACCATGAAAAGCCTTTGTGGGGCTGTGCACCCTGCCCTGTGTGCAACAGCCACCGCGCCACATGGGGGACCATGTCCCCTGTGCCTCCGGTGATAGTGACAGTCCCTGTGCTGCAAGGGATGGTGGGATGGAGAGACCCCCCAGCCCAGGACACACAAGGCAGGTCTGGCAGCTCCACGGCAGCAGCAGCAAAGGAGCAGGACTCCTCTCAGGCCCAGGGACATCTCCATGCCCCCAACGATTGCAGGATCCAGAGGGGTGCCGATCTGGGACCCCCCAGCAAGGACGCCAGCCTGGATGGTCAGCCTGCATCGACGCTCCCAACCACAGTGACACCAGGAGCAGCATGGTCCGGGCGATTTTCCCACCTCATCTGTCAGCTTTGCTTTAGAGCATGTCAGTGCCCGAGGAAGCTCATCTGTCAGCTTTGCTTTAGAGCGTGCCAGTGCCTGAGGAAGCTGGGCAGGCTGGAGGAGCACCAAAATCCTGCCAAACTCGACTGGGACGAGCTGGAACTTACAAATGAAGGCTTAAAGGACTGTAAAGGTAATTAACACCTACCGACACTGCTCTGCAGAAAGCGGCTCTGATGAAGGTTTGGGTTGATAGATGCAACGAGGATGCAACCTGCACTGCTGGGGGTGGTGAGGCCCCACACAGTGTCCACCAGGACATTAACATTGGGCACCACTGATTAAACGCATTGCCATGTAAAGACCTGGAGAAGTGACGGATCCCATGGAAACAGTCGCCGGTGGTGAGCAGCAGCTTTCCTGCCCTGGAGTCGCAGCTAGTCGGGGTCGTAGGTAGCATTTTAATTGTCACCTGGAAGGGAATTTATCATCACCATCAGTACAAGTGTACAGCTGGTGCCCGGGCTGGGGGAACAGCAGCGAGCAGTGGGGCTGAGGGATGCTGAGGATGGGGTGTCTGCCGTGCCGGACCTTGGGCAGGCGCCTGCCTGCGTGGTGCCCAGCCGCGGTGCCCAGGGATCAGCCAGCGGATGGAGCGGGTGCTCCCCCGCCACAAGCCACCCCCCGCATGGCCATACACACCGTCATCTCCCCTCTGAAGGGACCCCGGTGATAGCGAGCCCGAGGTGAGGAAGAGCAGCCATGCCCCGGCTTGGCATGTCCTCTCCCCAGGTGGTGACAGAGACCCCAGCAGGTCCCTGCGCCCCAGCCCCCATATGCTCCCCCCATCCCCAGAGCATCACACCCCTGGAGCATGCAGGGGGTGGGGGCAAAACAGCCCCCATGCCTCTCAGGAAGGGGGACACCAAAGGCCCTCAGGGCTTTCAGCCCCAAATTGGCAGCAGTGGTCAGCACGGGGTGGGTGCAAGGTCTGGCCCTGGCGCTGCTGCCTGGGGACCCTGGTGACCCCCACCAGCCTCTTGCTGAGGATGCTTCAGTTTTCCAGGAGCTGGCTCTGCAGCTGACCAGCCCGCACCCCCTCTGCCCCACAGACAGGCGTGGGACTGGCGGCCAAGGTGCAGTCAGGGTTGGGGGTGTGGGGTGGGCTCGCCCCAGACCGCAGACAGAGGACCGCAGACAGAGGACCGCAGGGACACAGCCACCTGCATCCACAGCCCCCCGGTGGCTGAGGAACCCACTCCCAGGGTGGGCAGAGGCAGGGAGGCAGAGGCTGCCTGCTACTGGGCTGAGACCAGCCACTGCTCATGACACCTCCCGGGGCTCCACATCCTGTCCCCAGGCTGGAGGGACACAGGAGAGTGGACAGTGAGGCTGGGACACAGCGGGGGGGGCAGGGAGGTGTCTCGTCCTGCACTGCCCCAGAGCTTCCACCATGTGTGCCTGAACAACCTGCAGAAGGCGGCTGTGGTGCAGGACATGCAGCAGTACATCCTGTGCCACCTGGACTGCAAGCCCGCCCTGCACCAGCACCTGATGCAAAAGATGGGCAAGATGCTGAACCAGATACTGCACACCAAGAGCAACGGCTGCTTCCTCTGCCTCGACCAGGGGCCAGATGGCACAGCTGCCGGTGCCGTGGTGCTGCCCGAGGTGCGGCACATCCCTTCCACGGCCTCCACCTCCGGCAGTGCCAGCGCCTCCTCCTGCTGCCGCCCTTCGCCCCTGCCGAGATGCTGGGTGAGGGCTGGGGGCCAACGCCTGGGGGAGTGGGCCACAGACGACCCAAAGCACAAGCCCCCCCAGGGCAGAAGAGGGGCCCGGGAGGGCAGACGTGGGGTGCTGTGGTGGGGGGAAGCGCAGAGCCCCGATGCAGGACATGCCCCAGGCCAGCAGTATACCTGGCAACACCCAGCCAGGACAGTGGGGATGCAGCAGTGCCAGGCCCCCGCGCTGTGGGGCACAAGCTGCCCCGCACCCTAGGGACCCCTGCCCCAGGCCCTCCTGGGCCTGCCCCGCTCCCGAGCCTCCACTGCTGGGTGTCCAACACCGAGGCCACGCAGCACCGGGTGCCCCAACACAGCTGGAGCTGGCACCGTCAGGGACCCGATCCGCACCCTGGCCATGCAGGGGGGGATCCCAGAGTCCAGCCCAGCCCTTTCCCGCCCCGGCAGCAGCGCAGGCAGGGGCAGACAATGCCCTCGACCAGACCCTTTATTACAGAAGGGCTTTTACACAGCACAGACACACGCAGCCCTCCTCATGCACTGCCCCAGCCCCACCGTGCCCCGGCCCCCCCCCCCCAGCTGCACACCCCCGGGGGCCCCACGGCGCAGGCGGGCGGCGGGTGTTGCATAGAGAGGGGCTGGGTGGGCAACGGCCAGAGCAGGGCCCCACGGCGTACACGGCCCCCAGGGAGCGGCGGGAGGCAAAGGGGGGCAGAGCCAGCCCGCCCCACGCCCCCACCGCCCCGCCGAGCCCCCACCACCGCGCCCGGGGCCGCCCAGGGTCCTGCCCTGCCACCCCCCGAGCCGCGGGGGCAGCGGGCCGCCGGTCACTCCTGTACATATTGCAGCAAGATCTCAGCCAAACATTCGTCCCCAATAAATTAAAAAGGTCCGTGTCCTGGGGGTGGTTAAAAAGGCGCTGGCCGGCGGGGGGGGGGGGGTCACTCCTCAGGGGGCTCGGTCAGGAAGGGTGAGGTGACAGCGTGGGCCTGGGCGATGGCCGCCAGCTCCTTCAGGAACTCGCTGAAGATGACGGCGCAGTAGACGGCGTTCTTGACACGCAGCGCCTCGCTCTGCCGCTCGGCCGAGCCGCGGAAGAGGGAGGCCCCGGCCAACGCCTGCAGCACCTGCCCGTCCCGCACGTGCTGGAAGGCGAGCTGTGCTGCCTGGCGCGCCCGCGTTGGGCTGTTGGTGTGCCGTAGGATCAGCTCCCCGATGGACGGCTTCCGGCTCTTCACTGCGGGGAACCAGGTCAGTCCCGCGCCAACGGCCCAGAGCCCCGGCACCCAGGGAGAGGCAGCTCCCGGCCACCCTGCACGGCCCCCAGCCCTCCGTACCGCCCTCAGCCCTCCGTGCCACACAACGTGCAGCCTCCCGCACCTCTGAACAACCTCCAGCCCTCCGCCTCACCCCCAGCCCCGTCCAACGCCACGGGCAGCCCCCAGCTCACCGTGCAATGCAACGTGCAGCCCCCTGCCCAAGCCCCAGCCCAAGGAACGGGCAGCCCCCAGCCCTCCACGCCGTGCCTCGCCGCGGCAGGTGCTGCCCACCCGGCCCCAGCCCTTGCCCCAGCCGCCGCCAGCCCTCACCCAGCGTCTCGGTGCGGCGCAAGGAGGGCACCGTGCTCGGCACGTCCGACCAGTCCAGCTTCCCCCGGGCGATCAGGTACTTCTTGGCTTTGAAGAGCAGAGCCGGGAAGTCCTCCTGGCTGGCGGCGAAGCTTTCGATCTTGTTCTTCACCGAGCCGAGGACCTGCGAGGCAAGGGAATGCTATGAGGGCCGGCCCTGGGCAGGGCTGGGCGCTGCGTTGGGGGGGGGGTCCCGGGGGACCCTGCCCACCCCAGGGCATACCTGCAGCAGAGACTTGACGCTGGGCTGGAAGACCATGTTGGTGTTGAGGAGGAAGGAGCGCAGCAGGGGCTGGGGGTAGCAGGCCAGCTGGGCCACCAGCCCCGTCAGCAGAAAGTTGACGTAGAGCGAGTTGTGCAGCATGTTCTCCAGCTTCCCGAACAGCACCGAGACAAAGGGGCCTGCGGGCAGAGCGGGGTGCACGTCAAGCAAAGCCGCGGGCAGCGGCACCCCCGCCACCACAGCCCCATGGCCCCCCACCTGTGAAGGGCTGGCTGGGGGGCGGCCCCACCGCCCGCGGCGGGCTGGCCACCAGCTGGGCCAGGGGGTCCGGCGGCCGCAGCGGCGCCCGCCCCGCAGCATCCCCCTCGGGCAGGCCGGCGAAGCTGGCGAAGGCCTCCTCCTCCTCGCGGGACAGGGGCGTCTCGGGGGGCTCCTGGGGGGCGGGCAGGGCCCCGCCACCGCCATTCTTCATCTCGGCCTCGATCTCCCGCAGCTCCTCGGTGAAGGCCTCGATGGTGACGCCAGCCCCGTTGGGCTCGGCCGGCACCCGGGCCAGCAGCTCCTCGATCAGCGAGTCCACCGAGGGCAGCGGCTCCCAGCCCGGTGGTTGCAGATGGGGGGATGGGGGGGCCGCAGCCCCATTCTGCGCCGGGACCGGCCGGTGCTCCCGCTCGGGGGGCGGCCCCGCACCATCGCCCTCGCCCTGGGGGCTCCGGCGCACCTTCTTCACCACCACGTCCCCCTCGGGCCGGCCCGGCTCCGCCGGCCCATGCGCCCCGTTCACTAGGGTCCCCGAGTCCCGGGCCTCGGGGCTGGGGCCCCCCGCACCGGGCTCACCGCTGCTGCCGGGGAGGCCCCCCTGCCCCTCCCTCGCCCCCTCCTCTGGCAGGCCCCGCTTTTTAGTCCGCGGGGTGGGGGGCCCCGGGGGGCGCGGGGTGCCGAGGCAGTCGGGGCCAAGCGGGGGGCCACCGTCGGGCGGAGGGGCGGCACCGCCGGCGCTGGGCTCTTCGCCGTCATAGGGTGCTGACCAGACGCGGCAAGCCCAGGTGCAGCGGTCGATGCTGCGCCGCGCGTCCCGCAGGTACTCCAGGTAGTTCCTGTCCAGCTCCGACACCTCCTCCCACTTGCCGGCCCGGTGGCAGGGGCTGCCGGATGGCGTGCCGGGGGGAGCGCGGTGCCGGGCCAGCCGCCTCGGGGGCCGCGCTCTGCTGCCGCATGAAGAAGGAGAGCCGGGAGGGCGTGGAGGGCTTCGGCACCGTCACCACCGAGGAGGTGTCCACGTTGGGGCTGCCGTGGCCTGTGGGCGATGGTACGGAGCGGGGTCAGCACGGAGCCAGGATGGGGCGGCAGCCGTGCGGCACAGCCCCCCCCGCCCCGCGGCAGCAGGCTCGATGGGGCGCGGAGACCCCAGTACCGTACCCTTGGACCAGGCAGCGTGCTCCTCCTCCCGGTCGGGCGGCGGCAGGCTCTCCGGACGGCAGCACCGCGGGATGAGGGAGAGGAACTTGGCGGCCGTCTTCCCATAGATGTCCAGGTCCCTGACCGCCCGCTTCTGGCTCAGCATGACGTGGCTGCAGGGCAGCAGGTACCTGGGGGGAGTCGGGGCTGCATGTGGGGGCTGCCGGTGGAGGACACATGCGCAGGGGAGCGGGATGTGGCCGGGGACAGGGGGCCCCACCGGACCCCAGTGCCTTCAGCAGCAGGGCAGACGATGCGGATGCCCCAAATCCATGAGCACAGTCGGGAGTGACACCCCAGGCCATGTCCCAGAGGAGCAGGCGTGGGGCAGCAGCAGGTCGGCCCCCCCCGCACCGGTGTCACAGGGCAGGTTACCTGAGCACCAGCTGGAGCATGACATCCTCGCAGTTGAGGCTGAGCAGCGTCCGGAAGAGGCTCAGGGACACCATGCAGAGCTGGGGACAGGTCAGAGGTGAGGGAGCCGCAGGAGGGCATCGCCACGGCCGGGCAGTCCCATGGGGCAGCAGTGGGGCAGCCGGGCAGTCCCACAGGGCAGCAGTGGGGCAGGAGGGCAGTGCCACGGCCGGGCAGTCCCATGGGGCAGCAGTGGGGCAGCCGGGCAGTGCCACAGCCGGGCAGTCCCACAGGGCAGCAGTGGGGCAGGAGGGCAGTGCCACAGCCGGGCAGTCCCACAGGGCAGCAGTGGGGCAGGAAGGTAGCACCACGGCCAGGCAGTCCCATGGGGCAGCCCACAGTGGGGCAGGAGGGCAGTGCCACAGCCGGGCAGCAGCTCAGGGGGCTGTGGGGTCAGCCTGGCACCTCTCACCCGGGAGTTGCTGTTGATGCGGCCCACGAGCGTGTCGAGGATAGTGCTGTTGTCATGGCGGTGCAGCAGGACGAAGCGCAGGAAGGTCTTCAGCAGGGCCGTCTCGCTGACGCTGCGCAGGAACAGGTCCAGGTAGGCTGTGCTTGCAATCATCTCCTCGATGGAGGTCTGTGGGTGGGAGCAGCTCGGCGCGGGGCTGGGCCATGTGGGCACCCGTGGGGCCCCCTGCCCACCCACACAGGCAGAGGTACAGGCAGGAAACCTCCTGCCCAGGCTGGCAGGCAGCTCCGCACCCGTTGCAGGGAGGTCCCTCACCTTGTGCAGCGCCGGCCCCATGACAGGGACGAGGAACCCATTGTGGACATAGTCCACCAGCTGCTTCTGCACGAGGGGGTGGGCAACCTGCGGAGCAGGGTGGGTGTCAGGGCCACAGCCAGCCCCGCGTGGGGCCAGCGGCCCCCCAGCCTTACCTGGATGACGGCGTTGCAGAACTCCAGAGAGTTCATGAAGAGGACGAGGGAGGAGACGCCGATCCAGTCCTCACGGCGCAGGAAGTGCCAGTCGTCCCCCCGCACCTCGATCTTGCGGGGCAGGGAGGAGTACAGGGCGCTCAGGCCCGTGGCCAGGACCTGGGGGGACAGGCACTCAGCTCCCCGAGCCACCAGCCCCCCTGCCAGAAAGCCGCAGCACCGGGTAGCCCGCACAAGGACAGACACCACGGTACCCTGCTCGGCCGAGCCCACCTGGGACCCCCACCCTGCAGCCCAGCATAGCAGCCCATAGGAATCCACCACCAGACCCCCGCTCCAGCTGGCATGCAGCCGGGACCGGACCTGCACTTTGCTGGAGCCAGAAGGAGAGCAGCAGCAGGGCAGGCAGGGCAGGCAGCAGGAGCAAAGTGGGTGCAGATGCCTGCAGCACTGCCCCGGCACACGCCATGGAGCCCTGGCACCTGCCCTGCCTGCTCTGCTCCTGCCTGCCTGGGTCATAGAATCACAGAACGGTTTGGGTTGGAAGGGACCTTCAAAGATCATCTCTTTCCAACCTCCCTGCCATGGGCAGTGACACCTTCCACTAGACCAGGTTGCTCAGAGCCCCATCCAACCTGGCCTTGAACGCTTCCAGGGATGGGGCATCCACAACCTCTCTGGGCAACCTGTTCCAGTGCCTCACCACCCTCACAGTGAAGAGCTTCTTCCTTCCATCTGATCTAAATCTACCCCTTTTCAGTTTAAAGCCATTATCCCTTGTCCTATCACTACACTCCCCGATAAAAAGTCCCTCCCCATCTTTAAGTACTGGCCCCCTTTAGGTACTGGAAGGCTGCTATAAAGTCTCCCCAGAGCCTTCTCTTCTCCAGGCTGAACAACCCCAACTCCCTCAGCCTGTCCTCATAGGAGAGGCACTCCCGCTCTCTGATCATCTTTGTGACCCTGCTCTGGACTCGCTCCAACAGGTCCATGTCCTTCTTATGTTGGGGGCCGTAGATGTGGATGCAGTACTGCAGGTGGGGTCTCAGGAGAGCAGAGTAGAGGGGGAGAATCACCTCCCTCAACCTGCTGGTCACAATGCTTTCAATGCAGCCCAGGATACGATTGGCTTTCTGGGCTGCAAACACACACTGCTGGCTCGTATTCAGTTTTTCATCCACCAGTACTCCCAAGTCCTTCTCCGCAGGGCTGCTCTCAATCCACTCATCACCCAGCCTATATTTGTGCTTGGGATTGCCCCGACCCATGTGCAGGACCCTGCACTTGGCCTTGCTGAACTTCATGAGGTTCACACAGGCCCACCTCTCCAGCCTGTCAAGGTCCCTCTGGATGGCATCCCTTCCCTCCAGTGTGTCGACCACACCGCACAGCTTGGTGTTGTCGGCAAACTTGCTGAGGGTGCACTCGATCCCACTGTCCACGCAGGTCCCCTGGCACCAGCCCTACCTGTTCTGCTCCTGCCTGCCCTGGAGCCCTGCCTGCTCTGCTCGTGTCTGCCAGCTGCCGGAGGCTCTGGGTCTCTAGCCGCTGGACCCAGCCACCCTCCTCCAAACACCAATCCCATGGGGAAACCTGCCCTCCTCCATCCCAGTTCAAAGCAGGGGAGCTTTGCTGGGCCCTACGTTCCCCGCTGTCCCCAGGGAACTGGTTCCTTTGTCCCCAGCCTGCCGCCAAGCCCTCCATCTCCAAGCCCTCCCTGCTCCGCGGCCCAGGCTCCCCAGCCAGGGCAGGACCTTCCTCCAGCGACACCTGTGGCTCCTGCCCCAACAGCCAAACCCGACCCCACATCACCACCAGAGCTCTTGGGGACCGGCCAGGTCCCAGCACTGCTCTGGGGAGGGGGCCATCACATCGGGTCAGCCCAGCCACCCCCAGCCGTACCGGGCAGAAGTAGGAGTTGTCGGTGATGGACTTGGCCACGGCGTGGTTGCTGGCGGACATCGCCATGATGAGCAGCAGCGCGTCCCTGGCCTGCTGCCCCAGGACACCCTCGTGGTGGATGAAGGGGATGAGGAGGGAGAAGATGATGAGGTTGGCGGGGCCCTGGTCCGTATGGCTGTGGAAGAAGAGCTCCAGGATGGAGGGCTCCTTGGCCACGGAGACGCAGAGCTGGTTGAGCAGCAGGACGAGGCTGTTCTCCAGCGGGGCGGAGGTGGGCTCAGCGCACAGGCTGAGCAGCCGCAGCAGCGGCGTGAGCACCGGCTTGTGCCGCAGCAGGGGCTGCCGGGCCTGGCTGATGAGCATCTCGTAGAGCTTCAGCTGCTCCACCTTGCGCTCCTCGGTGAAGTCGCCCTGCAGATGCCAGCACAGCAGCCGCTCCAGCAGGTTCTCCGAGGCCACAAACTCCAGGATGGGCCCCCGGGCCGCCTCCCCCCGCGGCCGGTCCTCTGCCAGCAGGTTCAGCATCTGGTAGGTGTTGTTGCGCACAGCGCTGAGGTCATCAGGTGCCGGCTTGCAGCCGCGCCGCTCCAAGATGCGCAGGACCTGGAGGAGGGTGGGCATGGCAGCGGCACTGAGTGCCGGGCAGAGGTGGGGTCCCCCACTGCCAGCCCCCCATGCCCCTGGCTCACCTGGGACCAGTGGTTCTTGAAGACCATGAGGCAGGTCTCGGGGTCAGCCGTGACGGGGCTCTGCAGGCTGGCGCTGCGGGGGGCACGCTGCCCGGCCGCCCGCGGGTTCAGCTTGCTCAGCCAGCTCATCCTCTCCATCGGCAGGGCGAGGGACGGTCACGGGCAGCAGCGGGGCGCCCCGTGGGCCGGGCCGTATCCGACTGCTGCCTGGCAGCGCCGCAGGGGCACGGAGGAGCGGGCGGGCCGCGGGGCCCCTCTCTCCATGCTGCTGCCACCCCGGGCTGGGCTGCGGGGAGAGCGGCGGCTCAGAGCCTGCCCGGTCCCGGGGGACACCCGGCGCTGCCGGGGCACTCGACCCCATGCCCAGGCGACAGGGCGCGAGAAGGAGGGCAGACAGGCAGGCCGGGCCCGGCAGCAGATCCTGCCATGTGGTTGGGATGCACAGGATGGTTCTGGCTCCCCCTCAACACCCCCAGCCCAGGGCCCCCCCCGCACTGCCTCTGCTCCCCACGGCGATACGGCTGGCAAAGGCACCAGCCCCGTCCTGCCTGGGGGCAGCTGCCTGTTTGCCCGCATTGCCCTCCACCACCAAACCCTCCCCCTGGCCCAGCACCCAGAGGTGCCGGCCGAGGAAGCTGCCCCCCCCGAGGACAGGCAGCAATGCTGCCCGCACCCCCATGTTTATCTTGGTCAGGTCAGTGCAGCCACAGCCCTGCCAGCGCGGCAGCGGGGTACGGCTCCCCGCTGAGGGCAGCCGGTGCCCTGGAGAAGCATCGCCCCGTGGCAGCCGGGAGAGCAGCACCATGGGGCTGCCACGCCATTCCAGAGCCAAAGCCGCTGGCACCTGTGGGTCAGGCGCTGCAGGGCTGGGTCACGGCTGCCGGGGAAGAGGGTGAGGAGCCACTGCTGCCACACTGGCCACAGGACCGGCAGGCAGAGAGCATGGAAGAGGAGTGGCACAGGGACAACCCCTCACAGGGACAAGCAGCGACCACCCTGCCGGGCACCACCAGCTCGGCCACAGCCAACAGCACGGCAGGGCACCGCAGGAGGAACAAGCCCGGCGGGGAGGCACCAGGGAAGCCCTTGAGGGCCGAGCAGCATCGGGACGGCACGCAGCCAGCACGGTGCTGGCCCCAGGCCCCAGAGCCGAGGCCGGAGCAGCCACGGGGCTGTGGCACGACACTGCTGAGTGGGACAGGGAGCGCCGCGGCAAGCCAGGCAGGAGGAGGCACGGCGCACATGGAAGCAAAGTCGGTGCCGACACCATCCCGCAGCCCCATGCTGGGCACAGCTCCCTAGGCAGGGGCCAGGGAGGGCAGCGGGACAGGTCGGGGCAGAGCAGCCGCGTCGCCTACCTCGGTGAGCAGGGCCGCGGGGCCGCAGCTCCCCGGTGGCGTGCCAGAGCCAGCGGCAACACCACACCCAGTGGCTTTGCCCCACGAGGCACTGCCAGCCCCGTGTCGGCCCCTAAAGGATGCGTGCCGCGGAAGGGGCTGGCTGCTGGGGCCGCGGCACTGCCCCACGACTGACCCCAGACCCAGCGAGAGGAAGGAGTGCCGGAGCGCCGGGAGCTGGGCCGGGGAAAAGGAAGGGCGAGCGTGCCGGGGCGGCACAGGCCGGGAGGGCTCTGGCTGCCGGCCCTGCCTCCACACCCAGCTCCGCACTTTGAACCCGGGAGCCGGCCCAGCCCGCGGCACCCAGCCCGGGTCTGTGGGGAGGACCCGGCACCCAGCCAGGACAGCCACCTGCCCCCGTGCCCCACACCCGGTGGGACCGATGGCCCAGCAGCATCCAGCTTGGGGGGCACAGGCCCCCCAACAACTGCAGCAGGGGCCTGGCCCGATAGCAGCCCCCAGCACCTGGCTGCCGCGCACAGGCAGGGAAGAGAAGGGAAGGGAAGGAAAGGAAAAGAAAGGAGGTGCCCCTGGAGCTGCTGCCTGGGGAGGGGGGACACTCGCAGACCCCTCACACGGAGCAGAGGTCCCCACTCAGCACCCTCCCCCCAACTGCTGTGTCTCAGTCCCTGCCACCAGCCCTGCCACCGCCGCGACACTGGGCTGTCCCCATCCCTCGGAGGTGGGATCCCTTGTCCCCACCCAGAGCTGCTGGCGGTCCTGCAGTAGGGACAGGGCTTCACGCACCCACGCTGACACTGGCATCTCCCCTGGCCCACCCAACCCAGCCAGGGGTCTGCTCTCCCAGCTCCACCAGCACCCTAGCTCCATCCCACCCGGCTCCATCCCACCCAGCCCACGCTGATCCCGGCACGCGCTCCCCACCCTGCAGCAAAGAAGCTGGGGAGGGTGGCGAGACCGCGGCAGCGGGCTGCCATCAAAACCAGAGCCTGTGGTGGCGTCAGCCACCTCCACAGCGGAGGCCCCTGGGCCAGGGGTGACACAGGCAGGACCCCCAGGCAGGAGCATCGTAGGAGGAGGCAGCGGGTCCTCAAAGAAAAATCCTCGGTGTCACAAACATGAGCTCGCCGGGCACAAGGGCCAACAGGCAGCACAGCACAAGGCAATGCCGCAAGCGGCACTGACCGTGGCCGAGGCAGCACGTACGACGGGGCTCCCACCAGCCCCAACACTACTGTCACCCTGGGGACGGGGCCAGCAGCAGCGTCGGCCTTTAAAAAGGCTGGGGAAAGCCCAGCCTGGCAGCTGCGGCAGCACCGATGGTGCACCCACAGACAGTGCGGCACGACACCACTGCCAGGGAGCCAGTGGGGATATTTATAGGGCCCTGCGCCCAGCACCCAGCCACCGCTAAGGCCCACCACAGCATGGGGACGGGCACAGAGCACCGTGCTGCCCTGGGAGCCGGCTGTCCGCACCCACTGCTGCTGCCAGGGAGCCTGGGGCAGGGGCTGGCCCCAGAGAAGCCATCGCAGCCCCGCAGTACCCGTCCCAGAGCCCCTGCACCAGCACGGGCCCCCGCCAACCCCCCTCAGCAGCGTGTGGAAAGAGTGACAGTGCGGAGAGCCAGCAGCCCCAGCTGCCGGGCCCTGCCAGAAATAACCTCCTCGGGCAGCCGGGCAGCATGCGCCGCGGGGACAGCCAGAGCGGAGCCGGGTGCCACGCATGCCGAGCGCAGCAGGCATGCCGGAGCGTGCCGGGACAGGGGGGCAAGCGCAGAGCCCTCCCTGGAGATGGCAGCCCGGCGCAGGGGACATAGCCGGGAGCAGCCAGCACATGCGGCCCCTCTGCCGGGACGGGGCACGGCTCTGGCCTCCACTCTGCCACTGGACCAGGAGCAGCCCTGCACCGCGCAGCCCCAGGGCACAGTGAGTCACCACGGCCCCGCCAGCGGCACACACGCATGGGTCTCGGCAAGGACCAGCGAGAAGCCGGCACATCGCAAGGAGAAGGTGGCCCGTCCCTGGGACGCAGCCCCACGACAGAAGGGAAACGAAAGCGGCCATTAAAGAAAACCCAAACCGCAAGAGGCAGAAAGAGGGAAGTCGACAGCAGCAGGGCTGGAGGAGGGACAGCTGAAAGCCAACACGGGCAAGGCAGGGCCCAGCACCTTTCTCAAAGCACGTTAATGAGGGGGACGAACCCCCGGGCAGCTGAGCACAGCGGTGCTGGCGGCAGGCGCACACCCCTCCTGTGGTTCAGGCACTGGCCAGGCGTATTTATACCACGGCACGATCGGCATCCTGTTCCAGCGTGGATGAGGTCTGACTGCGGTTGCTAAAGTTAGACCTCGCCAAAGGCCAGCATGCCGGGGCAAGCCCCCGGCGCACCGGCACCTGCGGCTCCTGCCCCAGGACAGGCTGCAGTCAGACTGCCCAGCACCGTGTCACCATATGAGCCCCTCGCAGAGGCTGGTGAAGTGGGGCAGGGGACAAGCCAGAGCAGAGCGAAGCAATCACCAAGGTGGGGATAGGAAGGCAAAGCCCAGTGGCACCCACAGGATGTCACACACCAGGAGACAGCCACAGCCACGCAGCAGGCGTGAGGGTGGGCAGCCCCACGGCTGGGCTGGCAAGGGGCTCGTCTGCCACACGATGGCCCTGAGGGCCTGGACTTGCCAGCTCTGTCCTGGCACCTGCTCCCTCCTCACCCCGGCCTCAGCTCCCCGCTGCACACAGAGGGGACCCGACCACCAGCCGAGACCTGCCAGGGTACGTCACGGTGCCGTCAAGCCCGCCCGCGCATCAGGAGCCCATCCTTCGCCCACCAGCACCAGCTTCCCGGGCCGCTCTGCAGTGAAGTGTCCTGACAGGCAGCAGATGTCCGGTGGCCAGGGACACGGGGAGGCAGCCGGGGTGCCGCCACACCGAGAGCAGAGATGCCAGGGGCACAGCCGCCCACCTCAACCCAGGACCCGCATACCAGAGACCAAGCAGAGCACCCTGCCCTTGCCAAGGCCTGGTGAGGGCCACGCACCCAGAGAGCCACCCAGCACAGAGCCCACTGCCAGGGTCCGGCTGCCCCCGACACCTGCGGGGACAGGGACAAAGTCCAACGCAGGCAGAGAGGAACGAGGGGCTCCCAGAGGCTCCCAGGAGCGGCAGGCAGGGAGCCAGCAGCCCCAGGCAGAGAGGTGGCAGCTGCTCCCGGGGGAGGCGTTTCAGTCCACCCCTGTGCCTGGTGGGCACCAGACCCTTCCTCTGCACCCCAGGAGGTGGGAGCACAGTGCCAGGCTGCCGTTGCTCCCAGCCAGGCCAAAGGCCACCCCGCAGTGAGCTGCCTGCACTCGCCGCCACGCCAAGAGGCACCAGGCCGGCAACCCGGCCACCTCTCGCTGCCGGACAGAGGCATCCCACCCAAAACCACTCGTCCCAGGGCAGGGGCCAGCAGCAGCGGCAAGCAGGAGCCCGAGAGCCGGGCGCTTCCGCAGGGTCAGCGGCGAGCGAGTCCAGCCGGCCACCACGGGGCCCCGCAGCCCCCTCGGGGGCAGAGACCCCCACCGGGTCACCACATCCCGGTGCCGGCCGGGCGTCCCACCCTCGGTGCCCAGTGCCGCCGCCCCGGGCTCCCCCAGCGCCGCGGGAGGTGCTGCCCACCCCGGGCAACCCCCCGGCCCCCCGCCCAGGGGTCACGGCGGGACCGGGACCGGGACCCACCCCCCGGCCCCGGGGCGCTGCCTGCCCTGCCCGAGGCAGGGCCGCCTACCTGGGGTCAAGGTCGCGGCGGGTCCCGTCCCATCAGCGCCGTACCTGGGGAGGGGAGAGGCGTCGGACGCGGGGCCGGGCCCCCCCCCGGGCCGACCGCGGACAGGGCCGACCCCCGGGCTGCCGGCCCCTCCGCACCCACGGCAGCGCGGCCCGGCCCAGGCCCCGGCCCGGCCGCTCCCCGCCACGGCTCACGGCACCCACGCACCCCCGGGGAGCGGGGCACCCCCGCGGACACCGCCCCGCCCGGCCAGGCGCCCCCGCCCCCCCGCACGGGGACACCCGGCGGCCGGGCAGCCCCGCACGGCCAAGGGCAGGCGGCGGCCCGGGCGCCCCGTTACAGCCGGCAGAAGGGCGCCCGCCGGGCCCGGCACGGCCCCGCCGGGGCCCTCGCGGCGGGCGGTGCCCCCCTCTCCCTCCTTCCCTCCCTCCCCGTTCCCGGCGTCCCCGCCCCGCCCGTTCCCGCCGCCCCCGACGCTCACCGGCCGCCCCCGCTGCGGGCCCCGTGCGCCCGCCGCCATCTTCCCGCCGCCGCCCGACGCCCCGGCCGCGCAGGCCCCGCCCGCGGCCCCGCCCGCCGCGCCCCACGGCCCCGCCCCGCCCGCCTCGATAGGCGGGGCCCGCCAGCCCGGGGCTGGGCGGGGCCGGGCGTTCCGGAGCGCTCATTGGCTGCGCCGCGCCTGGGGCGGGGCCCGGGGGCGGGGCCTGGAGTAGGGTGGGGCCAGGCGGGCCGAGGGGCGCTGCGGGGGCGGGCTCGGCCGCGCGGGAACCGGGCAGCCCCCGCACCGGGTACCCCCCTGCACCGGGCACTGCCTGCACCGCATACCCCCCCTCCCCTGCACCGGGCACCGCTCTAGCACGGTGCACCAGTTACCGGGAACTGCCACCGCATCTTGCAGAGGTCACTGCCTGGCACCGACCATCGGACACCGGAGCCTGCCCCTGGGCCCCGGGCGGGGAGCCGCGGGTACCAGCACTGGGGCAGTCCCCGGGCCCTGCCCTTGTACCGAGAACCGCGCATTGCCCGGGCAGCAGGCACAGGGCACAGTCACGGCCCCAGGTGCCACAGAAGCACCGGGCACCAGCCACTGCCCAGTTACAGGCAACCTGGCTGCATGAGGCACCATGGCCCTGCTGTGCACCGGATACCCCCCCTCCACCTGCACCGGGGACCCCCTGCTCCGGGCACTGGGCACCATCCCTGGCACTCTGCAGGCTGCCCCTGACCCCACTCCCACCTTCCCATGGGCACGGTGCCCCCAGCAGCACCCGTGCCCAACCGTGACCTGCAGCTCCTGCTGCCCGGAGCCCTGGGACATCCACTCTGGCACGTGTCCTTGCCCTGCGGACCCAGGGCCAACTCTCCCAGCACCACCTCCACGGGTGATCCGGGGTCCCCCCAGCACACACCGGCCCAGCGCTGGCACCGAGCCCCTGTGCCCATCTGGCCCTGCCACCCCCCACGGTCCTAGAGCTGGCGCCTGCACCCCCACCCAGAGCACCCCTGACCCCAGCACTGGTAGTTTTGGAGAGGCCACGTGTGCCCCCTGCTCATCAGCAGCATGGCCGGGATCCAGCTCGTTCCATCTGCACCCAAACTCAGCCCAGGGGCTTCCACACCACCCCATGGCACGTCCCCGCTCCGGTCTGCCACGGCCCCTGGCCCCCAGTCCAGCAGAGCCAGATGACAGCTCTGCCGCCCAGCACGCCCAGTGTGGCTGGAGACATGGCTGTCTGCAGCCCTGGTGTCCCGGTGGGCCGGTGAGTGCCCTGGGGAGCCCCATGTTGCCAGGATGCGCCCGGCGCTGGCAGAGTCACACGGCTGAATCCTGCCGAGGGACCGTGCTCGGTGCCATGGCTGGGCTGCAGCACCCACTGGGTGCTGGAGGACAGGTGCAGGAGCCTCACCAGCGCCCACAGTGCAGGATGTACAGACTCAGCTCCGTGCCGTCCCACCGCTGGGTTTGGCCCCAGCCACGCGGCACCACCGGGATCATCACCACAGCCAAGCCTGGCACCGGCACCAGACACGCCTGGGGGTGAGCAGGGCATGGCTGCCCACCATGGGGACCAGAGTGGGAGCATGTGGTGGGGACACCCCTCAGTGCCACGGGATCTGCGGGTGTGGAGCACCCTATGCCACGGCAAGGGGCTGGCTGAGGCGAGGAGCTGCGGGCAGCAGGGCCACGGTGCAGGGCTGGTGGGGGGCCAGGGGCCAGCATGGCTGGGTGGGAGGACGCAGCCAGCCGGGGATGGGGCAGTCCTGAGGTCCCTCTGCCTCCCCCGGCAGCACTGCTACCCGCCGGAGCTGGACCCTGGACCCCTCTGGAGATTGGTACTACTGGTGGATCAGCATCATGGCGCTGTCCGTCCTCTACAACTGGATCGTCCTCATCTGCAGGTGCCTGGGAGGGCACAGGGCAGGTGCTGCTGCCGAAGGCCCCCGGCGCCTGTGGCGGGGTGGGGGCACAGGGCATCCTGGCACTCGTCGGCACTGTCTGAGCCCCAGTGACACCGTCTGCACTGCCAGGTCCTGCTTCCCCGACCTGCAGGAGCAGTACATTGTGCTGTGGCTAAGCCTGGACTACCTCTGCGACGCGCTCTACCTGCTGGATATCGCCGTGCGCCTCCACACCGGTCGGTGCCTGCGCCCCGGTGTGCCCCAGCCCCCTGCCCCGGCCCCACGCCTGCTCCACACCTGGCTGCAATTGCACATGCAAATGCACACTCACCTGTGTGCACAGACGTGTTTGTGTGCACTCACAGCTATGTGCAAACAGCCATGCATCACGTGCACATGCATGTGCATGCCCATGTGTACATGAATGCACACACACGTATGCAGCCATCCACACCTCAGGCCATCGGGTGCACACACACACACCCCCCCCCACCCGCCCCAGGCACGGCCGTCACCCCATCAGCCAGACCAGCACGTGGGGGGTGGGCCTGGGTGGGTGCGCTGGGGTCCCAGCACCCACCGCTGAGACCCTCAGCCCCACGGGCAGCCCAGGCAGCACAGGGGACCCCCAGCCGACAGCAACGTCCCACGGGACACCTGTCTGGGTCCCTGCCAGGAGAACCAGGCCCAAGGACCCCTCTGTGCCCTGCAGTGGGCACCCACCTGGTCTTCCACCACTAACCTCCTCCCGGCACAGGGAAACCCTGGGAACCCTGAGCCCGTCACCCCTCACTTCAGCCCCCCCCCGCTTGATGGGAGACCCCCCAGTGCCAGCATGCCCCCACCAAGGAGCCCCAGCAGTGATCCGGGTCCTGACCCGCTGCCACCCCCAGGCTTCCTGGAGGATGGCATCCTGGTGCGGCACCGTGGCCGGATCCGGCACTGCTACCTGAGCTCCCCATCCTTCCCCTGGGACGTGGCTGCGGTGCTGCCCACCGACCTGCTCTACCTGTGCCTGGGGCCAGGGGTGCCGGCGGTGCGCGCCAACCGCTGCCTGCGGGCGCCGCGGCTCTTCGAGGCCTTCGACCGCTGGGAGACGCGCACGGCCCACCCCAACGCCTTCCGCGTCGCCAAGCTGATGCTTTACGTCTTCATCACCATCCACTGGCACAGCTGCCTCTATTTCGCCCTCTCATCCTGGCTGGGGCTGGGCACCGACGCCTGGGTCTGCCCCAACGCCAGCCGCCCTGGCTTCACCCACCCGCTGCGGCAGTACCTCCACAGCTTCTACTTCTCCACCCTCATCCTCGCCACCGTGGGCGACACACCGGAGCCCCAGCGCGAGGAGGAGTTCCTCTTCATCACCACCGGCTTCCTCCTGGCCGTGCTGGGCTTCGCCACCATCACGGGCAGCATCAGCTCCGTCATCTCCAACAGGAACGCAGCCGATGCCGCCTTCTACCCCGACCCCGAGCCGGTGCAACGCTACCTGCAGGCGCAGGGCGTGGGCGGGCGGCTGTCGCGGCGGGTGGCTGACTGGCACCAGCACCTGCGGGCACAGCGGAAGCTGCCGGCGGAGCGGTCGGTGCTGCAGCACCTGCCGCAGGGGCTGCGGGCCGATGTGGCGGCCAGCGTCCACCTGCCGGCCCTGCACCGCGTCGGCCTCTTCCAGAGCTGGGAGCGCGGCGTGCTGCAGCAGCTGGTGCTGCGGCTGCAGCCCCAGGTCTTCGGCCCCGGCGAGTTTGTCTGCCGCAGGGGCGACGTGGGGCGTGAAATGTACTTCATCCGCGAGGGGCGGCTGGCCGTGGTGGCGGAGGACGGCGTCACGCAGCTCGCCATCCTGGGTGAGGGGCTCTACTTTGGAGAGATCAGCCTCATCAACATCAAAGGTGAGCCCCCTGCTGCACCCCACCGCAGCCCCCCAGCCCCCCCCGGTCTCACCGCAGCCCCCACCTCCCCAGGGAACACCTCGGGGAACCGGCGCACAGCCAACATCATGAGCATCGGCTACTCGGACCTCTTCTGCCTCTCCAAGGAGGACCTGGCGGAGGTGCTGGTTGAGTTCCCCAGTGCCCGGGCCATGATGGAGGCCAAGGGCCGCGAGCTCCTGCTGCGCATGGGCAAGCTGGACGTGCACGCCGAGGCGGTGGCAGCGGTGGCGGCAGAGGAGGCCGAGCAGCGGGTGCAGGCGCTGGAGACTGCCCTGGAGGGGCTGCAGACCCGGGCAGCCCGGCTGCTGGCCCAGCTGGAGTCCAGTGCCTTCAAGCTGACGCTGCGCGTCGAGCGCCTCGAGTGCCGGCTCCGGCGGCGGCAGCCTGCCAGGGGAGCGGGTCCTGCCAGGGCAGAGGGTCCCACCATGGCGCAGAATCCCAGTGGGGTGCAGGGTCCCAGTGGGGTGCAGGGTCCCATGATGCCGCGGGGTCCTGCCCGGGGACCAGATCCTGCTGGGGGACGGGGTCCCACTGTGGCACAGGGTGACAGTGGGGTGCAGGGTCCCCCCAGGGTGCAGGGTCCCTCCACAGCACGGGGTCCCAGAGGGGCACAGGCTGACAGTGGGGTGCAGGGTCCCCCCAGGGTACAGGGTCCCCCCACGGCACGGGGTCCCCTCGGGGTGCGGGGGTGACAGGCCCCCGGCGATGAGCGTTACCTGGGGGCAGCCTGTGGCCTGCCCGGGGCGGGGAGGGGACAGCAGCAACAACAGCTGCTGGGTGACGGGGACAACCATTGCTGGGTAACCGTGACAACCGTTGCTGGATAACGACGAGTTGTTCAGGAACCAGGACAGCGCCGTAACGGGGACCGGGACCGGGACGGGGACGGGGATGGGGCGGGACACGGAGGAGGGCAGCGGCAGGGGCAGGGGCGGGCGCCGGGCTGTGCCGGGGCGGGGGCAGCTCGGGGTGCCGGGGGGTCCCGGAAAAGCGGCGGCGGGAACCGGGCGGGAGCCCGGAGTGGGGCGGCCCGGGGCTGGGGGCGAGCCGGGCCCGGGCCGGGGGCAGCTCGGGTCCCCCAGCCCCGCCGTGCCGTCCCCAGGGGCACCCACAGCCAGCAGCCGCGGGTGCCCGCACCGCCGCCCGGTGACCGCCGCCGCCGCCCGGTGCCCCAGGAGCGCTCCGGGGCGCGGCCCTGCGAACGCCCCCGGCGACCACCGGGCGAACCCCCCCCCCCCGAACCCCCTGACCCCGCCCGGGGCCCCGCCGGCTCCGGCTGCAGCCCGGTCCCAGCGCCCCAGCGCCCCCCCGCCCCGCTCCCGCTGTCCCCGGCGCCCACCGCCCTGCGCCCCCACCAGCCCCGTCCCCCGCACACCTCCACCCCGCAAACTCCCCTGCCTCCCCCCACGTCCCCCCGCTCCCCGCCACCGCCCCCCCCCCCGGGCTCCCCCCGCCGCCGCCACCCGCCCCCGGCCCCGGCCCGCCCCGCGCCGGGCGCCGCCCCCGCTCACTCTCCCGGCGGCTCCGGAGCGGAGCGGAACGGAGCGGAGCGGAGCCGAGCCTCCTCCCGGTGCCGCCGCCGGGGCGGGCGCGATGGGCGCGGGGCGGCTCTGACGGCGGCTCCGCCGGCGCCATGGACCCGCGGCGCCTCAACGAGTCGCTGCAGGAGCTGCTCTGCCGCCCCGGGAACGGCTCCGGCTCCGCCACCGGCTCCACCACCGGCACCGGCACCGGCTCCGCCGGGAACGGCTCCGCCTGCGACCTCCTCCGCAGAGGCTTCCGCGGGCCCCCGGCGCCCAAAGGTGAGACCGGGATGGGACGGGAGGCACCCCCCGCTGTCCCGCCGTGCACACCGCCCGCCCGCCCCGGTTCGTCCCGCCGTGCCTCCCGACGCACCCCGGTGCCCCGCATCCGCCTGCCCGGTCCGTCCCGGCGCACCCCACCCGCCTGCCCGGCGCACCCCGGTTCATCCCGCCGTGCGCCCCGGTGCTCCCCGCCTGCCGGCGCGGTGCAGCCCACAGCACCCGCCGTGCCCCCCGTGCGTCCCCGTCCCGCCACACCGGGCCCGGCATGCCCTGCCGGCCGCTGTCCCCAGCCTCAGCCCTGGTCCCCGGTCCACCAGTCCCGGTGCCGGCTCCTGGGGCAGCACGGCAGGCAGCAGAGCCAGCACGGCGGGGGCTGCCCAGGGTGCAAGCTGGGCTCGGCCCAGGGGGGCAGCGGGAAGGTGGAGGGGACCCCAGCAGGGGCACAGCCACTGCCCACCTGCCCCACCACCGGGGGCCAGGACCCCCGGCCCACTCCACCTTGCCCAGCCGGGGCTCCGCGGGCAGCGGGATGCAGTGCCAGCACCAGCTGTTGTTCGGCTCCTGGGGATGAACAGCCCCGGTCACGTCCCAGGGCGGCCGGGGGAGTGGGGGGGTCAGGGACCCGGCTCCCTCTGCGCCGGGAGGACAGAGGCCCAGGGGCAGCCGCAGGCAGCCACATCCTGCCAGCATGGCTGAGGGCACAGCCCTGGGGTACAGGCAGGACACGGGCAGCACCGCAGGGTGCCCCGGTGCTGGAACCCAGCCCAGGTGGCGGGATGTCCATGGAGCCGAGCCGGGGAGCAGCCGGGGCATCGCAGCCCCACGTCTGCTGTGGTCACATCCACGTGGAGGGAACCCGGGTGCCCGGCTCCCAGCTCCCCACCGAGCCTGCTGGACACGGCCGGAGGTGGAGCCCAGGTGCCCGCACCGTGCTCGGCCATGCTGCCCGCCTGTGCCGGGATGCCTGCAGGCTGCTGGGGGGGACATCTCCTCGGCCACGCTGCCCTCCCCTGCCGGGGTGCCACCAGGGTGTCCGCATGGCAGCCCGTGACCCTGCTGCCCGCAGACCTGGACCTGACAGTGCGTGTCCTGCTGTACGCGCTGATCTTTGTGCTGAGCGTCTGCGGGAACGCCCTGGTCGTGGCTGTGCTGCTCCTGAACCGCCGCCTGCGCACCGTCACCAACTCCTTCCTGCTCTCCCTGGCGCTCAGCGACCTGATGCTGGCAGTCTGCTGCATGCCCTTCACGCTCATCCCCAACCTCATGGGCACCTTCATCTTCGGAGAGGCCGTCTGCAAGCTCATGGCCTACCTCATGGGTACGAGGGGGGTGGCAGGCGGGGGCTGGGGGAGGGCTGAGCCCCTGCCGTGCTACTCCATGCGCTGTGGACGCTGACCCTTGCTGCCCGCAGGCATCTCCGTCTCGGTCTCCACCTTCAGCCTGGTGGCCATCGCCATCGAGCGGTACAGTGCCATCTGCAACCCGCTGCAGTCCCGCGTCTGGCAGACGCGGTCGCACGCCTGCCGGGTCATCGCCAGCACCTGGTTCTTCTCGGCACTGCTCATGTTGCCGTATGCCATCTACAGCACCACGCACGCCATGTCCACCCACGGCGCCCGCCCGCCCATCAGCCAGTGCACCCACAAGTGGCCCAGCGACCACGTCCGGCAGGCCTGGTGAGTCAGCCCCGGGACCCCCCATCTGCCCCCGGCACCCCGGCACAAGGCACGATGTGGTCCGGCCGCCAGCCCCGCTGCTGCGGCCGGGCTGGCGAGGGGCCACTGAGCGACTGGTGCCACATCTTCCAGGTATGTCCTGCTGCTCCTCATCCTCTTCTTCATCCCGGGCATGGTGATGATCGTGGCTTATGGGCTCATCTCCCGCGAGCTCTACCGAGGCATCCGCTTCGAGCTGGACATCAAGGGGGAGGCTGCAGGTGAGGGGCCGGGCTGGCGTGGGGCAGGGCTGGGGGCACCGCTCAGCCCTGCCCTCACCTCCCGCAGCAGAATACCCCCATGGGAAGAGCCCCCTGCCCTGGGACGAGGGGGAGGGCTGAACCCCCACCCCGGGTCCCCACAGCTGGGGGGTTCCCTGGGGACCCCTCCCTGTGCAGGGCCCTGTGCTGCATCCCGTCCCGACACCCCCGCTGCATCCCAGTGGAGGATGCGCTCGGGTCCTCGGGGCGACGCAGGTCCCCGCAGTGCCACGGCCGTGACCACATCCCCTCCTCCCCACAGCTCAGCGCAACGGCGGCGGGGAGCCGGCACCCGCCTGCGACGAGGGGGACGGCTGCTACCTGCAGCTCTCCCGGCCGGGCGGCGCGCTGGAGCTGCGGGCGCTGGGTGCGGCGGGCGCACAGCAGGACCGGGCACGCATCAACAGCTCGGAGGCGAAGCTGGTGGCCAAGCGGCGCGTGATCCGCATGCTGGTGGTCATCGTGGCCATGTTCTTCCTCTGCTGGCTGCCCATCTTCACCGCCAACACGTGGCGTGCCTTTGCCCCACAGGCGGCCCAGCGGGCGCTCTCAGGGACGCCCATCTCCTTCATCCACCTCCTCTCCTACACCTCCGCCTGCGCCAACCCCCTCATCTACTGCTTCATGAACCGCCGCTTCCGCAAAGCCTTCCTGGCCACTTGCGCCGGCTGCCGCCGTGCCTGCCCACGCCGCCCGCTCGAGGAGGAGGTGGCCAACGCCAATGCCTCGCTCTCCAAGTTCAGCTACACCACCGTCAGCAGCCTCGGACCCCCCTGAGCTGGCCATCCTGGCCCCCACTGCCCCCCGGGCTCTGCCTGCACCCCCCGCGCCCCCGCCTGCCCTGGCACCTTCCCTGTGCCCCCCGTGTGCCTGGCACAGCTCAGTGCACCCCCAGCCTCCGGGCCCCCCATGCCCCCCCCTCACCCGTCTGCTTCAGGGCCTCACCAGCCCCCGCACAGCCCCAGGACCCCCAGTGCCACCCCCAGTGCCCCCCAGCTGCACATGTCACCGTGCCCAGGCTGGGCTGGGGCCACAGAGCCAGGGCAGGGGCTCCCTGGGCGGGCAGGGAGACCCTCAGGGCCGGACAGGCCAGGGATGGGGGGGGTCAAGGTGCCCTCAGCCCAGTCTGGGGTCTCCCCGCTCCACTCCTGGGCTCTGGCCACAATAAATTCACCCTGCGCCTGCCTGCGCCCGCCTGCGCCGCTGCTTCCCACCGCACTCGGCCTGACCCGGCACTGGGGGGTCCACGGGCCAGAGCTGTGAGGGACCGGGACTCCACACTGCTCGGGGCACAGGGGGCCACGGGGCCAGGCCCCTCTGCTGCGGGAATGCCCGCACCCTGGGGCAGCAGCCGGTGCCACCAACAGGAGTGCTGGGTCAGTGCCCGGGGCTGGGGATGGCCATGTCTGGGACAGCCCTGCCGGACTCTGCACCAGTGCTGGGACAGCGTGGCACCGGTGGGGAACAAGCATGACACCAGGTCCTGCCGGATCTCCCAAGCATACCCAGGGAGTCCTGCTGCACCGTGCCCACCGGGACTGGACTCACACATGTGCACACACACATTGCTGCACACACCCTGGCACACGCGTGCATGCACACACAAGCACATGCATGCACAAACGGAGCTGCAGCAAACACCTGCACAGACATGCGTGTGCACACACACACACACAGAGTGGGAGAGATGCATACGTACTGGAACACAGAGACAGACACAAACCCCCTGCACCCACAGGCATCTCTGCACGAGCAGTGGGTGCTCGGAGCCAACCATGGGTGTAGTGACCCCACACGGCCGGGTCAGGACCCCAAGGAGACTCCATCTCCCACAGTGCCCCGAGGAAACTCCATCTCCCACAGTGCCCCAAGAGATTCAATCTCCCACAGTGCCCCCAGGAAACTCCATCTCCCACAGTGCCCAAGGAGACTCCATCTCCCACAATGCCCAACAAAACTCCATCTCCCACAGTACCCAAGGAGACTCCATCTCCCACAATGCCCCGAGGAAACTCCATCTCCCACAGTGCCCAAGGAGACTCCATCTCCCACAGTGCCCCAAGGAGACTCCATCTCCCACAATGCCCAACATAACTCCATCTCCCACAGTGCCCAAGGAGACTCCATCTCCCACAGTGCCCCGAGGAAACTCCATCTCCCACAGTGCCCCAAGAGATTCAATCTCCCACAGTGCCCCCAGGAAACTCCATCTCCCACAGTGCCCAAGGAGACTCCATCTCCCACAATGCCCAACAAAACTCCATCTCCCACAGTACCCAAGGAGACTCCATCTCCCACAATGCCCAACAAAACTCCATCTCCCACAGTGCCCAAGGAGACTCCATCTCCCACAGTGCCCCAAGGAGACTCCATCTCCCACAATGCCCAACAAAACTCCATCTCCCACAGTGCCCAAGGAGACTCCATCTCCCACAGTGCCCCAAGGAGACTCCATCTCCCACAATGCCCAAGAGACTCCACCTCCCACAGTGTCCCAATGAAACTCCATCTCCCACAGTGCCCCAAGGAAACTCCATCACCCACAGTGCCCCGAGGGATTCCACCTCCCACAGTGCCCCAAGGAGACTCCACCTCCCACAATGCCCAACAAAACTCCATCTCCCACAGTGCCCAAGGAGGCTCCATCTCCCACAATGCCCAAGAGACTCCACCTCCCACAGTGTCCCAATGAAACTCCATCTCCCACAGTGCCCCAAGGAGACTCCACCTCCCACAGAGCCCCAAGGAAACTCCATCCCCCACAATTCCCCAGCGGACTCCATCTCCCATCATGCTCTTGGCGCCATTTAAAGGCACCGCCCTCGTCCTGCTCTCTTCCCCCCGCCCCGCGCACCGGCCCCGCCCTCGGCCCCGCCCCGCGGTCCAGGCCCCGCCCCCGGCGGCGGAGGCGTCTGTCGGCCATGGCGGCGCGGGCTCGGGGCCGCGGCCCGGCCCCCCCGCTCTCGCTGCCGCTGGCCCTGGCGCTGTCACTATCGCTATCGCTGTCGCTGTCGCTGTCGCTGGGGTCGCCCCCTGCCGGGGCGGAGGCGTTCCTGGAGGCGGCGCCGCGCTGGGGCTGGCGGAACGTGTCGTGCCCGGTCTGTCACCTGCTCTTCGGGGCGCTGGACCTGGCGCTGCAGGTGGGGACGGGACCGGCACCGGGACAGGGACCGGGACAGGGACGGGCGGAGCGGGCCCAGCGGCGTCCGGGAGAGGAACGGGGTCAGGAGAGGACGGGGACAGGAGGGGGACGGGGACGGGTCAGGGCGGTGACAAGGACGGGTCGGGGCGGTGACGGGGCCCGGGGACAGGACGGGGCTGGCGGCAGGAGCTGGGTCGGGCCGGGACCTCGTGACGGGGCCGGGACAGGCTGGGGCACGTCGTGACTTGTGACAGGCACGGGACCGGGACAGGGACAGGCTGGGACGGGACGGGCCAGCGGCTCCGCTCTGAGGGACGGGGTCGGTCTGGGGACAGGCCCCTGTGGGCTCCCACTTCCTTCCCCAAAAGGGGAACTGGGCTGGGGCATGGCGGGGAACTGGGCGGCGGCGGGTGATCCCGGCCTCAGGGCTCCCGGCCGGTGGGCGAGGGGCAGCGACAACGGCAGGGCCGTCCCGGGGAGCCGGCCACAGTCCAGCCGGTCCCTGTCCCGCAGCTGGAGCCCAACGTGGCGCGCGTGGGGCGTGTGGCGGCCCGGCTGTGCCAGGACCTGCGGCTGGCGCGCCCCGAGATCTGCCGGCAGGCCGTGCAGCTCTTCCAGCAGGACGTGGTGTCGGCCTGGGCCCGCTCGGTGCTGCGTCCCGGCGAGGCCTGCGGGCTGCTGCTGGGCCGGCGCTGCGGCCGCTGGGACATCTTCGGCGCCTGGAACGTCTCCCTTCCTGCCACCCCCAAGCCGCCGGTGCAGCCCCCGGTGCCCCCGCCACCCGGCGCCCCCACCGCCCGCCTCCTTTTCCTCACCGACCTGCACTGGGACCGCCACTACGTGCCAGGCAGCGAGGCCGCCTGCCCCGACCCGCTCTGCTGCCGGGGCGCCATCCGCCCCGGTCCCGGCGGCGCCGGCTTCTGGGGCGAGTACGGCAAGTGTGACTTGCCGCTGCACACCATCGAGGCGCTGCTGGCCCAGCTCCCCGGCGCTGCCCCCTTCGCCGCCGCATACTGGACGGGCGACATCCCGGCGCACGATGTCTGGCAGCAGAGCCGACAGGACCAGCTGCTGGCCCTGCGCACCGTCACCGGGCTGCTGCGCCGGCACCTGGGCTCCCTGCCCGTCTACCCGGCCGTGGGCAACCACGAGGCCACCCCCGTCAACGCCTTCCCCCCACCATACGTGCAGGGCAACCAGTCCTCCGCCTGGCTGTACGACGCCATGGCCCAGGCCTGGCAGGACTGGCTGCCCCCCTCGGCGCTGGAGACCCTCCGGTGGGGGCAGCTGCTGGCTGGGCGGGCAAGGGGGGGTGCTCAGGGCTAGCAGGGGCTCAGAGCTGGGAGGGCACAGAGCAGTCTCCATACTGGGGGGGCAAGGGGGAGCCCCGGGCTAGGAGGGATTGGGGTGGGGGAACTTGGGGCTGGGAGGGTGCAGGTGTCTCGGGTTAGCGGGGGGGGGGGTGTCTCTATACTGGGAGGTGCAAGGGTGAGCTTGTGGCTGGTAGGGATGCAGGGCACTTTGGGTGGGCAGGGGCAAGGGGGGCTCCAGCACAGGGTGGGTGTGGGGGGCGTTGGTCAGGCAGGCAGAGGGGAGGGGGGTGCCGGGGTGGGCAGGGAGCTGGGGGGGCCCAGGGGCCATGGTGGGAGGGGGTGTGGCAGAGTGGGGGGGCAGGCAGCGCTCACACCACCCCCCGCGTGCCTGCAGGGCCGCTGGTTTCTACACGGTGCAGGTCTGGCCTGGGCTGCGCCTCGTCTCCCTCAACATGAACTTCTGCTCCCAGGCCAACTTCTGGCTCCTCATCAACTCCACCGACCCCGCGGGGCAGCTGCAGTGGCTGGTGGGGGTCCTGGCAGCTGCCGAGCAGGCGGGGGAGAAGGTGAGGGCAGGGTAGGGGGGGTGCTGTCCCTGCACACAGGGGGTCTCGGGCACCCCCCAGCCTGCCCCCGTCCTCCCCTCCCTCCTAGGTGCACATCATCGGGCACATCCCCCCGGCCCACTGCCTGCGCAGCTGGAGCTGGAACTACTACCGCATCATCAGCAGGTCAGCCCTGTGTGCCCCCCCCCGCGCTGCCCAGCCCACGGTGGATTCAGCGGTGGCATGGGGGAGGGGGGGGGGGACACGGGACGGTGTTGTGCCGGAGTGTCTGGGGTCGGGAGCCCAAAGCTGCCTGTGCCAGGCAGGGCTGCACCAGAGCCAGGGCAAGGGCCAGGCAGGAGCCGGCGCCGATGGGCACAGCCTGGACAAGCAGTGTCAGCTGAGCCCCGCGTGATGGGGTGGCGGGGGGGCTGCAGCTCATGGGACAGGCTGCACCGCACCAGCTGCTGGGCAGCACGGCAGGGGCAGGACTGGCTGCACTATGCCAGGTGCAAGGCAGCAGGGCAGGGACGGGACTGGCTGCACCATGCCTGCTGCCGGGCAGCACAGCGGGGCCAGGGCAGAGGTCTGGGCACCGGCAGCCCTCACGCCCCGGCCTGGTGCAGGTTTGAGGGCACAATCGCGGCTCAGTTCTTTGGGCACACGCATGTGGACGAGTTCGAGATGTTCTACGATGAGGAGACGCTGACGCGCCCCGTCTCCGTCGCCTTTGTGGCCCCCAGCGTCACCACCTACATCAACCTCAACCCCGGTGCGCCCTGACCCCCCCACCCCACCACTGCCCACCCCTCCGGCCACAGTGCCGCCGCCTGGCCCTGATGGTGCCCACCCTGACCGCAGGCTACCGTGTGTACGAGGTGGACGGCGCCTACCCTGGCAGCTCCCACGCCGTGCTGGACCACGAGACCTTCATCCTCAACCTCACTGAGGCCAATGCGCCGGGGGCAGAGCCGCACTGGCAGCACCTCTACCGCGCCCGCGAGGCCTACGGGCTGCCCAGCGCCTTCCCGGCTGACTGGGACCAGCTCATCCGCCGCTTCCAGGACGACGAGCGCCTCTTCCAGCGCTTCTGGTTCCTCTTCCACAAGGGCCACCCGCCCCGCGAGCCCTGCCTGGCTGCCTGCAAGGCAGCACTGCTCTGCGCCCTCCGCACCGGCCGCTCCGCCGACCCCAGCCTCTGCCAGCCCCTGCGCCCGGCGCTGCCCTTCCCGCGCATCCAGGCGCTCTGGCAGCAGCGGCGGCTCTGCTGAGGGCAGCGGGATCGGCCAGGACAGGCGGGGGCTGAGGCAGGTCCCTGCCCATCCCTGAGCTCCCGCCGGCCGCCGCCACCACCCGCGGCACAATAAAGGTGTGATGGACCCAGTGGCTCCTGCCCAAGGCCCCGCGGGATGCGCTGGGGAGCAGGCGGCCCCACTGCTGCTCCTCATCCTCCTCCGGGCGGGTGCCGCAGGGAAGGGGCCAGGCCGGGCTGGTGGAATGGGTTTATTAATTATTTAGTACAACACAGATCTTCGTTACAGCAGGAGTGGTGGCTCCGGAGCCGGCGGCCCCGGGGAGCCCCACGCCGCAGGTTAGACCACATGCATCGGGGCAGGGCGGGCCCTGCACCCCCGCCATGCCGGCGCCGTCGTCCCCGCGGGGCCGAGGGGGGCTCGCCCCGCCGTGTGGGGCAGGACCCACGACCCACAGGCACGGCCGGAGGGGCCAGAGCCACGGCAGGGCATGGCACTCGGCATGCACCCCCGGTGCAGGCGCGTGCCCTGCAGCCCCTCACGCACAGGGACGCTCACACACACGCATGCCCGACCCCCCGGCGCGGGCTCGCCCTCCCGCCGGCACCCTGCGTGTCCCCGGCACTGCCGCCCCATCCGTCCTGTCCCCCCCGTCCTGTCCCCGGGGGCGGCAGGTAGGGAAGGGGTCTTGGTTGCTCCCCCCCCATCCCAGCTCACGGTGTCTGGGCCCCCAGGCGCTTGGGCTTCAGGCTGCCCAGCAGGGTCTGCACGCCCCTGCGGACGGAGGAGCCCACCCGGCGGGCCACTGAGTCGGCGGGCGGCGCGGGCAGGCAGGAGCTGGAGGCCTGGGGCCGGGCGTCCAGGCACTTCTGGTAGCGCAGCTGGGGAGAGTGGGGTCAGCGGCAGGGCCGGGGATTGGGCTGCAGGGATGGGGAGGGGGCCGGGGCGAAGGACACTCACCATGCAGGCGGCCTGCAGCGCCTCGCTCAGCCCCGCGGCGTTGGGCTCGCACCAGACCATGTGGCAGCGGAAGGCGCCCGGGGCGCTGGCCATGATGAAGGCGAAGGAGCGCACGTCCCGGCCCACCCCCATGAAGGACAGGAACCGCACGCGGCACTCGCACAGCACCGCCTCTGTCTGTGGGCACGCGATCAGGGGTCACCGCCGCACCGCTGGGGTGGGGACGGCAACAGGGCACCGCGGGGCCGGACCCACCTGCTCGTGGGTGATGGTGAGGGTGGCGGGTGCCACGTTGACCACGATGGGGGTCCAGTGCTCCTTGCTGCCGGTGGCCAGCGCTGCCTCCAGCGCCGCGTTGATGACATCCATGCCTGGGGACGGGCGGTGGGGCTCAGGGGCGTGCAGGAGGGGGGCCAGGGCGCCCGCCCCACAACAGCTCCATGGGGTGTGAGTGCCCCCCCCACTCACCCACGGGCTTAGCGACGGGCACGCAGCCCAGGTAGCACACCGGGAACTTCTGCACCACCTCGCTCTTGGGCGCCGGGAACTCCACTGCAGCACAGGGCAGGGTCGGCCTCGCGCCAACACTGCTGCACCGCGTCACCCAACACCCAGCCCCCCACCGCCGCTGCACCCCAATGCCCGGCCCCCACCCCAGCCATTCCCCAACAGCCGTCCCCGTCCCACAGCTACCCCTCCCTCCCGCCCAGCTATGCAGCCCCCAGCACACACCAGCCCCCCCCGCCATACCCTGGAAGGGGATCTCCACCAGCCTGGAGGGGTCCATGGAGAGGCCATTAGCCAGCGCCCGGGCGCTTCGCCGCTCCACCATGATCTGGGGAGAGCACAGGGGCACCGGCCCCCACCAGCCGTCACACCACAGCCCCCGGCCCTTGTTCCCCACACGGGGCCACTGCACCCCACAGCGACCCACCAGCCGGCTGCTCCCTGGGGACACTGGGGTGGGGAGGGTCTCACCCAGGAACAGACCTCAGAGCTGGCTGGGGAGGACTCGGGGGGGCTCACCTGGGAGCAGACCTCGTGCAGGCTGGTGGCGATGTTCTTGGCGGGGCTCTCGCAGCGGAAGACATGGCACTTGAGCATCTGCGTCAGCTGGTCCCGGGCCACGTAGGCGAAGTCCCTGCACGGAGGGGCTGCACTCAGGACCACCCCCGCAGCCACACCAGCCGCCCTGAGCTCCCCACCGTGCCACCCTGGGTGCCTCCACCACCAGCCCAGCGAGGGATGGGACTGGGAGGACTGGTGCAGGGCTGGGCTGCCGTACCTCTCCCTGCGTCCCCGGCCAGCGCAGCAGGAGAGAGCCAGAGAGCAGAGTTAGGGGGGCCAGGACACACATGTCCCCGCTGGCCCCCGCCACATGAGTCCCCCCGCACCCGCACGGGGCCATGCCTCACCTGCAAGACCCCTCCCCACCTCAGCACCCCTGGGGGCTCAGCTTTGGGACCCTGCAACACCCCTGCACCGTGGGTGCACGGGACCCCACAGCCCCATACCCCACATGCACCCGGATCCTGCACAGCCCCACACCCCCCCCAGCACGGGACCCCCACAGCCCCATGCCCCGGATCCGCGCACCCTGCAGGCACTGGACACCCCCCACCCCGTCCCCAGGACCTGTGGGAGGGGACGCGCCCCACACCCACCCCCCGTGTGCACAGACCCCACATTGCACCCGCGCCCGCCTGCACCGCGCTCCCCACGTGGCCCTATCCTGCGCAGCCCCTGCAGGGTCCCATGCAGCCCCCCCACCCTGCGGGCACGGATCCCCCCTCACTCCCAACCTGCGTGCCCAGCACATCCCTGGGGGGACCCCCCACGCCCCCACCTGCCGCTGTCGCGCCCCACACCCCAGACGCGGATGCTGGCCACGGGCTGCGCATGCAGCAGGGCCTGATCCTGCGGGTCCACCAGCTTCAGCGTCTGATTCTCCAGCAGCAGCAGCATCGCCCGGCCCTGGGGGGAGCAGCGTCAGGGGGGGTCCCGGGAGCCACGCTGGTGGCTGCTGGCCAGGGCAGTGTGCAGGGCAGGGGGGCACTCACCTCCCCCCAAGCGCCGGGAGGGCCGCGCTGGTGCAGGGAGAGCTGGCGGATGCAGTTGTTGACGGCGATGCTGCTCCGGCCTGGAGCCAGCTCATCCTCGCTCATCTCCACCCAGCCCAGCGAGCGCACGGCGAAGCGCTGCGGGGACAGCGTGGGGCAGGCACGGCATGGGGACCCCAGCCGCCCGCCTGCACCCACGCGCCCCCCAATCCTCAGGGCAGGGCAGACCCCGCAGCAGGGGCACCGCACACCCCGGACCCGGCTGAGCCCCCTCCCGTGGCAGTGATGGCACCGTGGCAGCACCGAGCTGCAACCCTGGGGTGGGGGTCCCAGCCGCCCCCTGGCAGCGGGGCAGACCCCAGACCCCCGTGGGGGCAGCGATGGTGAGGAAGGGGCCAGCCAAGCCAGTGGGAGCCCCGCGGCCTGGGGGGGTCCGGGCTGGGCACCAGGCCTACCTTAGAGCCTGGCTTGTCCTCCTCGGCCAGGGCCGCGCTGCAAGAGCAAAGGGGCCGTCACCGGCTGCTGCCCCCTGGGCACCGGTGGGGAGACCCCAGCCCCCCACCCCATGCACAGGGCCCAGCTCCTGCCCCATGCCACCCCCTCCCGCTGCCCATCCCTCGGGGTCCCACCTCCCTGCAGGCCCCACACCCTCCATGCCCCCCACACACACCCCATGCTCGGCGAGGCCAGGCCCGGTGATGGCAGCTCCTCATCCTGCGCTCCCGGCTCATCATCCGCCTCCTCCGCCGCGGGGTCCTGGGGAGGGAGAGGGGGGCTGGCAGGGGCCAGGCACCGTGGGCTGCTGCACCCCCCAGCTGCCCACCGCCCCCTCTCACCTTCCAGAAATCTCCCTCGCCAAAGCGCTCAGCCGGGGCGAAGCCCGTCCAGGCGAGCTGTGGGGAGAGCGGGTCCGGCTCAGGGCACGCACCATGGGGCAGCCCCACGGCCCCAAGCCCCGGGGGTCCCCACAGTCGCAACTCACCGGTGGTTCCTCGGAGGGGGTGTTGCCGGGGGAGCCGGGGGCCAAGCCACGGGCCAGCCCCGAGGGGGGCTCCCACTGCGTGGTGCCGGTGGGGATGTGCCAGTAGTAGGTGCCCGAGGTGTCCTGCACCCGCATCCATCCCGCAGGCAGGTCTGAGTCCGTCTCGAAGGAGTTGCGGGTCCAGAAGGAGTCTGGGGGAGAAGCAAGGGCCGGTCACAGCCGGGCGCCACGGGGACGGGCCCTTCCAGGCAGCCCCAGCACGGCATGGCCCCCACGCTCAGCCCCACGGAGCCCCCCTGCCCCCTGGACCAGGCACCCGCCCCAGTGCCCAGTGAGGTGGGCACTCCCCAGGGAGGGCTCGGGGCCCCCCATTGCCGTGAGGATGGGCGCCTGTGCCCAGGCAGGGCCCAGGGCCCCCCACTGCAGTAAGAAGGGGGGTCCCACGTCGCCACGAGGACGGGGGGCCCCAGCCAGGCCCCACAGGGACGGGGGGGCCCCCAGGCCCAGCAGGACACGGCCCTGCAGCCGGTCAGGGTGCCAGACGCGCCCCCCCATCGAGGGACCCCGCAGTCGCTCGTGGCCCCGCAGAGCCCCCAGGCCAGACCCCACGGCCGGGTGGTGCCGCAGCCCCCCGCGCCCCCACCCGGCCCCCGCCGCGGCCCTACCTGGGCGCGTGTCCAGCAGGACGATGGCCACGAAGTAGTCCGTGCTGCACATGGTGCCACCGCCCCATGCCGGGGGTCGTGCCGGCTGCCGGCCAGAGCGCAGCCTGGAGCCCCCGCGGCCCCGGCCGTGGGGCGCCGTGGGGCCTGTCCCGCCGCAGCCTCCCCGCACCCGCGGCCCCACCACCCGCCGTGGGGCCCGGAACCCCCCCGCCCCCGGCCCGGCCCGGCACCGCCCCACCCGCAGCCCCCTCCCCACGGCGGGCCCCGCGGCAGCCTTGGCCCCACGGCAGGCTGTGGGGCAGCCCGCTCCCGGTCCGTGTCCCCGTCCCGGTCCCCATCCCGGTCCCCGCGGCAGCGCTCACCTGCGGCCGGGCTGGACCAGGCGTTTCCCCGGCAACCGCTGACGGCAGCACCGGGATGCGCCAGCGGGACCGGGATGCGCGGGGGGGGGGGGGGGGGGGCGGGGACGGGCACGGGGCGGGGACGGGGACGCAGGGATGGAGGGACACAGGGATGGAGGGACAGACACAGGGATGGGGGGGGACGCAGGGACAGCGGGAGCAGAGGGATGGGGACACAGAGAGTGCAGGGGACAGCACAGCACAGGCCGCGGGGGGCAGCCGGGGTGTGGGGGCACACAGGACAGGGAGGTGACACTGCCAGGCGTGGGGACAGGGAGCTGGGGACATGGGGGGATCTACAGCCTGGGGAGGGCGCATGGAGGTGCTGGGGGGCACAGAGGGGCTGGGGGGGGCTGGCAAGGCCACACCCCCAGAGAGGGGCTGGGGGTGATGGCGCAGCAGGGCCAGCGCCATGGGGCACAGTGGGGACTATGCCGCCAGCAATGGCGCAGGGGGGCACGGCCAGGGAAGGGTGCTGGGGGGTACAACACGGGCAGGGGGGCACACAGTGGGGTGCCATGGAGCCAAGAGGGGCTGGGGGGCCAGGACCAGCACCCAGCAGGGACGGGGGGAGCACAGGCAGCGATGGTGGGGAGGGCTGGGGGCAGCAGCGGACACAGCCAGGACAGGGGGAGGAAGATGTGGAGCCAACTGGACCTGGCTGGGCACAGCGGGATGGGGACAGGCAGGGGACAGGCAGGCAGGGGCTGCCGTGGGGCAGGCAAGGGGCCACCACAGGGTCGTCAGAGGAAGTCATGGGGCAGCCATGGGGGAATCAGGGCAGCCACGGGGCAGGCAGGACCAGCTGTGGGTCAGCTAGGGACCGCTGTGGGACAGGCAGAGCAGGCAGGGGCAGGCAGGGGACACCACAGGGTGGTCAGCAGAAGCCGTGGGAGAATCAGGGGCAGGCGCGGGACAGTCAGGCGCAGCTGTGGGGCAGGTGGGGGCCACAGTGGGACAGGCAGAGACAGCCACCAGGCAGGCGGAGGCAGTCACGGGTCAGGCAGGGGCCGCTGTGCGGCAGGCAGGGGCTGCCCTGGGGTAGTCACAGGCCACCGCGGGGGGCAGTCAGAGGTCACCGTGGGGCAGCCATGGGGCCGCCGTAGGGCCGGTGCCCGCGGGTGCCCACCTGCGTCGTCGGGGGAGCTGCCGGCAGGGCTGCCCTGGCTGAGCGTGGCCCAGCTGGAGTCCTCGTCGCTGGCGGTGCCGCTGCGCACCCCGAAGAGCAGGCTGGCACTGCGGCCGTGCTCGCGGGGCGCCCGCTCCCCACTCTGCTCCGACTCAGCCGTCATGGGGTCGCTCTGCACCGGCGTGGAGTCCCCGTCCCCTTCCTCCTCATCCTCCTCCTCCTCGTCCTCCTCCTCCTCGTCCTCCTCGGTGCCCCGCAGGTCGATGAGCAGGGGCAGGGCCCCCCCGCCAGCATTGCGGGCGTTGCGGGCCGAGACCTCCAGCTCCTCGGGGGGGGGCCCCAGCTCATTGCGGTTCTGGTCCCGCTCGGCCGCCCGGCGCAGCTGGTTCTGCCCGTCCTTCACCCACTTGGCATTGGCCGGCTCCTCGCCGGCCGGGGCAGGCGGCCCCCCCCCGCCCTGCAGCTCCGTGCTGCCATAGAGGCGGGGGCCCTGGGGGGAGCCAGGGGGGCCCTTGGGGCGCAGCAGCTGCCCGGGCTCGGGGGGGCCCTGCAGCCCCAGGCTCAGCCCCAGGCGGCTATTGTCGTTGGCCAGGTCGCTCCGCTTGCTCAGGGACCCCGACATGGCTGGGGCCGGGACGGGGGGGCACACAGAGGGTGAGGCGGCACGGGGCGGCACAAGGCGGGGCGGCGGGTGCCCCCCCGGTCGAGCCCCCGCCCGACCCTCACCTGCGCCTGGCGGGCGGCTCCTACAGCCCCCGGGGCACCTCCGCGTCCATGGGGCCTGCGGGCAGGGGGCAGCAGGGCAGCCGCGGCCACGGCGCCCCCCCCGCGGCCCCGGGGTCCCGTCCGTCCCCCCCCCTGCAGCCAGGCCCCGGCCTCCCCGGGAGGAGACCCCCACGGCGGACCCCGCACCCACGGGAACCTCCCCCCGCTCCTACCGTCCGGCCCCAGGACCCTCACCCCGGCTCTGGTGGGGGGCGGTCTCCACGGCCCCCCCCCCCGCCGAGCCCTCCCTCCCCAGCCCGCCCCCGGGCCCCCCCCCCCCCAGCCCCCCGGCTGCCCCCAAACCCGGCCGAACCCGGCCGAGCCCGGCCAGGCCGCCCCCCCCCTCGCAGCGCAGAGCGAGAGCGGGGCCGGGGCTGGTCAGCTCCGTCACCCCCCCCCCGCCCCGGTCCCGGTCCCACCGGTTCCCCCCCCCCCCGGCCCAGGCGACACCGGCCCCATCGCGGCCCGGCCGGTACCTGCGGCGGCTCCGCGGGCCCGGGGCGGGGGGGCTCCGCTTCCGCTTCCGCTTCCGAGGGCGGGGCGGGGACAGAACCCCCACCCCCACCCGCACGGGCACCGGCACCCGCACGGAACGGAACAGTACGGTACGCTATGGTACGGCACTGCACCGGCACCGGCACCAGTACAGCACGGCACTGACACCGGCACCGTCAGGGATCGGTCCACACGGCGCAGCACGGGATGGAGCGGGACGCGGTCCGGGAAGGACCCGGACAGCACGGCACGGCGTGTCACGGCACGGCACAGCACGGCACGGTACGGCACAGCACAGCATGGTACGGCACGGTACGGTATGGTACGGCACAGTTCGGTACAGCATGGTACTGTATGGCACGGCACAGCACGGCACGGTACAGGACAGCAGGGAGCACGGTGGAGCAGGACAGCACGGCACGGCTCAGAAGGGCGCGGTATGTAACAGTACGGCACGGTGTGTCACGGCACAGCACGGCACAGCATGGCACAGACAGTGGGGAGCAGCCCGGATCAGCACCTGACAGTGCGGAGCAGCATGGCACAGACCCGCATGGCACCATCCCGTCTGGCACGGCACAGCGTGGCACAGCATGGCACGGCACAGCACAGCACCAAGGGGCAGCGTACCACCCAGAAGGGTGCAGCACGGCACGGCTTGGCACGCGTGGAGCAGCACAGAGCAGGACAGTGCCGAGTGGGGGGACAGGGTGCGGTGCAGGGACACACGATCTGTCATGGCACAGTAACACACGGTGCAGTACAGTAACGCACGGTACATCATGGTCTAACATACGGTATGGCGACATGTGGCACAGAATGGCACAGAACAGCACGTACCGGCGCGGCACTGGACAGGACACAAGTGCGCAGCGTGGCCTCAAACAGCACCGGTGGCGGAGCCAGGCATGGAGCAGCGCGGGGGGGCACAGAAGGGATTGGTACAGCACGGCACAGGGGGCACACAGGGCACTGGTACAGCACGGCACAGAGGGGCACTGCAGGAGCAGGGTGTGCTGGGAGGGAACCACAGCGTCGGTCACAGACCGGTGATGCTGGCGGCACCACCGGGGTCCCTCTGGTCCAGCCCGGCTCCCCTGGAGCCGGTGGCCCAGGATGACGTCCAGCCACTGAGGATGGCGACCCCGCCACTGCCCTGGGCAGCCCGTGCCTGTGTCAGCCCCACAGTGACGAGTGTCTCCTGGTGCTCAGTGGGACCCCCCCGTGGGCCAGTCTGCACCCCTGGCCCTGGCACTGCTGCAAAGAGCCCGGATACTCCTGCCCCCCCCGCAGGTGCTGCTGCCCACGGATGGGACCCCCCAGCTGACTCCTCTCCAGCTGGGCAGCCCCGGCCCCCCCGGCCCCATGGATGCTCCAGCCCCCACAGCCTCCTACAGCCCTGGCCGGGCTCTGCCCGGCATGTCCCCGGCTCGTACTGGGGAGCCCAGCACTGGACCCAGTGCTTTGGGGTGCCCTCCCCAGCGCCGGGCAGGACAGCGCGGCACGGCACAGCACAGGGCTGTGGTGTGGCAGGGCACAGCTCAGCCCAGTACACCAGCATGGCTCAGCACAGCATGGCTCCAGGCAGGATGGGATGGCATGGAGTGGTGCAGTGTGGCACAGTGCAGGTGGTGTGGGTCAGTACAGTGTGGTACAGTGCGGCACGGTATGGTGCAGCACACATTGTGGGGTAAAACACAGCATGGCACAGCGTGGCACAGAGCAACAGGACAGGGTGCCGTGTGGGACAGCACAGCAGGGCACAGGACAGCACTGTGTGGTGTGGTGTGGTATGGCACGGCGTGGTATGGCACGGCATGGCATGGCATGACAGTGCCATGAGGCACGGCACAGCACAGTGCACTGTGGCACATTACAGGACGACACGTTTCAGTCAGCACGGTATGGTGTGGCTCAGCACCGGCTGGTGCTGTGTGGCACGGCACAGCATGGTACAGCCCACTTCAGCCCGGTACAGCCTGGCACAGCCATGGACTGCGCCCCCATACCTCATCCCCTGGGAGTCACCTACCAGGACACCCCTGCAAGACCTGAGGACCTGCACCTGCCAGGTCCTGCCCCACTGCCCCTGCCACAGCCAGCCGAGGTGGCATGGGCACAGGGACAGGGACCGCGCCATGCTGCCCCACGGCCACTGCAGCCCACCTTCACTGGCCCCACCGCCCCCCCCCCCCAGCACCCCCAGAGAAAGCAGGGGGATCTCAGGGTCTCCCTGGCTTTTATTGCATCCTGGCCACAGACATGCCAGGGCCAGCAGAGCCCCAGGACTGGCAGCACCGTGGGGGCCCAGGTGGTGGCACCAGCCCCGGTCACTGGGGGCAGTGGAAGAAGTGGGTGGCGATACTCTGGGGGGGCACGGGCTCTTTGGCCCCCAGCAGCTGGGCCACGCTGTGGTACTGATGGTAGCTGGGGCCGTGGAAGAGGAAGACGCCGTCGTTGGTGCACATGGCGCCATCCACGTGGTCGTGGGGCAGCGGCACCGGCTCGCCTGCCTGCCGCGGCGTCTGCATCAGGTCCACCAGCCGAATGTGGTCCCCTGTTGGCACAGCACCCGTCAGCCCCGCGCCCAACCCGGCAGAGAACCCGGCACCACAGGGTCCTGGCGCACCGGCTGCCTACCTGTGATGAGGTAGAGGTTGGCAGAGCCGGGGCAGGTGAAGGCAGCGTCGGCGCTGGAGACCCCCAACTCGTCCTGCAGGGCCCGCGGGTAACCCAGCACCCGCCGGTAGCCCTGTCCCGAGAGGAAGATGGAGACCTGGGAGCCCTGGAGAGAGCAGATGGTGTGGGCCACGGGTGGGCAGGGATGGGGATGGGAGAGGGATCAGGCAGGTACAGGATGGCTGGGGATGGGCAGAGACAGGCAGGGCCACGGGGCTGCCTGCAGGCTGGGGCAGGCTTGGGGATGGGTTTTAGGGGGTGCCCGGGGGCTCTGGGCGGGGGTGGAGGGCCTGGAGGTGCATCCCACGGGGGGCTGGGGGCGAGGGCAGCGCGGTCCTGGGGGCCGCTGCCATATGCTGTGCCTCCACGTCCCCAGGCTGCCCCGGGGTGGGGGGGGGGTGACTTCCTCGAGATGCCCTGGTCCCGGGGGTGATGTCCCCCAGCAAGCCGCAGTGCCAGGATCGAGGTGCCTGAGCTGCCCCATCTCGGGCATAGGTCTGGGGGCGGGGGGGGTCTTGCCAGTGGGGCAGCGAGCTGGGGATAGGGGTGGGACCCACAGGGGACGGGAATGGGGACAGGGCAGCCCCACGGGGCCAGACCTGTATCAGGTAAGTGCGTCTGTCCCAGGCGAAGGCGGCATCCACCTCTCCCTCCAGTCCCGGCCACGTCTGTCCCAGGGGCCAGGCGTGGTGCCCGTCCCGCAGCGAGTCCAGGCGGAAGGACAGACCCCCTGCGGTATGCGTTAGCATCCCTGCCCCACGGCACAGCCCCACGGCACGGCCGCAACCGCAGCCCACCACCACCACCACGGCCCCGCAGCACAGCCAGCCCCACGCTCCATGGCCCCACAGAGGACCACCGTCCTCCGCCCCGCAGCCCCCGCCACACAGCCCCCAGCCCTGCCACTGTCCCGGCCGACCCTAGCCCCCCGCCGCCGCTCACTGCGGAAAGCGTAGATGCGTCCGGTGTCGTCGGAGAGGAGGGCCTGGAAGGGCATCTCGCTGCAGCGGTCACCGGCAGCCCCCCACGAGGCGTTCCCGTGCCCTGCCGGCAGCGGCAGCGCTGGCAGCGGGGCCGGGGCACTGCGGGCAAGAGCCGGACCCCAGGGTCCGGGGACCCTCTGCCGCTGTGGGGCTCAGGGCCCCATGGGACGGGGGTCCCCAGGGGGTGGCTGGGCACTCACCTCGACCCGGGCAGGGTATGAAGTAGTCGCGGAGATCACGGGGGTAGCCAGTGGGCACCTCGCCGGTGAGGGGGTTGAAGCGCTGGAATTGGGTCCCCCGCAGGCAGTAGTACCGCTCCAGCCAGCGCAGGGCGGCATCGCAGGGGCCCAGCCCCGGCCATGTGCGTGGCTTCGTCACCTGCATCATCCGCAGCGCCAGGTCGAAGGCGTACACCGTGTCCCCTGCACACGGCAACGGCACCGCCGGCGCGGTTTGGCACAGCTGGCAAAGCTCGGCAAGGCTGCCAGCACCTGAGCCCCACACCCCCCCCCCCCCCCACCCCTGCAGCCCCTCCACGCCCCACAGTAGCCCCTCTGCCACCCACCATTGCTGCCCCACGGCAGCCCCCTCCGTGCCCCACGGCTGCCCCTCTGGACCCCACGGCTGCCCCCTGGCCGTCACCCTCCTGCCCCCCTGCCTGACCCCGGCCCCTGCTCACCCTTGAAGAAGAGGATGGTCTCGCCCCCGCACTCCTCAGGGTGGCACTCCACGGCGGCGTCCAGCCCCCCAGGGACCCCCGGGAACTCGTCCCCTATGCGCCGGGGGAAGCCGGGCTGCAGCTGTCCCCCAGAGTAGGCCCACACCTGCTCGCCCTGCAAGCACCCCACGGGCTGAGACCCACGGACACCACCCCGGGGACCCCCGTGGGGCCAGACCAAGGGGGAGACCCCCAGGACAGGAGCCCCCCCCCCCCTCCAGGACAAGAACCCCCCCCCAGACCCGACCCACAGCCCAGGACCCCCAGGCTCATCCCTCCTGGCAGCCCCAAGAATGCCCTCCATGGGCCAGCCCCATGGACCCACTCGGGGGTCTGGGCAGAGGGGGAGACCCCCACCCGCAAGCAGCCTGCCTGGCCCCCATGGCAGCGTGTGGGGCCACCCAGCCCTGGACTTCCATCCACTGTCCCCCCACCTGCTGCCCCCAGCCCACTGCCCACTGCCCACTACCCCCCACCTGCTGCCCCCAACCCACCGCCCGCTGCCCCCCACCCGTGGCCGTGCCTGGAAGAGGTAGAGGCTCTGGTGCTCCTGGGGGTGCTGCCGGCTGTATAGGCGCAGCGCCGCCTCGACGGGGCCCCCCACTTCGGGCCAGGATGCGGCCAGGGGGCGGGCATGGAGCCGGAGCCCCCCATGGGAGCTCTCCCAGACCTCCTCACCTGGGCAGGGACAGTGGTAGCCCCACGGCAGGCAGTGGAGAGGGCTCACGGTGCTGCCCCACACTCTGCTCCCACAGCCCCTGGCCCCAGGGTGCCCCACAGCCACCCCCCTGCTCCTCATTGTCCCCCAGAGCCCCGTCTGCACCCCACTCCACATTCATCCAGACCTCCCCCCCGACACCCTCCCCCCCCATGATCTGGCCCTGTGGACCCCATCTTCCCCCCAACACCTTCCCATCTCCCCAAGACACCCCCCCATCCTATTCCCCCCCCCCAACCTGCCAGTGCCAGGCTCATTGTCCCCCATTTCCCACAGACCCACCAGGACCCATGTCCCCCCCCCAGTTCCCCCAGCCCCACAAACTCCATTCCCCTGCCCCCCTATATCTCATTTCTCCCCAGCCCCTATCCAGACCCCATCTCCCACCATTTGCCCCAGACCCCATTTTCCTCCAATGCCCCATGCCCCCCCAGCCCCATGCCCCCCCCCACCCTGTGACCCCTGGCCCCACCTCTGAAGAAGAGCATGGTGCCATTCTCGCTAAGCGTGGTGGCGTCGAATCTGCCCTCGTCTGTGCAGAGCTGGGCCAAGTCTGGGGCGGGGGTGTCAGAATGGTGCAAACCCCCCCCCCCGTACCACAGCCCCTGCCATGCCCCACACACCCCTCTGTGCCCCACATGCGACTCTGCCCTCCTCCCCCCCCCCAATCCCATGGGCTCTCACCAGTGTCGTTGCTGGGGGGCTCAGCCCCATGGGGGTGTCCTCCTCCAGCTGCCTCCGTTTTGCTCTGGGTCCTGGGGACAGGCAGCACTGTGGGCTCACAGCACAGACCCCCCCCCCAAAACAGCCATGTACGTGCCCCACACTGGCATGCAGCCCCCTGCCCCACACACCCCCCACCCCCCATACAGACCTCTGCAGCCCCCTGCCCCAATACGCCCCCTACCCCACTCCCCCAGCTGCTCCACATACACTCCCCCCCCCCCCCAGCTCCCTGCCCCACACCCCTCCCCCAGCACCCCACATGTCCCCAGTCCCCGGCGCCCCACTCACAGGGGGTGGGCACATGCCAGGGCCAGGGCCCAGGCCAGGCAGAGGACAGCAGTGGGGACCCCCATGGTGTATGGTGTGCCTGGGGCTTCTGCCACCCCCGGCCCTATATTGGGGCAGGAGGGGCTGTTGCACAACCTGCCCTGCCCCATTGCTCAACCCGGCCCGCCCCACGCAACCTTCGACCATGCAGGGGGGGGGACGACATGACAGTGCAGGGGGCCCCCCTGTCATCACCCCCCAACGCGGCAGGGGCAGCACAAGGAGCCACAGCGGGGGGTTGGGGGGGGGAGGGGATGGGGCTCACACCCCACTGGGTGTGACGGCAGGTCCTTGGCCCCCGACGTGGCAGAGATGGGGATGGGGGTGAGGGTCTGACTCCAGTGGGGCTCAGACACTCACAGGGCTCAGCCCCCGACATGGGGTTCAGCCCTCAGCGGGGCTCAGCCCCCAACATGGCAGGGCTGGGGAGGGGGCACAAGAACCTGGTGGGGTTCAGACCCCGAGGTGACAGGGGTGAGGGTCCAACTGTGATGGTGCCCAGACCCTGACAGGGCTCAGCCCCTGACACGGTGGGTTTGGGGAGGGGGGTTCAGCCCCCAGTGGGACTCAGACCCCAACACAGTGGGGCTGGGGGGGTTCAGCCCCCAGCAGGGCTCAGCGCAGCAGGGACAGGGGTGAGGGTCCGACTCCAACAGGACCCAGACCCTCCTGGGGCTCAGACCCCAATGCAGCAGAGCTGGGGAGGGGGGTTAGATCCCAGCAGGGCTCAGCCCCCCATGCAGTGGGTCTGGGGAGGGGGCTCCCCCTCCAGCAGGGTGCCCAGGAGCCAGGGGTGCAGCAGGCAGGGGCTGGCACCATCCCAGCCCCTTCCCAGCAGCCCCCCCGCCAGCCTGGTGCTGGGAAGGGCCTTGGCCCCACTGTGCCTGTTTGCTCTGGCCACCAGCCGCAGGCAGGAACAGGCAACCAGCCTGGCTTGGTGCCTGGGGCAGCTGGGAACACCGGAGGGGGGGGTCAGGGTGCTGCCCCCCGTGGGGTGCACGTCCTGGGGGTGCAGAACGCCACGGGTAGGGTGAGCACAGACCCCACCACTGCCGGTGCCAGTATGGACCAGTCTGACCCTGTCCCTGCTCCCAGTACGGACCAGTCCGACCCCGTCCCTGCGCACGGGTCAGCGGCGGCGGGAGGCTGTGCCAGGCAGGTGTCTGGCAGTGCCAGGGAGCTCCGGGCACTGTGCCCGTCCCTGCTCTGCCTGGTGCTGCCTGTCTCTGCCGTGGCCTGGGGATCCCGCTGTGGCCTGAGGGTCCCACCAGGGCATCAGCGTCCCAGTGCAGCCTGGGGGTCCCACTGCCCCACAGGGCACCCTGGGGTCTCCACGAGCACATCACCAGCACCCAGCCCAGCTCAGCTCCCACCTCCCCTGGTGCCGGGCACCTGCCTGCCCCCCCCCCCGTAGCCCCTGGGACAGGGAGTCCCACCACTGCACCCAGTGAGGCTTTGCCCCAGGGACCCCAGTGAAGGTGGAGCTGTGGCCATGACATGGGTCCACAGGGAGGGAGCTGCCCCAGCTCCCATCAGCCCCACCGTCACCCCCCCCCCCCTGCCGTGGGGCTGGCAGTGCTAGGTGGACAAGGTACTTCCAGAATACTTTATTTTGTACATACAGTATGTCAGCGTGCGGCAGCAGCCCCACACAGCCCCGCCGTGGGGCAGGCAGGCACGCGCGGTCGCCCCACAGCCGGGGCTCGAGCTGGGGGAGCAGGGCCGGCGGAGGGCAGTCCCCACGCGGCAGGGGGCTCCGGGACCTGCCGCCCCACAGCCCCGAGCAACGCGTGCCGCCCCCACCCAGCCCTGCCCGGCGGCTCCCCCCGCCCCATACACCCCCACGTGCCTGCGGGACCCCCGGCAGCAGGGGCAGTGGGGCTGCCAGCCCTGCCGTGGGGTGGGAAGAGGGGCATGACCGCGGCCCCATGGCCCCACGTCCCCCAAGCAGCCCCTGCCCCAGCCAGACCCGTCCTCGCCCCCCGCTCGGGGCCCCGGCCGCCCCCCCGGGATAAAGTGCACATGAAGGCCGGTGCGGCGCGCGGGGGGCAGCAATGGCTGTGGGGCTGCAATGGTTGGGGGGGGCAGCGATGGCTGTGGGGCAGCCGTCGCTCAGGGCACCCTGCTGCGGGCGCTCTCCCGAGGGGCCCGTGGGCGCCGTCGCGGCGCGGGCAGCGTCCCCGTCCCCGTCCCCATGGCGGCTACTGCAGGTAGCGATAGGCCTTGAAGCAATGGTTGCCGGAGTCGGCCACCACCACGTGTCCGTCGGAGGTGAGGGCCAGGCCCTGCGGCCCGTACAGGGGGTCGGCGGCCGTGTTGATGTAGGAGAGGAAGGAGCCCGAGCTGTCGAAGACCTGCGGGGACAGGCAGAGACGTGCTGTCCCCAACGTCCCCACTGCCACTGCTGCCCAGCCACCCCACCTCCCCAGGGAACCCCTGCCGCCCCGATGGCCCCCGGCATGCCGGGACCTTGTCCCCACTCTGCTGAGCCCCCCCACTGCCCTGCACGGGGTTCAGTGCTCGGGGCACAAGCCCCATCCCTGCCTGCAGCCCCCTCCTTGCCTGCAGCCCCTGCCTGCGCCCGGGCTGCCTGCAGTGGGACAGGGAGGGTGCTGGCCCAGCACCCCCAGGGACCGGTGCAGCATTGGGGGGCAGAGGGGCCCCGTGGGTTGTAGGGCCGGTCCCCCCACAGGGCAGCGTAGGGCTGCGGTGCCGGTACCTGGATGCGGCTGTTGCCCCAGTCGGCGACGATGATGTTGCCGTTGGCGTCGACAGCCACCCCCGTGGGGGCGTTGAACTGCCCGTTCCCCTCCCCGTGCGACCCGAACTTGAAGAGGAACTCACCGTCCGCGTTGTAGACCTGCGGAGAAGGGGTCACCGCGGGCTGTCCCAGCACATGGCACCGGCGCCAGCGGGGGACGGCACGGAGCCAGGGACGCCGGCAGCCACCCCCACTGCCTGCCGAGGCAGCACTCACCTTCACCGAGTGGTTGTGGAAGTCGGTCACCACGATCTCGTTCTTGTTGTTGACTGCCACGAAGTGGGGCCCTGGGGAGGGGAGGGGGCTTAGCCCCAGGACGGGGATGGGGTCTCAGCCCCAGACAGGGACGGGGAGGCCCAGCCCGGCACAGCACCAGTGCTGCGGGGACGCCCCTCGGTCCCACACCAGGGAGGGGGTGGCCCGGCCCCGGCGCCTGGTTAGTGTGGTTAGTGCCGCGTGAGCAGCCGGTGAGGCCAGCACAAGGGGGTTAGCACAGGCGGTGCCGGGCCCCCCACGGCTGGAGGGGGCACCCAGCCCCACGGCGGGACCAGTGCTGGGGACAGACCAAGACCCCGGAGCCCCGACCCACAGGGACAGAGCCCACTGCCAGAACCAGAGCCCAGAATCTAAACCCGGAACTAGAACCCAAGCCCAGAACCAGAATCCAGAACCAGAATCTAGAACCAGTGCCCCAGCCTAGAACCCAGAGCCCAGAACCAAAACCCGAGCCCAAAATTAGAACCAGAACCCGAACCCAGAGCCCCAGCCCAGACCCCAGACCCAGGTGTCCCGGTGCCGGCTGGGTGCCAGCTGCCATCGGCGAGGCGTGCGGTACTCACCGTCCCAGCCCGGCCCCGGCGCAGCGGGAAGCCAAAGGCATGCAGTAAGGAAGAGGGGACTTGCCAGTCGGTGTATTACCATCGAGTGTACCTGCAAACTGCCGCTCGGCCGTGCCGCGGCTCCCAAACTTGGTGACGAGCTTGCCGTTGGACTGGAAGATGAAGACGCAGCAGGCCTTGTTGTCCACCACGATGATGTGGCCGTTGCGGTCCACGGCGACGCCCTTGGGGCCCATCAGCCGCCCGGCCCCGATCTTGGTCTGCAGCCGGGGAGGGGCGTCAGGGCCGGGTGCGGAGCCACGGCCCCCCCACCCGGCCGCTGCCCCCTCACCTTGAATTTGCCCTCGGGGGAGAAGATGCTGACCCAGCGGTTGTCGTAGTCCGCGATGATGATGTCCCCGTTCATGTCCACGGTGACGCCGGTCGGGCGCTGGAGCTGGCCGGGGGAGCGGCCCCGCACACCGAACCGCAGCCGGAACTGCCCCTCGTTGGAAAACACCTGGGGGGGCAGCGAGGGGGGCATCAGCCAGGCGGGGGGGCGGGCTGGGGCCGGGGCCGGGGCCTCAGTCCTACCTGCACGCACTGGTTATTGCTGTCGGCCACCACGATGCGGCCACTGCTGGAGGTGGAGATGCCCTGGAGGTTGGTGAACTCCCCCTTCTCCCGGCCGCGGCTTCCTGCGGCAGAGGGAGGCAGGTCAGGGGGTGCCCTACCTGCCCTCAAGAGCCCCAAGAAGCCCCCACTGGCCCGGGGAGACCTGGGGAGCCCCGAGGAGCCCCCGCCGCTCACCCACGCGGAAGATGAGCTCGTCCTCGATGGGGTTCTCCTTCTTCTTGCCGCTGCTGTACATGCTGGAAGGGCGCCGGACGGCCTTCTGCCGGATGTGCCCACTGCTGGGGGACTTGACGCGGCGCTTGACGTCGTCGGGAGAGGGGGGCACGTCGGAGGCCTTGACGGCGCGGACACGGAAGGGGCTGCCGCGGATGGGCTGCCCATAGAGCAGGATGGAGAGGAGGAAGTCGCCCTCGGCGCGGGGGGTGTAGAGCAGCTCGTAGGTGCCGTTCTTGTTGTCCTGCACCTCCGCCTCGGCCGCGCCACCGTCCGGCGCCGTCACCTGGAAGCGCAGGCTGGCGCTGCCACTGCGCACCAGCTCCCCGTCTTTGTCCTTAGTGGTGACACTGAGCGAGGAGGGCTGCCCCACCACAGCGTGCCGCAGCCCCTCGCCCGTGGCCACCGTCTTGTGGGCCGTGGCGCTGGTGGTGATCAGCACGCCCAGGTTGAGGATGGATTTGCGGACACCCTCGGTCTCGACCACGTAGTCGAGCTGGGCGTTCTCGTGGGGGTGCTCAGGGAACTCCTGGCTGGCCAGCTCGCTCAGCCGCTCGCTCATCTGCTTCTTTACCAGCAGCACCTCGGTGGCGGTGCCGTGGTGCAGCGCCTGCTCGGTGAAGGCGCAGCTGCTGAGGATGCTCTCCTGGCCCTGGCGCAGGGCGTCCAGCTGCGCCTGCAGCACCTGTCAGGACAGGGCAGGTCACCCTCACCGCCAGGCCGGGACCCTCGCCAGCACCCGGACCCCGGCCGTGGTTCTGGCCGGCCCTCGCGGCACTGCACCTGGAGTCCAGCTGCCTGCACAGGCAGGGCTGGCTGGCACCATTGACACGGCCAGGGCACGTTCACCCTTTTCAGGAAAGCCGGGCAGGGGGCACAGGGGAGGGACGCCAGCACAAGGGCACGGCGGTGCGGGGGCACAGCAGTGCAGGGGTGTTACCTTCTGCTTGGCCCCACAGGTGGCCTCCAGGTCCCGCACCAGCAGCCCCTTGCGCTGCCGCAGCGCCGTCTCCAGCTCCTCGAAGGTGCTACCGATCTCCGACACTGCCTCATTCTTGCGCTCCACCAGCTGCTGGCTGATCTCCGACACCAGCCCGATGGCCGCTGCCAGCTGCGGGAGCCTGCGGAGGAGCCGGGCACTGGGTGGGCACTGGTGGAGGGGACCCCCAGAAGACCCCGGCGCCCCCTGGCCCCCTTGGCCCCATACCTGCTCCTGACAGCATCCAGCTGCTGCTGCAGGGCCGCCTTGTGCTGCTCCACCACATCGCGCAGCGGCACGGTGACGTGCTCCCGGTGCTCCCCCTCGGTGCACTCACGGCACATGGCTGTCTCGCACGGCTCACAGTAGAACTCCATCACCTGCGCAGGGACACTCAGGGCTGCCCGCAATGGCCCCCCCCCAGCCCCTGGACCCCCTCAGGCTCCCAGCCCCCCTGAGCCCCTACAGCCCCCCACAGCCCCTCCCCAGCCCCTGCAGCCCCCCTGGAGCCCCAGAGCCCCGCTGGGGCGACCCACCTTGCCCTCGTGGTTGGGGCAGGAGAGGGGCTGGCCGGTGACAGCGCTCACGGGGTCCAGGCCACGGCCGGGGTGGGGGCCGCAGCTCTCGGGGTCCCGCTGCAGCACCTCCATCAGGTTGGTGATGAAGAAGTTGTTCTGCAGGGCGGCGACGCCGCGCTCGGGCAGGATGGAGGTCTGGCGGCAGACGGGGCAGGAGAGGGTCAGGCTCTGGGGCGGGATATAGTTCTGGAGACACCTGGGGCGAACGGGGACAACCAGAGGGTCAGGACCCGCGCGGAGCAGGGCAGCAGGGAGGGGAGCTGGGGGGGGCAAAGGGACGGACGGACGGACAGACAGGAGGGGCCGGGGTGCATGGGGCAGGAGCAGAGGGATGGGGCTGGAGGGCAGGCAGACAGGAGGGATCAGGGTGCATGCGGCAGGAGCAGAGGGAGGGGCAGACAGACAGCAGGACGGACAGACAGACAGGAGGGGCCGGGGTGCGCGGGACAGCAGCAGAGGGAGGGAGCTGGAGGGGCAGACAGACAGCAGCATAGATGGACAGGAGGCATCAGGGTGCATGGGGCAGCAGCAGAGGAATGGGGCCGGAGGAGCAGATAAGACAGCGGGACGGATGGATGGACAGGAGGGCTACACTTTGGCACACCGGGGTGCAGGAGCGAGAGCGGGGGCCGGAGGGGCAGACAGACGGCAGGACAGATGGACAGGAGGGCTGCACCGCGGTGCCTGTCAGGACCCGCAGCCAGAGCCCGGAGGGGTGGATGGACAGACGGACAGAGGGGAGAGGCCAGGCAGGGCTGGGCTGGGGAAGGGGCTGGGGCAGAGCCAGGGGCAAGTGAGGCTCCGGGGGGAGGGTGCGGCGGTGGGGGGCAGGGGGTCTCTGGAGGGGCACAGAGAAAGCAGACATCAGTACAGAGCCCACCACCGCCGACCGCAGGTGCAGCCTTCCGCCCCAGCCTGGCCCCAGGCGTGCCCCCGGCCCCCCACGCCGGTAGATGCCAGTGCTGGATCAGCCCCGGCTGCTGCAGCCCACGGGGACGAGCAGGGTTGGGAGCAGTGGGGGGCTCGGGGGACACAGGGACAGGCTGCGCAGCCCTTGTGGGCAGCGGGGTCCCGGCCCCCACGTGGGCTGGGGGGGGAGGCAGCTGTGGTGTGCAGGGGGGCTCAGCCCTGTCTCTCACTGGAGAGGGGCAGGGGGGTGCAGGGGTGCCATGGGGCCCTGGCTCACCACCAGCTGTGGGGGGGCCAGGGTGGCAGAGGGGGCCTCTGCCTGCCCCATGGCGGGTGTTGGGGGATGCATAGGGAGGGCAGGCTGAGGGGGGGAGGCTCCACTTTCACTGGGGGTTTGGGGGATGCTCAGGGGAGGCAGTGGGGTGCAGTGCTTGACAGCTGGGAGGCAGCAGGGATGCAGCATGGGTGCAACAAGGTGCAGCAGGGATGCAGCAGGGCCCAGGGGCACAGCAGGGAACGCAGCGGGGATGCAGTGCAGTGCAGTGCAGTGCAGTGGGGGTGCAGCGGGGATGCCATGGGGATGCGGTGCAGTGCCGTCTGGGTGCAGCAGGGATGCCGTGGGGATGCAGTGCAGTGCAGTGCAGTGCAGTGGGGCACAGCGGGGATGCCATGGAGATGCAGTGCAGTGCCGCCTGGGTACAGCAGGGATGCAGTGCAGTGCAGCGCAGCGGGGGTGCAGTGGAGCACAGCAGCCCCAGCTCACCTCCTGCAGGCAGGGAATGCTGAGGGGATGCAGCGAGGTGCAGTGGAGCACAGCAGGGGTGCAGAGCGAATGCTGGGGGGTGCGGGGACCCCAGCTCCCCTCCTGCAGGAGCTGCGTGAGGAGGGTGCTGGGGGAGCGCAGTGGGATGCAGCAGGGGGGCACAGCGGGGCCCGGGAGGGGTGCAAGCCAGGGGATGCAGTGGGATGCAGCAAGGCATAGCGGGACACAGCGGGGCTGGGGGCGCAGCAGGGATGCAGCAGGGATGCAGGGGGAGGGATGCAGCGGGGCCCAGGGGCACGGTAGGGACGCAGCGGGGCCCGGTCAGGGTGCAGCGGGTCCAGGGGCGCAGGTGGGGCGCGGCAGGGTCTCACCTCTCGCAGAAGGTGTGCAGGCAGGGCAGCACCTTGGGGTTGCGGTAGCGGTCAAGGCAGATGCTGCACACCAGGAACTGTTTGTCAATCTGCCGCACCACCGGGCTGGCGCTGGCCTCCCGCTTGGCCATGGCGGCGTCCCCGCGGCCCCACGGCGCTCAGCCTGGGGGCAGGGAGGGTCAGCGGGGCCGGGGCGGCCCCACTGCTCCCCGCGACCCCCAGGATCGGGCCCCACGGCCGCCCCACGCTGGGCACGCCGGAGCCCCCTTGCCCCACGGGTGTCAGCCGCGACCCTCGGCCCCACCTGCTCTGGGGTGCACGGGGGTTGGGGGGGGGGGGTGTCTCCCCCTGCCTCCCCCCCCCCGCTCACGGTCCCTGGGCGCCCAGAGCCAGCCCCACAGCCCCCGCGACCCACAGCTCTGCCCTGCGCCCCAGCGCCGGGGTGCCCATAACCCTCACCCCATAGCGGTGGACCCCGCGCAAAGCCCCTGCCCGCCCCACCGTCCCCCCCCCGCGCTGATCCCCCCCCCCGCTCCCGTGTCCCGGGCACTCCCGGGCTGGCGTCCCCCCGCACCCCCCGGCGCCTCCGCGCACCCGCGGGCCGGACCCACGGGGGACACGCCGTCTACCCCCCCCCCAAACAAGCCCCGCACCCCCCGGCCCAGCCCCGCTCACGGCGCTGCGGCGGCCCCGCGCTCCAGGCCCCGGCCCGGCCCCGCCCCGGCCGCCATTGTGCGGCACCGCCCGCCCCGACGGCACCGCCCCCGCGCCGGGATGGGGGCTCCGGGCAGCGGGCGGCGGAGGGGATGGAGTTGAGGGGGGAGGGGGCACGACCGGGGAGCCGCAGCGGCTGCGGGTCCCCGCCGTGGTGCTGCGGGCACGGCACGGCTCCACATCCCGCCCCTCCTTGTCCCTGCCCCCCCCCCCCCCCCCCCGCCCCGTCCTGGCCTTGTGTGTCCCCCCCATTCCTCCTTGTCCCTGTCCCCCCTCCTGTCCCTGTCCCCAACCTCGTGTCCTTGTCCCCAGACCCCCCCATCCTCCTGTCCCCAGCCCCCACCCCGCTCGTCCCTCTCCCCCATCCTTCCTCTCCCTGTGCCCCCCACCTTGTCCCTGTCCCCGTCCCACCCACGCCTCCCACCCCAGCCCATCCAGGCTACCCCCCACTCGTGACAAGCCGGCGCTGCCCCCCCCAAAGGACCCACCGGGGCCCATCCCACCTCACCCCCCCCCGCCCCATCCCTTGCTAGCCCCCTCCGCACGGCGGGCCTGTGTCCCCGTCCCCTCCATCCCCACGCGTGACACCCCCACCCCACGCGTGACACCCGCCCCCACTCACCCCCCACGCAGCCCCCTCCTCGCTTCAGCCCCCCCCGCGGGCCGGCAGCGCGCATCCTCGGCCCGGCCCGGCTCGGCGCGGCAGGGACTGCGCCAGGGATGGGCAGGGAAGGCAGCTGCCAGACCGGACCGCACCACGGCGAGGTGGGAGGGGGGGTCACACGCTTTTTACCCCCCCTCGGACCGCGCGGGACACCCCCCCCACTCGCAGACCCCCCACTCGGGAACGGCGAGGCGTTGGTCCGCGACCCCTCGCCGTTTCCGAGTGGGGGGGTCCGCGAGGGAGGGGTCCCGTAGGAGGGAGGGGGGAGGAGAGCAGGATGCAACCCCCCCCAGCACGAATGGTCGGGTCCGGGCTGTGGCTCTGCAGTGGGGGGGGCTCCGGGCGCGCCCCCCTGCATCCCCGGGGTACCCGGCTGTCGCCACGGCAACCGCATCCCGCCCCGATGTGGTCCCGTCCCCCCCCCTCAAAGCGGGAAGGGGGGGGGGTCCCGGCTGGCAGACCCCAAAGTGGGGGGGGCACAGTGTGCACAGTGCGGGGGGGTGGGTGGCCCGTGTGCTGTGTGTCCCCCCTCTTCTTGTATGGACACGGGTGGGGGCAGAGCCCACTCGCAGCTTAAATGTGGGGTGCAGCCGGCCCCGGGGGGCGGGGGGGGGGCAGCACCCCCTCACGACACCAATGGGGGGGGGCACGTGTGCACACTGTACCTGTGTGCATGCAGACATCCCCCCCCCCCAGGCGTGTGTGTATGTGTAGGTGTGCACGCTGTCCTCCCCGCGCAGGCGTGTCTGTCCCCACCCGTGTTTCTGAGCTCCCGTGGGGGTTTGCACAGCCCTGTCCCGCTCAGCGCCTGCGCACGCCCACCCCTGTCCTGCTGCTCTCTGCTGCCCTTGGGGGACACGGAGACCCACGGACCCTCGGGGTGAGCGTGCCAGGCCCTGTGTTACCACCATCCCCCCTGCCCACACGCCACACGCCCCGTCACACGCCCCGGCACGCGCCCCAGCACACGCGGACTCACCTGCCTGCCGGAGCCATCCCCCTGTGGCACGGGCCCCCGGCGGTCGGCAGGAGGGACAGAGGGGCCTGGCAGGATCTTTCCGGTGTCACCGCGGCTGGGTCTGGCCAGGCCCCGTGCTGCTGCCGGGTGCCCGGTGTGGGAGAGGTGCCGGAAGGTGCGCGGGGGCGGGCGGACGGGGGCCAGGGACGCTGCGGGCGTGGGGGCCCCGGGGTGTGCGCACACCCTTGTGCGAGCATGCAAGCAGCCATGGTGCAGGACCGCCGGCGCACGCGGGGTCCCCAGGTCCCAGGGTCCCCAAGCGGGCGCTGCCTGTGGGTGGCCGCGTGCAGTGGCCCTGGGGGGGGGCTGTCCCCAACCTCGTGGAGGAACCGGCCAGGCGGCATTCCTGCCTCACACCATCTCCATCCGTCAGGGCCACGCCAGCATGGCACCACCGCCACGGCCGAGCAGGGTCCCGGGAGGTGACCGGGGCGAAGTCACCCCTGACCGCCCTGTCTGCCCTGCGTGGCACAGCGACAGGGGCTGCGGGTGACGGCCACTGGTGACAATGGCCATGGCTGTAACGAAGCTTTTGGCACCTTCTCCCACCATCCTCGTACCCAGGGCAGGATGTTACTGTTTGGAGGGCTGGACAACCAGGTGGGTAAAAAACAGGTTGGAGGGTTGGGCTCAGAGCGTGGTGGTTCATGAGCTGTGCTCTGCCTGGAGGCAGGTGACAAGCGGAGCACCACAGGGACCAGCCCAGGGACCTCTCCTGCTTAACATCTTCAGCAATGACCCAGGGCAAGCTCATCAAGGTTACAGATGACACCAGCCTGGTGAGGGGGAAGCAGCTGGCATGCTCGAGGGCAGGACTGCACCCCCAGGGCCTCGGGCAGGAGGGAGGAATGGGCCGACAGGAGCCGCACAAAACTGAGCAAGGACAAACGCCAAGTCCTGCTCCGGGAAGCAGAGCACCCCTGCAACAGCACAGGCCGGGACTGCCAGGCTGGGGAAGCAGCTCCGGGGAAAATGTCCTGGGGGCCTGGGTGGGCAGCGAGCGGGACATGAGCCACAGCGCACCCTGGCAGCAAGGAGAGCCCAGCAGCACCCTGGCCTGCGCAAACAGGGCACAGCCAGGAGGTCGAGGGCAGGCATTATCCTCCCCTCTGCTCAGCCCTTGCTAAACCACATCTAGACACCCCATCTAGTTTTGGGCCCCCAGTACAGGAAAGACCTTGACAAACTGCGGCGAGTTCAGGGGCGGCCACTGCGCCCGTTAGGGGCTGGAGCACCTGCCCCGTGAGGAGCTGCTGAGGGACCGGAGCTTGCTCAGCCTTCAGGGGAGAAGGCTGCAGACCTAAGAGCAAGCTGCCAGCACCGATGGTGAGCTTCTCGAGGAAACAGAGCTGGGCTCTTCACAGTGGTGCACAACAAGAGAAGAAGAGACTACAGGCATCGGTGGAAATGAGAACTTCAAGCTGGACACCGGGGAAAGCTTTTTCCCTGTGAGGACCATCCAGTATTGGAGCAGGTTGCCGAGAGAGGCTGTGCAGCCTCCCTCCTTGGAGCTTTTCAGGATGCTACTGGATGAGGCTGTGAGCAGCCTGGTCTGACCCCACAGCTGCCCCTGCTTCGAGAAGGAGGTTGGACCAGCAACCTCCGGTGTCCCCGGCCAGCCTGGCCCCCGCCTGGCTCTGCTTCCCCTCCCTGATCACGCTTCAGGCTGGGTTGCACCCCCCCCACCCCACGATGGCCCCCTGGGACAGGCTGCCAGGACAGGAGGGACCAGCACTGGGGTCGTGACGGTGCTGGCCGGGCCACGGTGATGGGACGGCATGAGCAGCCCCACAGAGTGGCTGGGCCAGGCTGGGGCAGGGGGTGGCCAGCCCGGGGAACAGCTCCCACGGGGGACAGGGTCCTGCACCACCCGCCTCTGCGCCGCCTGGCACGGCCGGCACCAGCCCAACAACAAAGGGCACAGTGATGGGGCCGGCGGAGGGCCCGCTCGGCGGGGACACGGCCCCGGGCCAGCGCTGGGGCAGCACCGGGCAGGGGACGCGGCTGATGCGGCGGCAGCACCAGGCGCTGCGGCAAGGCCACGAAGCCGCAGCATGGAGGCGGCGGGCGGGGAGCTGCAGCCACGGGGCCCCCCAGGCAGCTGGGCCAGCACCGCGCTGTGCCGTGCCTGACGCAGGCGGCCGGGTGCTGCCACGGCCTCGCGTGATGACAACACGGGGCGGCGGACACACCCAGAGTGTGGCCACCACCCAGGGAGCAGGAGGCCGGGGAGATTCTCAGATTTTTATTATCACAACAAACCAGACAGGAGCAGGGACATGGGGAAGGATAAAACCAGAGCCCGGCCCAGCAGCCCCGGCCCCGCAGCCCCTCAGCTGGGGGGGGCTCCATGTCCCTTCCCGCCCGCCAGGCGCCAGAGGAAGCCCAGCAGGGCAGAGCCCTCGGGGGGGGCAGCCGGGGGCAGCTGGGGGCACGCTGACCTGCTCTGGGCCCCGCTCCGCTGGAAGAGGCTGGCCAGGCTGAAGAAGGGCGTGGGGCTGGCGGGGGCTGAGGCTGTGGCCGGGGGGGGCGGCTCGGGCAGGCAGAGCTCGGGGCCAGACTCGAAAAGCCCCCCCTGCCTGCTGGACGGGGCGCCTGGGGAGGGCTGGTCGCAGCCCCCCACCTCAGGCAGGGCTGGCAGTGCCGGGGCCGTGTGCCGCCGCAGTGGGGCCAGGGGGGCTCTGGGCAGCCAGGTGGGACTCTGCAGAGCTGGGGGCAGGCGGGGGCTCCCGCAGCCTGGGGGGCCGGGGGAGCCAAGGGGGTCATCCCCCCGTGGGGCGGCCAGGCAGGGCTCAGAGCTGGGGCGCGGGGAGCGGAGGCCGTGCCGGCCGGGCTGGGGTGTGAGCGGGAAGGGGCCACACGGCCCCACGTCCCGGGGAGCCACGTCCCACGCGGAGCACGTGGCGATGGAACGACGCTTCAGCCGCTCCCGCTCCAGCTGCTGCCGCCGGTGCTGCGCCTGTTCCCGCACCCGGTTCTCCTGCGGGGCAGAGGCGGGTCGGGGCTGGCCAGGCGTGGGGTGGCAGAGCCAACACCGGCCCCACACGTAATGGGGGCGCGAGGGCCGGTACCTGTGCAGCGGTGAGGAGTCGTCCCGCGAAGCCGTGCAGGATGGCACACAGGTCCTGCAGGCCGCCAGGCGCCGTGTCCTCGCAGAAGAAGTCGAGGGTGGTGGCCGTGGCACCGTGCATCCGCTCCAGCGCATCCCACGCCCCACGCAGCTCCTCCTCGGCCGCACACAGGAAGGGCTGCAGCTGCGGCCCCAGCCCCCCCGTGCCCAGGCTCCGGGCCCCCTCCAGCCGCCCCGCCAGCTGCCGCAGCTCCCCCTCCACCTCCGCCACCTCGATCCTGCGGGGATACACGGGTCACCCATCCTGACGCTCCACTCCCCTCTGCCCCCCCTCCCTGCCATGCCGCCCGCGGCTGGGACCCCTCCTGCCCCTCCGCTCCCACCCCCGGCGGGTGCCACCCCGTGGGGCAGGGTCCCCGCTCGGCTCTGGGACGCGGGGATGCCCTTACCGCGAGGCTGGGCCCACGTGCCGCAGCTTGCCAGGGAACTCCAGCAGGCTCTTCTCCACTCTGGCCGCCTCCTGTGGGTGAGAGGGGCAGCGAGCAGCCCCCACAGGGCTGGGGGCATCCCCAGGGCCCCAGCAGAGCTGCCCGCGCTGGAGAGCCAGACCTCGGGGGAACGGCAGAGGTAACTCTCCGTTTGCCTGGCAGGGCTGGGGCCAGCCCGGGGCATGCATCCCCAGCCAGACGTGCTGCCAGGTCGCTGCGGGAGTGACTTGGACCAACACCCGCACTGACCGGGAAGGACAAAAACGTCCTTGAAGGCACACGGGCCTTTGGGGGGGACTGTGGCAGCGGTGACGGGAAGGTCCAGACCCGGTCAAGGAGGGACAAGCCGGTGCCAAGGGCAGGAGGGCAGAAGGGAGAGGATGGAGCACGCTGCAGGCGGCAGCGCCGGCTCCCTGCAGGCAGAAGTGCAGCTGCCACTGGGCAGAGCAGGGGCGAGCATGGGAAAAACGGCACTGGAGCTCGTCTGCCAGGGAAAACAGCCTCCCCCGCATGCGGGCTGGGCGCATCCCTGCCGGGGCAGTGCAGTCAGCGACCTTGCACAGGGTAGGGGAGGGAGCAGGGTCTCCCCGGGCACATGCAGGTGCCCGCAGACATGGGGATCCCCCGGCGAGCCCCACTCTGGCTGCACCCCGCGGCTCCTGGGCAGCAGGAGGCAGCCGGGGACAGCCCAGTGGTGGCACGCCAGCTGGAGGCAACAGGCCCACGTGGCCAGGCTGGCCCAGGGCCTTCAGCAGCCGGTGGGCAGAGGAGCTGCCGCAGAGCCCGGCGCCTCCCAGGGCAGCACGGCTCGGCCAGGCCACGCTCCCTGTGTGGGCTGGCAGCCACAGCCCAGGACGGAGCCAGGCACTCGCGTGCCAGCTGCTGCCCGGAGAAGGGCCACGGGGACGGCAGATGCTGCCACAGGGACAGTGGGCAGGGGACCAGGACGAGGCCCTGCCCATCGCGGCCATGCCTGGAGCAGACCTGAGGGCCAGGGAGAGGAGCAAGGGGGTGCACAGGGAACACCTTCTGTTTCAGACCCACATCAGGGAAAAGCCCGCTCCAGGCACGGACCCAATGCTCTGCCAAGAACGAGCTCCCCCAGCAATTAATCCGGCCATGGCCCCCAGCAGTGCAGGGAGGCCAAACACCACAGCACCACCGGTGCTCACCATCGCCACGAAGTGCAGCAGGTCCACGCCCGGCTCGTTGGCCTTGGTGTCGGGCAGCTTCAGCAGTGAGGCGAGGCGGAAGCCGGCGGCGCTGCCAGCATAGCCGCCCTGGGAGTGGAGTGGGGGAGTCGCTGCAGCCCTGCTGCGCTGGGGGGGGGGACCAGGGGGGCCGCAGGCCCCCTGCACCATGGGCTCACCGAGTTCAGGTAGTTGCCGGCGCTCAGGATGAGGTGGAGGATGGTGTGCAGCTCCTCACACTCCAGCAGCTCTGGGGAGCAGCCGAGGGGTAAGTGGGGACAGGGACGGTGCCCCCCCGCCACAGTCCTGGCGCACCCCACAGTGTCACTCACCGACAGCGGCATCCGTCAGGGTCTGGATGGAGCTGCGCAGGGTGGTGAGCCGGGGGAAGAAGTCCTCCTTCAGCACCAGCAGCTCCAGGCGCTGGGTGTAGCTGGGGGCGAGTGTGGGGTGAGCAGGTGGGGGCATGGGAACCCCCCGGCACACGGGACCCCCCACGTACAGGGGACCCCCCAGCTCCTACCTGGGCACCTCTGTCAGCAGCAGCATGAAGAGCTCAGGGTCAGCGAGCTGGTGGGGGCTGCCGGGGAAGGACCGCAGCCGGGCCACCTGTGGGCAGAGAGGGGTGTCAGGGGGGCAGCAGGCCCCACCCCCCACCCCCACCCCAGCCCTCACCTCTGTGGCACTGGGCAGCATCCGGGAGAGCTCCAGCAGCTTCTCCGCACCGTAGGGCGCCCCGACACCCTCCTGGATGTCCCGCACGATCTGGCGGACAGGCCTGGGGGGACGTGTCAGACATGGGTGACCCCCTGGCCCGGCCACATGGGCAGCGCTCTGCCGCCTGATGGGGTAACAAACCCCCAGCAGCCAGCAGACCCCCCCATCCCTCCCAGGGGGGCAGACACCTCCCTGACCCCCTGCAGTGGGCATGGTGGGGGGCAGGGACCCCCCCACATCCATGCCTGGGTGCACAGGGCAGCAGGAGCCCCTATTCCCCACCTGTGTGCGGGACCCCGGAGGGGAGCAGGTGCCCGCAACATCCCCCATGCTGGGACCCCTGGGGATAGCTCTCATTCTGCCCCCCCGCCACGGGCTGGACCCGGGGACACACACACATGGGTCCCTCCGTGTGCGGGACCCAGGGTGTCAGTTCCTGGGGGGGTGCAGGTTGCCGGGGGGGGGTGTCTCTCTGGAGGGATGGGACCATGTCCCCCGGGGGTGTCCGGGGGGTGTCGGCCGGGTATCCGGGGGGTGCCCGGGGGCAGCTCAGCTCACCGCTTGACCTGCTTGAGGAAGACGCCGAGGGCGAGGCTCCGCTTGGGCTCCAGCAGCGCGGCCTGGGGGGGGGCAGGCACGGGGCGGTCAGGGACCGCGGGGGGGGGACTCGGCCGGGACGGGGGGGGGACGACGACGCGGCTCTCACCGCGGGCGGCGGGCGCTGCCCCGGGGCGGCCCCGCGGGGCTCTCGGAAGAGCAGCCGGAGGCGCGGCAGGTCCAGCCGCGGCGGGGCGGCCCGCGGAGCCCAGACCGAGCGGCGGCCGCGCACCCGCGCCGCGGGCACCGGCTCCCAGTGCAGTGCCCGCAGCCGCCCCCCCTGCGCGGCCGCCGGCGGGGAGGGCAGCGCCGGGGGGGGCGGCCCCGGGGGGGGCGGCGGCGGCGGCGGCGCGGGGCGGCGCGGGGAGCCCATGGCCGGGACGGGACGGGACGGAGCACCGGCCGCCCCGCGGCTCCGGCGGCTCGGCCCGCCCCGGCCCCGCCCCGGCCCTGTCTCCGTCCCCGTCGGGGCTGGCGGCGGAGGGGAGCGCCGGGGCCACGGTGCAGACGTGGGGAGCCAGCCCCGGGTAACCCGGCCGGGTACCCGGCCCGGTGCCCTCCTCGGGGCCGTGGCACCCGGCGGGAGCCGCGCCCGGGGAAGGGAAACGCGGCCCCGCTGCAGGCGCCCGCCCCGCGGCGGCGGCCCCCGGGACCCTCCGAGCCCGGTGCTGCCAGTGAGACTGTGGCGACAGACAGCTCCCCGGTCCCGCCCGTCCCTGAGGAACGAGCCCCCTCTCCCGGGGTTACTCCCCAGCGTCTTCCCTATTCGCATCCCAGGCTGGAGCAGAGTTGCCCCGGCAGCCAGGTACCGATCCCTGCCGGTGCTTCAGGAGGGTGAGAACGGCTGCGGGGGATCAGAGCGAAGGCTCGTCGCCCCAGGACTCTGACGGCCAACCGCGGCAGATGCCCAGGGAAGACCTTAGGATGAGCAGGAGTCTCCCCCAGAGCCTTCTCCCGCCCTCCTGAGCCAGGGGCCAGGGCACCTGCAGCCCCCCCCGGAGGCAATTTCCCCCCCTGCCCTGGCCCAGTGCCCTCCTCAAGGTCCAGCATCCCACAGCTGGGCTCTTCCAATAGCAGCTGCTTGTCTAAACCCAATGCCGGGGCATGGCACAGGGCATCCCTGCCTCTTTTGGGGACGGTTTGGGGCTTGTCTCATGGTCTCCTGCTGGCCCCAGGCAGCCACGATCCCACCGCAGGGCTGGTGGAGCCCCGAGCCCCCTGAGAGACATTCCCACACAGTTGCTGATCTGGGCAAGGCCGAGCACAAGCAGGATCAAGTGGTCCTGCTCACCACTCAATCCTCCGGCTGCCAGCTCCCGGCACAGAGTGGCCCTGGCCCCTTGCTGCGGTGCCGGCAGCCCAGGCAGGGGGACACAGCTCCTGCAGCTGGGCTGGGAGAGCACTGGGCAGTGTGGCCCCCCGCTGCCCGCAGGGCAGCTCTGCTGCCTCCCCAGACCCACCTGGCTCTGGCCCCCGGGAGGGCAGCGGCAGGGGATGGTAGCCTGCGGCAGGGCCAGCCTCACCGCCCCCCCCCCCCCCCCCCCCCGGCAAATCAGCCTCCAGCCCAGGGGGGGCTCCGGCCCACTGCTCTGCACACACACAAGCAATCTGTACCGCTTTATTCTGGAGTCTTACAGAAGTTGGGAGGGAAGAGGGGGTCAGACCTTCACCAGGAAAGGGGGGGGTGTCAGATCCAGACATTAAATTACCAGGGATTAAATTAGCAAGAAAAACAAACTGTTTTGTCTCAGGAGAAAGTGCCCAAGTGCTGCATGTGGCCAGGGCTGGAAGCAACACTCAGCTGGAGCAGGACAGAGCTCTGGCCCCTGGGACGCTGGCCGAGGCCCCAGCCCCGCCGTGCATGGCACACGCACCCTCAGCACACGCAGACAGACATGCACATGCACCTGCCCGGGACGCGGCCAGCGTTTGGTCCTTGGTTGAAGTCCCCGCAGCCCGGTGGCCCCAACAGGGCCGAAGCATCAGGGTGGCAAGAGGACCCGCATCTGCCCAGCACCCACCTGCCCACACTTCGCTAGCAGCAGTGCGCGGGGTCCCCCCCAGCCCCCAGGATGGGCCCCCCACCAGACCCGGCAAGCGCGGCCCTGGAAGCAGCCGGCATGGCTCACCCTGCGCATGGGGGAGTGTAGTGTGAGGCTGGGGGGGGGGGCGGCCCCCAGTTCAGCTGGGGAGGGAGTGCAAGAGCAGCTACCTGGGAAACACCAGGGATCAGCCAGGAGGGAGACGGAGCAACCCCAAAGCTGGGAAAGAAAGCAGGAGCCCCTGCTGCCAGCCGCGGGGGCTGGGAAGCCACAAGCCCCCCCGGGCCAGGGAGGGGACCCGGCCGTCCGGGTGCCATCCCTCCATAGCTTCGTCTTCATTTGGAATCGAACACTTCTGCCGCAGGGCAGGGGTATTCCTGGGCTGGGCCCCAGGGAGTGGGGAGCCCCACGGAGGAGGCCCGGTGGGGGGGGCACGCTCCCGTCCTGTCCCAGGGGAGGCAGAGGGAGAGCTGTGGAGTGTCCCACCCCACCCAAGGCATGTGGTGGGGTCTGGGGCGCAAGTCCCCAGCGAAGGAGGGGTCTGCTGCCCCCCAGGGTGCCAGGAGGCAGGGAGGGCTCCCGGCCGTCATGCCAGGGGGGTCTGTGCTAAGGGAGCGTGGATGAGCTGGGCAGGGCTGGGCTCTGCCCCAAGGGGGAGATGTGGGATGGGGGAGCCCCGGCCTCTCTGGGCTCCTCTCCCCAGGCAGGACCAGGGCCCCGCTTGCAGCCTCCCATTCCCCCCCCAAACCAGGCCCCCCCATGCCCGGTGGGCGAAGCCCAGCTGCAGCAGGGCCCAGGCCGCGTCCCCTGCTCTCTCCGTGAGCACGCGGCCCGGCCCCGCGCCAGCGGGCAGAGGTCGGAATTCAGGTCCATAGTGCCCCCAGCCAGAGCACGTGGGGGGCAGAGGGGGCGGCTCACTGCTCCTCCAGCCAGGAGGGCTTCTCAGCACCCGGGGTCTTCAGCTTGATGTTGAACTGCTTGAGGGTCTGCTCCAACTGCTGCTGGTTCCCAGCGAAGTAGGCAGAGATGGCGTTGTGGAAGAGCAGTAGCTGCTTGTGCATCACCTTGATCTGGGAAGAGCAGGAGGGGTCAGCCTGCAGCGAGCCAGCTCCGCTGCCCAGCACCCAGAGAAAGGGCAGGGAGCAGAGACACGGCACCCACCCAGTGCAGGAGGGGGAGGTTGGAGCTGCTGCCAGCAGCTCCCAAAAGCTAGCCCTGAAAGCCAGGAGAAGGCCACACGGCAGCAGCCATGACAGCGAGAGGTGGGCAGAGATGGGCGCTCCCCTGCCATTCCCTGTTCACAGGTGCTGTCCGCCCAAAGAGAGATGTCAGGGGGGCGGCTGCAAGGCAGCATGGCCAAGGGACACAACACGTGCACAGCAGACCCCCACTCTGCGCCCCATGGCCCCTTCCCAGCCCCATGGCCCTCCCCACCTTGTTCTCCTCCAAGAACTTGAGCTTGATGGCCACATCAGCACGCAGCTTTTCGTACTTGTCCTTGTGGCTCTGGAACTGGCTCTGGGCTGCGTCCAGCCGGCACAGGGTGCTAGCATCCCGAGGGCCCATGCTCAGCTCCTCCAGGTCTGTGCGGTACGCATCGTACTCCAGCCTGTGCAGGGACAGCCAGTGTCGGAGCTACACTGCGGCTCCGCAATTCCCCCCCGGGGACGCCCGGCACCCATCAGGAACCCGGCCTGCGGGCCACGCTGCCGTTCTACCTGGCTGTCTCATACTGTTTGACCGTCATGAGCGTGTCTTCCATGGTCTTGTTCACCAGCGTGTTGATGCTGGAGACAAAGAAGTTGACAGCCCCCAGTAGTGTTTCTCCGTTCTTGCAGAGCAGTTTCTGCGTTTCTGCGTTGTAACCAAACTCCTCCTGGGAGAGGAGGACGAGTCAGGGTCCATACCAGCAAGGCCCCCTCTCTCCTCCCACAAGCCCAGAATCAGCCTGGCCTTGGGTGCTCCAAGGAGGTGCTGGGACACGGCCCTTCACGCTCTCCCCTGCCCCGCAGCCTTCGCTGAGCACTGTTATCCCCAGCCTCCTCCTGCTTCTCCTCACACACCCGGGGTGCTGCGGAGCAGAGAGCTGCCCCCGGCCATGCTGCAGAGCCCAAGGTTGATTTGGGTCTCTAGGTCTCCTCCCCAGGCACGAGGGGCTGCAGCACAGGCAGAGGCAAGGCAGGTGCCACCTCCCCCGTGGGCATACCTGCAGCTCAGGAGACTTCTGGCTGAGGTCCGCAAAGGCATCCCCCAGGGCATGCTGTGTCTGCACCAGGCTGTAGAAGTGGTTGGTGAGAGCCCGTGCAAGCTGCAGCACACACTCGTACTTGCGCTTTGTCTCCCGGAGCAGCTCAATCTGCGTCTCCAGCTCGAGGTCCACAGTGCGGGAGCCCCGGCCAAACCGCTCCGAGATCAGCTGCTTGGTACACTGCAGGGCAAGGGAGGAAGGCATCAGGAGGCCCCAGGTCCCTGGCCAACGGGAAGGGCTCCTTGCTGTTGCAGGCAGCTGCAGCACAGCTGTCCCCACAAATTCTGTGGGGAGATCCCCAGATGCATCCTCCACCTCCCGCTGCTCCTTCGCCCCTAGTGCAGGGGCTGGCCCAACCCTTCTCAGCCTGCTGCACGGCGGCCCCGGCAGTGAGCCAGGCCATCCCGATGGTCCTGGGAAGCAGCTCACCTTGTACGTGTTGATACCCCATTTCTTGACAATGTCAAACTTCTCCACGGCGATGCCACGGACAACTTCCTCTCCTCCGACGGCTGGGCTGGGGTGGGGCTGGTGCAGCCCAGAGCCTGGAACAGACACAGCCCCACGCGGCATCAGCGCAGCAGGGCAGCAGCACCCGTGAGGGCACAGGCCAGGCTGCTCACCCAAAACCAACAGTGCCTTCACAGCGGGGCACTGCGGCTGCACCCAGAGGGCTCAGGGCACTGGGAGGAGCGCAGGACTGCCACAGGGCTGCATTGGGGTTCAACAAAGCCCATGCACAACAGGTTTGTGGTCCAGGCAGCACCCAGCCCTGCTTGGGAAGCTGCCACTGCACCTGCTGTGGTGCAGCGCTGGGCACCTCGCCCTGCTCAGGCCCCGGTCCGGAACAGCTCTCCCCCACCAGCAGCAAGGGTACAAGCCGGCAGCATTAACAGGCTCCAGCCCATCTTGCACTGCTGCGTGCCTAATTGGCTTGCAGGCATCATGAAGCGACACCTCGTGCACGCAGCAGGGAACCTGCTCCTATGAGCCCTTCCAGAGGGGTCCCACGCAGGGCCCCGGCGCTGGCAGCAGTGGCAGCTGACCTCACAGGAGAAGGCACTGACCCCAGCCTACCTCGTCGCCAGCCCAGCCACCCCTCCTCTTGCAGACGGGGCCCCAGCGCCTTCCGTGCTACACCGTGCTACTCTCAGCCCAGAGCAGCGTCCTGCCTGACACCTCTCCTCACCAAGCAGGCCACAGGAGAGAGGAGGCAACTGGCAGCACCGGGGGGAGGCAACCCGCGGGGGCTCCTTGCACAGCCAGGCTCCATCTGCATCTCACCTTTGAGCTGCCCGGCACCCTGGCAGCGCCATCCTCTCCCCCCCAGCACCCAGACCAAGACCTTGCTGTGGCTGCTGGGGGAGGCGAGTGCTGGTCTTCCTCCCACAGCATCGGGCTCGCCTGCCTGCACGCTGGCGGCTATGTGGGGTTGCAGCCAAGTCTCTGTGCTCTGAGGGACCCCAGCACTAAGCAGGCACCCTAACCTGGGGTGAGGGACCCAAGCCCAGGTGGGAGGGGCCATAGAACGCCAGCCAGGGGCTGGGTGGCCACAGTACCTGCGGAAGCACCAGCCTGGTTGGCCATCCTGCTGGCGGCAGATGCACTGGGGGAGACGGATGGTCCTCGGGGTGGGTGAGGTTGGACAAGACAGCCTGGAAATGGAGGGGCTGGCAGGTGTTGAGCAGAGAGGGGCAAGAGGAGATGGGGCGGTGTGACGGGCACGGGGGCAGGAACAGCCAGGACAGAGGATGAGTGTGCAGGCGGGATGGCAGCAGGGGAGAGCAAGGGGAGCAGATGAGTGTGACGTGAAATCACAAGACATGGCTGGCTGCCAGACGGATACCTCCCGCACCAGGTGCTCCCTCCCCACTCCTTCTGTCCCATCAGCTGGGGTCACTGTGCCCCGTGAGCCGAGAGCTGGACAGGCCCAGCGTGACAGACAAAGAGGGACAGCAACCACAGCACACACCTCCTTCTGCCACCTGCTCGTGCTGCTCTTCGGCACAGCAGGCTGGGAGCAAATGCACACATCCTCTCTGCCTGTGCAAATCCACTCACTCAAGCCTAGCACAGCACGGAGCAGCTGTCTGCTGCGGAAGAGCCCACTGGGGCAAGTCAGGGGACAGAGACTCGTGTGAAATAGGACCATGAGGGACAGAGGGCGAGAGACACGGCTGCACCAGAGCTGCCTCGGCAGTGCCAACTTGGCCCAGCCCAGCCCAGTACCACCAACGCTCACCATGGACCCACTGGGCCACCGCTGCCCCGTGCCTGGGCAGAGCTCCCTGAGGGGTGCGGGGAGCAGCAGGGCCCTGGGGCTGTGGCACTCTTGCCCACACCGCTGCCTGGCAGGCAGGACGCTCGCAGCTGGGCCTTGCCGTCAGGAGCACCCGCAACCCCAGGACCAGCCTGAGCAACGAGAAAAGGAAATGAGTGGAGAGAGTAGGGCTCAGAGCCGCCCTGCCCTGTCCCACCACGGGCAGGCCATCCCCGGCACAACCACCGGCACCGGCGCATCCCCAGAGCTCCCCAGGACCAGAGAAGAGGTGGGACACCGGAGTCTTTCCTCACCACCGGAGGAAGAGCCTGAGAGCTGCTGTGCGTCAGCATGCTGTAAAGCCCAGGCACCACAAGCCACTGCCTGTGGCCCCGGGGTCCCCCACATGACCGGCCAGGCCCTCCCCAGCGGGAGGCCCCACACCTGCAAGAGAGGGGAGCACCCAGGGCCCAGCCCTCCCACAGCACCCCGTGCAGCCTCCCTGTTAGTTATGGCATGCGGGGAGCACCAGAGGAGCGGGGTTAGGGGGTGGCAGCCCCTCCAGTCCCAGGCAGCCAGGCTCCACCAGCCCATCAGCAGAGCCCAAGCCCGCCAGGGAAGAAAGGGAAGGAGCCGCCTTGCACTGGCAGGAGCCGCCATCCCGAGGAGGAGGCATTGTACCGAATGGTTGAGGCTCGAGACAGAGCTTCTGCCTGTGCACAGGACCCTCCGCAAGGCCCGGCCGGGGGCCAGCGCTCCCTGCCTGGCACCACCGCAGGCCGTGCCCCAACAGAGGGACCAGGCTCCCGGGCCCTGTGGCCCATGCAGCACACCTCCCTCCCCGCAGGCTCCCACAGCTCGACGGGGAACAGGAGGGTGGTGAGGCGAGCTGTGGCCTCCTTCCCACGATGGAGCCTCTCCATCCCACCTCTGCCGTCACGTGAGGAGCAGCACTGCCCTCGGCAGGCAGCCCCAGCTTTCCCCCACTGCCCCAGCCCCATCCACGCAAGCCTGTGCCGCGGTCCAGCCTACCTTTGATGGTGCTGGTGGGGATGATGCCTTCAGCCGTGCCCCCGTAGCCGCCAGAGACGATGCTGGTTTCATTGAGGTTGGGCCCCGATACCATCACCTGCTGCAGGTCCTGGAGCGGAGGGAGGAGCACAGGCAGCTGAGGCGCAGAGCCGGGACTCACGGCTGAGAGGACGGCCCGGCCCTGACGCAGAGGGCCTGGGGCAGAGCGGCACGGCCCTGCCCTGCCCACCCCACACAGCCCAAAAACCAACATCCCAGGGTCTGGCACGTCCCCACCCGGCCCCAGCCACAAACCTGCTCCAAGCCGTCGTCCTCTGGCAGGCTGCCCGTGTCCCCATTGCTGCTGATGGGGATCTCCATGGTGGCGGCCTTGCTCATGATCCCGTCCGACATCCTCAGGGCCTGCGAGGACACAGACGCTCTGCTGGAGCCTGGGGACCAGGCAGAGACAGAGACCACCCCCGTGCAGCTGGGGTCCCGGGGCTTCACCCAGCCAGGGAAATCCCGGGCTTCCCAGGCCAGGAGCCCACGGGGCCAAGGCCTGGGCTGAGCTCCCGATGGCCAGAGAGCAGGCGGAGGACAGCAGGCAGCTGGACCCACGCTGGCAGCCGCGTGCACCGAGCAGTCTCTGCGGCCGCTGCACGGCACGGCACGGCATTCCCTCGGGACACGCCGCCCCGGCCCTGCCCGTGGCCTCCTGGCTCCCAGAACGCTCCTGGCAGAGCCGCACATCCCGGAGGAGCCAGCCCCAGCTCCGGCTCACGGTACCGGAGCACGGCTGGCGCGTCCCCTCCCGCCCCTTCAGCCCACGGCTCGCACGTTTTGGAGAAGAGATGGTTCTCCCCCGCCCCTCACGGATCTCCGGGGTGCAGCAGCGGTCCGTCTGTCCCGGCTGGGTGGCAGACCATGCCCCGGGACAACCGGGGCTTTGCAGCAGATGAGCTCCTGGCCCAGAGCCCGGGAAAAGGGAGCCAAGAGCCACGTCGGCAAGCCGGGCCGCGCACCGGAGGGAGGAGCAGCAGCGAGGGCCCCGCTGCGCCCAGACCGGTCCGAGCACATTCCCGGGCAGGTGGCTCCGGGCACCCCAGCGGGGCCGTTAGCCGCCTGCCCTGGCGGGGCCGCAGCCCCGACGGCGGCTGGACCCCCGGGAGAGGGCCCTGCCCTGCCTGGAGGGGACGAGGCCTGTGTGCCGACGACGCGGCACCCCCCCCCACCCCGGCCAGCAGCCCCCGCAGCTGGGGAACGGCCCCTGCAACAGCCCCGGCCCCGGCGCGGGGAGACGAGCGCACGGGAGGAGACGGGGCCGGCGGCCGCCCAAGGGCTCTCCGCTGGGAGACGGCGGGCAGCCCGGGGAGCGCCCGGCCCCCGGCGGCCCCCCCCACCCCGCAGGCCAGGCTCACCTGCCCGGGCACCCGCCCGCCCTCCCGGGCACCCGGCGGCCCCGCTTCCTCCGCCGGTGCCCCCGGCCCGGCCCCCCGCCCGCAGCTCGGGAGCCCCGCTCCGCCTCGGCCCGGGACGCGCCGGAAGCCGCGTCACCGCCGCCAGCAGGGGCCGCCGGGAGACGGGCCGGACATAGCGTCACCGGCGGGCGGCGGCGCCGCCGGGCGGAAGAGCCCTTCCCGCCCGGAAGCGCCGCCTCGGAGCCCCGGCGGCCCGGGCTGGCGCGGCCCCGCCGAGGGCGGCAGGGCCGGGCAGCCTCCCCTCCTCCCCCGGGGCATGGAGCCGGGCGCCGAGCACCAGCAGCAGCTCCGCAGCGTGAGGGCGGCCGGGGCCGGGGCTGGCGGGGGCTCGGCTGGGGGCCCGGGGGGGGGGGTCGGGCCGGCTGGGCTGGTGGGGGCCCGGGCGCTGCGGGGAGGGGGGCCGGGTTGGCGGGGGTCCCGGGGTGAGCGTGTGCCGGTGCCGCCTCTCTTCCAGCTGCGGGACTTCCTGCTGGTCTACAATCGGATGACCGAGCTCTGCTTCCGCCACTGCGTCTCCAATCTCAACTACCGCCTGCTCACCGGGCGCGAGGTGAGGCCCCGGGGCTGCCCGGGGGCGGCCAGAGCCCACGGTCCGGCGGGCAGGCCCCGGCCGGAGCCCCCCTCGCCGCTCTGATCCTCCCCGTCCCACAGGAGACGTGCCTCGAGAGCTGCGCCGGCAAGCTGGTCCACGCCAACCACCGCCTGATGCGCGCCTACGTGGCGCTGATGCCCTCCCTCGTGCAGCGCCGCGCTTCCAACTATGAGGCCAGCGCAGCCCAGGCGTCCCAGATCTCGGCCACGGAGGGACCAGCGGCGGCGGTGACGCCTGCCCTGCCGGGGGCTGGGGGACCAGGAACCGCTCCTGACCCGCTGGCAGCTCCGGGCCCTGGCGGACCCTCGCAAGGGGCTCCGGGTGCTGGCACGTAGCACGGCTGTCATCCTGGGTCGCACCTTCCAACGACGGCAGCGGTGGGCCGGGTGGCAACAGGACAGAGCCGGGCCCCATGTTACCGGCGGGAGAAGTAACGTCTTGGCACTGTGGCGTGGTCTGGGCCTCCACGTGCTGCCGGCAGCCCTGGTCCGGAGCCGCAGATCCACTCTGCGCCCAGACCTGGCCTTGAGCATCTGCGTCCTCTAGAGCGTCAGCATCGAGAGCCTCCTGGCAGTGGCCAAGCCTGTTCTGTGCCGGCTGGGGCTGGTGGGGGGTGCGGAGGGCACCAAAAAAGAAATGGCAGTGTCTGCCCTTCCGGCCAGGGGAGTTCCCTCCTGAACTGTGTCCTAACAGCTCCTGCGCTGGGTTTTCCTGCTCCAGACCTGGGGCGCTAGTATTGCAAGGAAATGGTTTCCTAGTGCTAATAAAACATTTTTTCATTAACGTTTTGCTGTTAATGTGTCGTGAGGGTGAGTAGAGCCCTGGCCCTGCTGGTCCCTCCTGGGCGGTGCACCCCATGGGGGCAAGTGCCGCCCTCCCTGGGGCGCAGGGTTGGCGTTGCTCGTTCCGGGAGCCCTTTTGTCCCCACTTTGGCTGTTGGCATCAGAACAGGCTGCAGAGTACGGCTCTGCGGGTACGAGTCCTTCCTCAGTGAGGCAGCAGAACCATCCTCGTGGAGCACAGCCAGGTCTGACCCTGGGTACAGCAAGGAGGTGGTGGAGGCAGCTGAACCCGGTGGGCTTCAGAGTGGGGTTAGTTCAAGGCTGTGGCGGGTCAGGGCTTGCCAGGTCCAGCCACCGAGGCCGAGTGCGTTCCCGGGTGGTGCAGGGCACGCCGGCAGTGTTGGTGCAGTGGTACAGCCCCCCGGGCCACGCTGCAACGTCAGGACCAGCCAATGTCGTGTTCTTGTGCAGCGAGTTGTGACAGTCCAGTACTTCCTTATCCCAACTACAGTACAGTGAGTCAGGACAATTAGGCACCCCCCAACTGCACCTGGGGCTCCTGTTGCCTGGATCTGTACCCGAGACTCCTGCTGCCTGCGTTGTGACTCACTCTTGTCATTGCCTGACAAGAATTAATGGCTAGAATGGAATTACACAGACCAAAGCCAGTCATCTCACAAACCGATAAACAGCGGTCCCAAGCGAGGCCCTTTGAGCTCTCCTGGACCGCAGCGGGCTGTGACCAGCATCTCCCACTGAGGGGGACGCTTCTTGGAGCTCGTGGACTCTCCAGTTTGCAAAAATCGGAGGACCGCTGCCGAAAGCTGACAACGGGACCTGGGCTGATACCCTTTGCCCATTGAAGCTCAACCCTTTGCCTGCTGAGAAATGCTGAGGCATTTGACGTGAATGTTTCACTGAATGAAAGGGTAATTTTTAACAGGTATACCTCTGTTTGTATATATCTATATCTATCTCTTAGTGTCTGTCTGCCTGCGTGTGTGAATTGACCTGGGTATCTGATAGTAGGTATAGTATAAATATTGCCCTTTCAACTCTATAATTAAGTCACTGTTGTGATTGTAGTAAATACTATTGAATCACTTTGTAAATGTTAAATTAGTCAAGGATTAAGTGCTGCTAAATCTTGTGATCCTTAAACTGTGGATGAATCTTAGATGGCTGCTGGTGCACATACATAATCCCTTAAAACATAAACCATTGCCCAAGTCTGGGACTAGGAGTGGATCCAGCCACACCTAAGGTCCTTCAGGAGTTTAGAAAGCAAGGGGGTCTTCCCTGAACCTTGTGACTCAATGGGAGGGGCTCCCCTACCCTTTTGTGTGTTCGGTCTCTGCATAAATCATTCTAGTTTGATTCCAACTTGACTTCCTTTGTACACTTCATCCACGTGTTAAGTAATAGAGCGAACCTTGCCATCCAACTTTGTGAAGTCGCACTTTTACAAACTCCTATTGCATCACTTTTGCTAATACCCTTGACGGTGATTCTTTAAGTGGCCCAAACCACTCATTCGCGATGGTGACAGGCGCGGAGTCCGCGGGGCGTTGCCTCTGCTGGCAACTGCGTAAACACCCAGCCTCGGCCTGCGCCTGACCGGCACATGCTGCCGCTCCAGCTCCTGTCTCGCTGGCAAGGACTGACGGATGCCGGTGGAGTGTGGGCGCTGGGTGCCCACACCGGCGCTCTGCCCAGGAGATGCCCCATGCCCCGCTCTACTCCAGCCCCATGCAGGCGGCTGGGGCTGGAAGCCAGCTGGCACTGCCACCTCCCCAAGGGACAGCCACCGGCTGAGACATCTTTGCCCTCCTCTCCCTGGGTCCGGCAGCCCAGCCCGCGGAGGCTGGTGACCCTGCTCACCGCACGCTGGGACCCCCTGCCATGGCTGGGGGCTGCCACGGCAGAGTTGCTGCTGAGGGGCTCACTGCCAGCATGGGCCAGGGGCTGCAGCCCCACGTGGGGCCAGATGTGGCCTCGCCAGTGCTTCCCCCGGTGCAGGAGCCAGTGCAGAGCAGCCATCGCTGCTGGGGTGTGGTGCTGCCGTGGAGCCCCCGACGCAGTGCCGCCGGTTCGGGCACTGCTGGGCAGCACAGGGCATGGCACATCCCAGCTTTGGCCGGCCCGGAGCTGACATAGGCGAGAGACGGGCTCACGTGAAAGCAGCACGCTTCCTTCTGGTGCAGTGAGCGTTTGGGTTTTGTGTTGCAGAGACTGGAAACATTTATACAACAGAAATAAAAGAGCATAAGCTTAACATACGTTTGATGTTAGGCTCTAGTTCTGGCTACGATTAAGTAAACTTTGGTGCATTTTTCTGAATTCTCAGTGACCCAGTATTGGTTTACCTCTTACCACGATGATGCAAAACCCGCACTGGCATCTGTCTCCTGCTGAACCCACGTGCCGATGGCTGCTCCTGCTGGCCGCTGCACCCTGTGCCGGCACAGTCCACAGCTGCTTCACACTGTAGCGCTGCTCTGAGTCAGTTGGGGTCAGGAGAAGCTGCTGGGATGGCTTTGTGTGACAACAGATGGATTTGACAAAAAAGAGGGAACTTGGGCCATTTGTTTTGTTTTGTTTATCGTCTCTTTCAAATACTTGCAAGCTCTTGGCACCATACATCATCTGCCCTTGCATTTACCAGCATGCAGGAGCTGGAGGAAGGGAAGGGGAAGGGACCACTGCAGTGCAGTTCCTCTTTGGCTTATAGTTAATGTGGATCTCCCATCTGCCACGTTTAAGGGACTAAGCTGTTGCAGATGCTGAAAACTGAAGCCCGTTGAAGGATTGTCATGTAAGAGCAGCCCCTCTGATATTTTTCCAGGGCCTTTCTTGCCATATGCCCTTAGATGGCAAATCCAGCTGTGCTGTGGCAGTGGCCAGCTGCGAGCAGTGCTACCAGGGAGGTTCAGTCTGGCTGCCAGTGGGGAGCTGGGAGAGGTCCCCGAAGCAGCCACGCGGTGTAGGCACAGGGTGCCTGGCAGAACATCTTCCTTGCCTTGGCAAGGTCCCTCGGCAAAAGCTGCCGAGGAGCGACTGGTACCGTGGAGAAAGGGGACAAGTCCGTTGTTGGGAAGTGACCGAGTAAAGAACAGGAGCAGGGGAGAAGGGTTGTTTTTCCCTGCGGAAGGAGGTCACCAGGGAAGTCCCACAGAGACCCCTGCAGGGACCACTGCTGGTCAGCCTGTGCATAAGCGATCTGGACGCACTGTGGCAGAGAGGGAGGCAAGAAAGTCTATTCACAGCACTGAACTAACTAACACAGCTAATTAAGCTCTGAGGAGCTGCAGCAGGACATCGCAGTACTGTGTGTTACAGGGGCAGGATAAACTCAGTGTAAATAAATGGAAAGGGGCACCCATTTCACATTTTGCCTGTGAAGTGATGAGTTCTGAGCCGACCACTGCCACTCAGGGGTCAGATCTCCAGGGGATGACAGCTGTTTCTATGCAAATGGCAGTTCAGTTCTCAGGGATGGTCAAAAAGCAAATCAAGTGCTAGGAAAAGGAGTGAAGGCAATAGTGGAGGACAAAAGAGAACCTCCTTATGGTCCTCTTCTCAAACTGGAAAAGGTCCAGGGAGTGGCAGCAAGGGTGGTCGGAGGGCTGGAGCAAGCGAGCAGGCTGCGCATCCTTGGTGGGAAAAGATGCTTGCTCCGTTCCTGTACTGGATCCTGGTCTGACCAAGAGCGGTTGCTGAGTGGGGCAGCAGTTGCTCTTTCAGTCTGTCTCAGAATACGGCTTTAACAAAAGCTGCTTTGCGTAATGCAAGTTATTTAGGTCTGTTGATTTCAAAGTGTTATGTTCTAGCAAATACTTAACATACTTCTACATTTCTTGTCCTTTCTTGCTTGCCAAGAACCGACAGCTTCACAGCCGAAGAAAGTGGAAAAGATCTCACAAGCTGCTTCTGTCTGAAAATTTCCTCCTGACTGAGTTTAATGTGGGCTTTCCTCAGCTGTGGGAAATGAACATTTTTGCAGCATCAGCTACACCTGTTGCTGGCTGCAACTGTCCTCTGCTTGCTGGTGTGCAATGCAGCGGAGCACAGACGCTGGCCCCACAGCTGCCCGGCCGTCAGCTAGTCCTGCTCAAAGATTTGTCTGCAGCACCCTTTGTGCTAAAATTTATGGATTAGAATGTTCCAGGCACTCCAGTGATTTACTCTGGGCTACCTAGTGGCTCCAGCATCCATCTCCCAAACTGAGCCCTCCCATTATGAGACAGCGTTTCTCCTACATATGGCAAGCTGATGTTTGCAGCAAACACCCAGTTCCCTTCCCTGGAGAGCGTGGTCCCAAGACACCTCTGAGAGACGCGTGGTGCCGAGCTGTCAGCTGTAAAAGAAACGCTGGTGTCCTTAGCAGCAATTACGTCATTTTCCTCACACACATGCTCTTATTTTAATCCATGTTATTGCTCCTAATCAGATTATAGACAGAAAGTCTTGGCAGGCCTGTCTGTGTGTGTAAGCAGGTGAGTGTGAAGCCACGCACGGGGAGACTGATGTGAGAATCCTCGCTGTAACCTGGCAGCTTGATGTCTGGCAGCGACAGAGGACAGGACCCTCGGGGTATCTGTCATCTTTACAGGTTCCAGGCTTGCACGGAACAGCTCCAGGCGCCAGAAATTCCTCTTCCCAGAGGGCTGCTCGTTTGCCTCCCCAGGCTAGCCATCACACGGCAGAACTGCTGTCAGTCCTGCTGTTTGGCAGGTTGTTTCTCCTGGTTGTTTTTCTCCTCTGCTGTCCACCTCCCGCAGTCTGAGCCTCCCCAGACTGCAGTGGTTCCCACTGAAGCCGAGCTACGTCTCCCGTGCTGTCCCCACCTGCAGTACAGCCAGTGTCACAGACACTGCCCATGGCCTGACATGGTGCTGGGCAGCTTTCAGCCCTGCTGCCAAGACACGGCTACGAGGATCTCAGCGGTGTTGGATCTGATTCCTAGTGTGCCCCCAGTGCGGAATCAGTTCTGACATGTTACAATGCAGTCAGGGACCTGCAAAGCTGTCAGCACAGGTCCTCTTCTCCCTGCTCATTGCTCTGCCCGGTGCTACACATCTCATGCCACTTGTCCTGAGACTAAAACCTTTTAGAGCCTCATTTATTGGTTGTTATGTTACTGGAGATGTTTCTCTATCAGGATAGAAGTATATAGACCAGGACTCTTACACAAAGAGCATAGCATGCCAGTTTTATGGACCATTCATCATATGGATAACCAGCTGTTCTTCCAGGGGGTGCTGAAGAGGGTTCCTAACTGCTTCCATATATAAAAAAAATACCTTCATAAGTGATCTGGTTGATGGGATCAAGTGTACCCTGAAGAAGTTTGCTGATGATACCAAAATGAGTGGGGAAGTGGATACTTCAGAAGGGAGAGCCACCCTGCAGGAAGATCTGGATAGGCTGGAAGGGTGGGCTAACAAGAACCTTCTGAAGTTCAATAAGGACAAGTGTAAGGTCTGGCACCTGCGAAAACATAATCCAGGAGTGCAGCACAGGCTGGGATCTAGCCAGCTGGGGAGCAGCTCTGTGGAAAGGGACTTGGGGGTCCTGGTGGATGTCAAGCTCAGCTGCTGCTGCAGCAAAGCAAGCCAACAGGATGCTGGGTTGTGTCAACACGGGCATCACCAACAGAGATAAAGAAGTCATTATCCCACTCTACTCAGCGCTTGTCAGGCCACACCTGGAATACTGTGATCAGTTTTGGTCCCTGCTATACAAAAAAGCTGTGGACAGGCTGGAAAGGGTCCAGAGAAGGGCCACAAAGATGATCCAAGGACTGGGAAGCCTGCCCTATGAGGAAAGGCTGAGAGAATGGGGTTTGTTCAGCCTTGAGAAAAGAAGGCTTAGGGGATACCTTATCACCATGTTCCAGTATTTTAAGAGTGGCTGTAAAGAAGATGGACACTCCCTTTTTACAAGGAGTCACATGGAAAAGACGAGGGGTAATGGGTACAAGTTACTCCTGGGGAGATTCCAACTGGATGCAAGAGGAAAATTTTTCACAGCGAGAACAATCAGCCATTGGAATAATCTCCCTAGGGAAGTGGTGGATTCCCCAACATTGGACACTTTTAAGATTCAGCTGGACAGGGTGCTGGGCCACCTTGTCTAGACTGTGCTTTTGCCAAGAAAGGTTGGGCCAGGTGATCCATGAAGTCCCTTCCAACCTGGCAGTCTACAATTCTATGAGAAAGAGGAGTTGGAGCCATTGCAGAGGTCTCTGACAAGCTCCTCCACTGGGAGGAGCATTCTCCACTGGGAAAGATGCGTTTTGCCCATAAACAATGTCACAGAAAATTCAGCCAAGAACAATGGCATCTGCCTAGGCTTTCAAGAAGATAGTGTGTGTGTGGGACGAGAACTAAGATTCCTTTCTTGAACTCTATTCCTTCGTCACTGACATTTTGCAGCTATCTTTGAAGAGGCAAAATGATCCAGAACAGTTTAAACTAGGGGCCCTGGTGATTTATATTATTTTGGGGAAATAATTTATCCTAAAGGCAAGCGGACAGATTTGTTTGGCCAATGGCTGCCAAATTGCTTACTGTAATGAGCAGGGTGAGGGCAGTGTACAGCAGCTGATGACACATCTTTGTGCACTGCAGCTTGCACAACTGCTTGAGGTTTTGTGCAGCTGATTAGTGCAACAGGAGCTCACAGGCATAAGTGGACCCTCACAGCGCAGCTGGTGATGGCTTATTACGGCAATTCTGAACTTGTGACCTACCCAGAGATGCCAGATCTCATCCTGCTGCTTAGACCGGCAGGTTTCTTGGCAAGGCTTTCTGCTCCATTTCTTTTCTGTCCTCCAGATCACGGCATGTCTCATCTCCCCAGGTTTTTGGCTCAGCGTATCTTACAATAGCCGGTCACCCCTTTTGCACCGGATTTCACCTGGAAGCTACTTCACACACACACCAGACTGCAAGTCTCCTGTCATACAGTGTGCACAGCTTACCCAGCTCTCAAACCTGGGAAAGAGCGTACCTCACTTGGCAAGAGGCTAACCACCACCCGAGCAGCGCAGTTTGTTTGTCTGAGAGCAAACCACTGTATTGCATATATGTGAAAGGTAAAGCTGAGGCAAAGCCTACCTGCCAAAGCACCTGGCTCGCTCCAGTCTTCCCTTGCCACAGCCCTACCTGCTCGTGCTGCCTGTGGCACTGCCCGTGTCCAAGACTGCATGCCCGTAGTGCCAGCCTGCGGCGCTGCCATCATCCCCTTTGTACTGGCTGAAGTGTCTGGACCTTCCTTGAGTTTTAACTGTCTGTACGTGCACCTTCACTGCATGTCTGCAGACAAGCACCTCTGAATGCGGTATCTTACTGCACCGATGTCTATCATGTCATGCTCTAAACTCTCTTCTCCCTTTGCATTTATATTGTCTTAAAAAAAGTGGGGCATACCCTTTCCACCAAAGCACTTGTTCCTGTACCAAGTGCTTTTTATAGCCACCTTTTTCTCTCACTCCCCTGTGTCCCATGAAGGGCCTCTTTTTATATTGTTGAAGGCCTGTTTATAATGTGCACACACAGACATCGGCACACATATTTACAGGCTTCTTTGTGTTTTTATAGACAGCTCTGCATTTTCTGAGTCAGCCATCATCTTTATTGTCCAATCTGCTCTCCAACCTGCCAGCTCATTGCTGAAGCATGAGCACAGAATCCCAGAATGGCTGTGGTTGGCAGGGATGTCTCGAGATCATCCAGTCCAACCCCCTGCCCAAGCAGGGTCAGCCAGAGCTGGGTGCCCAGGACCATGTCCAGTTGGGTTTTGAAAATCTCCACGGAGGGAGAGTCAACAACCTCTCTGGGTAACCTGTGCCAATGCTTGACCATCCTCACAGTAAAAATGTTTTTTAAATGGAACTTCTTTTTTTTTTTTTTTTTGACACCTGTTGCCTCTTGTGCTTTCACTCATTGCTACTGAGAAGAGTCTGGGTCCATCTACTTTACACCTTCCCTTCGGGTATTTATACAACTAGACATGAACACCTTGAGCCTTCTCTTCTCCAGGCTGAACAGTCCCAGCTCATAGCAGAGATGCTCCAGCCCCTTCATCATCTTTGCGGCCCTTCACTGGACTCTCTCCAGTATGTCCATCTCTCTCCTGTGCTGGAGAGCCCAGCACTGGACCCAGCACTCCAGCTGTGGTCTCACCAGTGCTGAGTAGAGGGGCAGGATCACCTCCTTTGACCTGCTGGCAACACTCCTCCTGATGCAGCCCAGGATACCATTCGCCCCCTTTGCAGCAAGGGCACATTGCTGTTTCATCTTCAACTTGGTGTCCACCAGGACCCCCAGGTCCTTTTTTGCCAAGCTGCTTTCCAACTGGGTGGCCCCCAGCATATATTCCTGCACAGGGTTGTTCCTCCCCAAGTGCAGGACTTTGCACTTCCCCTTGTTGAACTTTGTGAGGTTCCTGTCAGTCCATTTCACCAGCCTGTCAAGGTCCCTCTGGATGGCAGCATGACCCTATGGCACATCAGCCACTCCTCCCAGTTTTGTATTGTTTGCAGAAAATCGGAGAGATTCTGGCAGTGGTTTCCTCAGTCTGGCACAATGCCAGCGTCCTTCGCTGGACAAACCATCTGCTCCCAGGAAAACGAGACACAGCCTTTTTGCAGCTCCGGTCTTGGTCATTCCTGCAGAGATCTCAAAGGTGAAACCTCGAAGGCATCACTGTAGAGCTGCACAAGTTGACCCCTGCCGTGTCCCCAGAGACTCTGTGAGCCTGTGCAAGTGTACACACATGGGTCTACATGTGTCTGGGTGTGTACACATGCACTCACGCACTCCCTTTTGCTGTCAGCAGAGTGATACAGGTAAAGCCCTGGCCATACCTGGCCATACCTACCTCACTGCATTTCCAGATCTGTCTACAAGCTCTTTTACTTGCCCCCTGCTCCAAGCACCCCTCACCCTCTCATGGCCCATGGTGTGCCATTCCACTCATGCTTTCTTTGAGTCAGTTTGCTGGTTTATGCTAGCCGAGAACCCCCGGGGCTTTCTGCATTCCACATGCACTAGGACGGTGTTGGTGTGAAATGCTGAAAGGCTTTTGGGGACATGCTGGCGAGCCAAACCTTGTCTCCTGTCCCTGTCTTTCACTGGCTCTATAGAATCAAGGATTGTTGGCTGGAAGGAACTGAGCAGAAAGGGCAAACTCTGGCTTTTTATGGGTGATGCACAGTGTGTATATGAAATGGTCTGATGGGCAATTTTTCTGGACAGTAGTGCTTTGCATGAAGGTACAGATGACTGGCTGTACAGACACATCTGAAACAACAGCAGGCCCAGGTAGGCTTGCTCTCCATGCCAGGTGGCTGTATGTGGCTCGGTTCATACCTCACCAGCAGCTGCTATTGCAGAGGCATGGAGAAATGATGGGTGAAGCAAGCCTACCATCATGGTTTGCATGGAGGTTGACCCAGCACATGCACCTGTAGGCTACCACTCAAACCGCCCAGGGGATGGTCTCACGAGATGATCTACGTGACACTAGGACTGCTGGGGCCTGAGGGGCTCACCTTTCTCAATGGGGGAGAAGTATTTTTGCTCATGACTTGGAAGAGCTTCAAACTAGGTTCAAAGGGGGAAAGGAACAAAATCAGGCTTACTGGTGATAAGCTATGGGGTGGCACAGCACTGTTTGAGGGACAGTGTGCTAGTGAGGGCTTTCACTCTGCTCCATGATGCGCCGAGTACATTACTGTGTTGCTGCAGGTGGGTGGGGGACCATCATGGGCCTCTGGTGGTACAGTCACCCGTGGCCATGGCACAACCCACCCCTGCACACCTTCCCTGCCTGGGGGAGAGGCAGGACTGACAGCCCGCGCCCTGCAGCACCCACGCGCCATCACCATCTCCTGCAAGACGCCCTGGACCTGACAACACTCCTGTTGCACACCCACAGCCAGGCGCTGAGCCAGCATATGCAGCAGGGCACGGCGGGGCGCTCCTGCTGCCATGCACTGCGCCATCACACACTGCCAACGGTGAGCCCCAAGCACTGACAGCGGCACTGCTCCCCAGGCCTGAGCCCGCGCCTGCTGCCGGCTGCCTCTGTGCAGTCTCACAGCTGCTCTCCCAGCTCCACCATCACGCAGCAGCACACAGCATGAACCGTGCCTTCAGGGGCTGGGGAGACTGGGCCCAGGATGCTACAAACCAGTTAGGCTGATGACAGTCCCTTCTGCTTTCAGGGTCAATTCTTTATGGAGGCCGTATTCGGGATGGAGACGCAGCGGCTACGCAAAGCCTGGCTCAGCAGTGCCTGGACACCTCAGCCCAGCTCCTCTCTGAATCCCAGAGCCTCCTTATCCCTCTCCGGGGCTGTCTCAACATGGGTAAGAATAAGAACTTACCTAGAGAAGCTGGGCAGCACATGTGTTTGGGGAAAGGGAAGGCCAGGAAAACGTATGCTCTCCCATCTCCTCCGTTCCCAGCACGCAGCCCTGAAGCTTCTAGCAGAACAGGGCCTCACACTGCTATTAGGGCTGCAGCAGGACCCACAGACACAAGGACAGGAGGCAGAAGCCATCTCCAACATGGACAATCTCAGGACCAAGCCCTGACCCTTGCAGCAGCTGCTGCTGGAGGAGCGTGGAAAAGGTCCTCAGCTGTCTGCAGGATGGCCCGAAGGGAGGGGGGCCTGCCAGTCACCCTGCTGCTCTGCTGTCCTGCGAGCACTGCAGCAAGGAGCAAGGGTGCCTGCCACAGCTGTGGCTGCGCTGTACCCCGTAGGGCCACAGGTCCCAGGGAAGCAGCTGGAAACGCTACAGCTGCTGCCAGCTGGTACGCACCTACCTGAGCGCAATGGCAGGGCAGCCTGCGCTGCCTTCCCACCTCTCTGCCTTCTAGCACCCATGCCACCTCCCGCTGGCACTGCTCCAGGGGGCAGGTCCCAAGAGCTGGGCCAGCAGGTAGTGCTACCCTCCCCACCACAGACATACCCCTGCCTGCGGCAGAGCTCAGGCCCTCTCTCATCTCCCTGTGGTCCACCTCCAGGTGCTGCCCAGCCGGCTGCTGCCTGCTGCACCATCTCTCACTCTGCCCAACCCTGTCTGCTTCCCTCTGGCTGGATCAGAGCAGTGCAGAAGGAAAAAAAAACCATGTCTGCTCACAGCACTGCTCCCTCTCAGGCACAATGGGATGGGGCTACATCTTCCTAGGACAGCTTCATGAGCCTACATGCCTGGCTAGCCATCAGGCTGTGCCACCTGTGATACTGCCCGGCAAGACCTCCCCAAAGCTGTGTGCTCAGTGCCTCGTGCACATTGCCAGCCCACTACTGTGCCCAAAATAAAGAAGCTGGAGTCCACAGACTATGGGACTCCAGGCAGAGGGCACTCCACCAGACCAGGGCACGTGTGTGCAGGAAGAGAGAGCTGGTCTCTGAGGTCAGTGACTCTAAGGAAAGCCCCCACCCCCCCTACTTCTGCCTGCAATCAAACGGGATGGGCTGCAGCCACCAACTGCTCCCCCAGAAGGGACAAGCTCCAGGAAGGAAGGTCTCAGCGAACAGCAGGGGTGGAGAAGAAGGCCCCAGGTACAGAAATAAATCGATATATTAGTGTGTACAAAACATGCTGCTTCATCTGTACAATGCCCCAGCCGGGCGCAGGCTCCCCACAGGGAGTTCACACATATATAAATAAGGCCCAGACAGCTGCAAACAGTATTTACAGCCCGCGGGGGGCTAGCGCCTGCTCTGGGGCCAGCCCCACCAAGACCAGCTGCTACACCCAGCCCGCGGGATCCTCCATCCCAGCCTGGACTGGCCAGGCTCATTTCAGGTCCACATCAAAGTCCAGCACCAGCAGCTTGGTCTCCTCTGTGCCATTGCGGCTGCCCACTGCACACACGAGCTTGGTGTTGGAGGCACGGATGCGCCACACTACGCCCCCACTGCCCCCACTCTCCAGTGCAACTAGGTTGCGCACAAACTCGCCCGTCTTCAGGTCCCAGAGCTTGACGGTACCATCATCTGAGCTGGTCACCACAAACTTGGAGCTGAACTGTAGGCAGGTCACAGCACTCTGGTGCTTGCTGGGCCCTGGAAGCAGAGGGTACCTGTTAGTGCTCCTGTGCTCCCACCTCCAACCCCAGGCTCTTCAGCAGCACTCACTGCTGGGCAACATCTGCCCTGCCCCTGCCATGTCCGGCAGCTAGGAGCAACATGAACCCTCTCCAAGAGCCCTAGTGAGGGGAGCTGTTCCATCCTCCCGCACTTACCCTGCAGTGTTTGCAGGCACTGGCCCGTCTTGATGTCCCAGATCTTGACTGTGGAGTCAGCATTGCCAGATACAAGGATGTTGTCACGTAACTCCATGCCACTCGTGAGCGACTGGTGCCCCATGAGGGTGTGTAGGCAGTTTCCGCTCTCTACATCCCACACTCGAATTGACGTGTCCAGAGAGCCACTCACGATGTGTGTCCCATCAAACTGCCAAGAGAGGGAGACAGATCAGCACGGCCTGCCCAGAAAGAGGAGGAGTGTTCTTGGCAGTCTAGTGTCAGAGACTTGGGGCATGGTAGATTAAGTGATGTGCTCACGTCCCCTTTGGCTGATCAGGGTACACATGTGTTTGGCAGCATCTTCTCTCCAGGAAACAGACATGGGGTGTGTGTTCCCCCAGTGCATGTGTGTGTGTGTGGGTCAGAGTGGAGGGGCAGAGAGTGTCTCACCTGCAGGGAACAGACATGGCCTGTGTGTCCCTGCAGCATGTGCATGGGGTGGGGAGACAGCCTCTTACTTGCCGAAACAGGCAGGGCTCATGTCCCTGCAGCACATGAGCGGGAGGGAAGGGGGAGCCAGGGTATTACCTGCAAGGAGTAGACGCGGTTTGTGTGTCCCTGCAGTGTGTGAGTGCAGCTCTCGCTCTCGGGGTCCCACACTTTCACTGTGTAGTCATATGCACCGCTCACCACCTTGTGCCCGTCGTACTGCACACAGCGCACGGCAGCCACGTGCCCCATCAGCACGTGCAGACATTGCCCAGTCTCAATGTCCCAGAGGCGCAGAGTGGCGTCCCGTGAGCCACTCACAACCCTGTGGGCAAGGGTGAGCTTGGAGCTTGATTATGTCAACTCTGGACGTCGCTCATCTGAGATAACCCGACACACCAGCTTCCCCAAAGAGTAGCCCCAGCTACTCAGATCAGCCCAAGCCCTGACCACCTCGGCACTTTCACCTGCCCTGTATCCCATGCCACAGACTGGCCCTGGCCCCTAATGCTTCTACAACTTCATCTGCCCCATTCCAGAGCCCAGACCAGGCCCCGAACACCATCACGCCCATACCTGTTCCCATGTAAGTGCATGCAGCGCACTGTGGACGTGTGCCCATACAGAGTGTGCACGCATTCGCCTGTGTCTGCATTCCACACTTTGAGTGTCCGGTCCGTGGAGCCACTGATGACAATGCTGTCCCTCATCTGGGAAGACCACACACCCCCTGTGTGGCCAACCAGTGTCTGCACACACTGCAAAGAACAAGATGTGAGACACTGGTTTGGGAAAGGCTGAACAACACAGCAAAAAAGAGAAGCAAAGCGTAGGACTTCCTCCAGGCAAGGGATCAGTAAGGCTCTTCAGGTCAGCAATCCACCTCCCTGCAGACAGACTCAGGCCCCCACCAGAGTCCTCTCTGTGATAATGATCACTTGCTGTTCTAAACCAAATTGAGTTTCTCACCCTTCCTGGATCTCCAGGAAGGCGGTCTACACTTGTTGACTGCCAGTGAAAACACATGCGTGGCCAACTCTTGCTCATTTGTTACTGCACCAACAGACTTGTAGCTTAAGACAGCTCTTCCCACTGCTCCTGCAGCCACAGGATCTGTCAAATCCTCTCCCCAGTTACACTTTGCCAGAGAGAAGATAAACCCACCTAAAGGTCCACTATGCCTCTCACACCTCCACCCATTCCTGCAGCAATGCAGAGGATCAGCATGACTCCTGAGCGTGCCAGCGGAGCAGCCCTATGATGTTACTATGGACAACAGCTCACCTCCCCCGTGACAGCTGACCACACTTTGAGCGTATTGTCATCTGAGCCACTGACTATCCGGTTGCCACAGAACTGCAGGCAGGTAATGACATGGTCATCGTGTCCCTTCAGCACCTGCATGGAGAACAACACAAGTAAGGAGGGAGGTGAGGGCAGCTCAGAGCACTGGAGCCTGCGGAACTTCGGGCGTCAGAAGCAGCCTTTGAGAATGGCAGGGAAGCAGTAAGTGCTGAGGGGAGGAAGAAGAGATGGGTCCCTGTAACAACTGCCACCTCCCTGCTGCTTCTCTGTGGGGCAGCAGCTACAGCAGGAGCCAGGGGGGCATTTGGCGGCTTCTGCTGCGGGACAGTGGGCTACCTGGGGACTCCAGAACATGGATGGACCCTCGTGGCTATTAAGGCTGCACAAGCTATCGAGCTCAGAGCTGACACTCTGTCCTAGATCAAAAACTGGCGGCCACCACCCAGAGCACATTTAGGACCTCAGCTCCATTTTCTACATGGTGGAAGGCAGGCAGCACACAAACAGCTATGCACCAGCTGCCACCTCCCCAACACGGCGATGTGCGAAGAGAGCAGCAAAGGTGGGCAATGACCAAGCAACATCTGCAGGCGGACAGAGCTCAGGCAGGGTAGGCAGGATCCCAGGGAAGGAGGAGGCAGGTCAGACAGACCTGGCCAAGCCACAAGGAGGGGCAGCATGAGGGCGGGCAGCATGAGGGCAAGCAGCAGCTCGGTGTGAAAACAAACCCAGAGCTGCCCTTTGCAGGGAACGTATTAAACTCCCCCTCAGCCAGGGACAAGTACAGGGTGGACGTCCCTGCGGGCAGATGTCCCTGCTGGCAGCGCCCTGGAGAGCTCTGCTCACAGCAGGCGCAGAGACGAGGGTGTTGGGGGTCTCAGGAAAGGGCTGCCTGGTGCCAATTTGCTGCTGGGGGGTGCAGCCCCTGCAGCGACAGCACCATGCAGAGCACTGCTGCTCACCTTGGGTGCCACTGAGGCAGGGGCTTGGAGAAGGGGCTGGGAACACCGGGGACCCGGAAAAAGTCTCCGGAGGTGGAGAGCAGCAGGACTGAGACTGTTACCTGAGAGAAGGGGTGGCTGGGGCTCTGCTCTCCCTGCCTGCTGGACAGGGATGAGGGGCAGGCAGGGACCTCGGCAGGGAGAGAACACCCAAGTGTTCTGGAGCCCTGTACCAGGGACAAGGCTTGGCTGAGCCCCAGAAGGGTTGTACCGCTCCCCAGATGCCAAGGTTGGCTACAGCCCTGCCACAGGTGCTCAGAGAAAGGGTGAAGGAATGGAAACGCCCTTCTCTGGGGTCCAGGGTGACACTTTTTCTGCTGGCAGAACTGCAGCCCTGTACTACCCACTGTGGCAATCCCCGCGATCAGCTGTGCTGCCAGCCAGAGCACATGGGCAAGCTCCAAGCAAGCTGTGCTGTGGATCTGCTCTCTACAAGCAGGGACAGGAGTTGCAGGAAGCTGGCAGGACCTACAGCTTCAAATGACCTTTAAATTCAATAATTGCCAGGTGAATGCCTCTGGCCTGTGCCTCCCGAAGACAGGTCAGGTTTGTGAATCTTTTCCCGAGGCACTTAGAAAATTCTTAGTGTTGTTCTCATCCTATTGGTCATGGTCATTTCTCGGCTACTTCCTTCCTGTACCAGCTTCCTATACGTCAAAGCTCTAGCATCTGGTTCTCAGCAAGGACTCCTGAAAACACCCACCTTGGGGGCTTTAAGCTCCCCACTGCGCCAGTTCATGTCGATTTTGTGCTGCCGCATGAAGGCGAATTTCCAGGGGCTGTACATGAATCCAGGGCTCAGCAGGCGCCGCTTCCGCAGGTTCAAGGGCTCCTCAATGCCTGCAGGAGGAAAACATGGCAGATGCCTCACACTACACAGGTGGTCCATGCCCTCACCCTATTGGAGAGCTAAGATGATGCACATACGTGGGAGCTGTGGGCTACCCCACCACAGATCCCAGCCACAATGTGCCACATGCCATAGGGAGGAGGGGTCTTTACCTTCTTCACGGCATTTCTCTCTCCAAAGCAGGTTATCTTCAGCCAAGACCCTCCAGTAGCGACAGGTCTGGGCAGCACGGAGCAGGTCCCGAGGCTCCAGGAATGAGAGGACATAGAGTGCCAGCTGCAGGAGTGGAAGCCAAGTCACAAGGGCACAGTGGACTCCCATGGCTGGTAACTGCTGCCCAGCACCAGGGCCAGCCTGTCCCTTGCCTCAACTCACCTCCTTGGGCAGCAGGGAAATGAAGTCTCTCTGGAACTGGGGTTCAATGACCTGCATCATGTACTTGATTTGAGAAGGCTCGCAGCGGTCAATGAGCTCATCCAGAGCAAGCAGCTTCTCCGGGCCACTCCACCGCTGAGAAGAGGGACATCGGTCACGATGCCTGCACACATGGCAGGCTCTCACAGGCTCCCCTGTGGCTCTGTGCAGTGCCTATGCCCCCACCCCAACCCTAGCAGAGACACCAACCAGCACAGGCAAGACAGGCTAGCCGGACCTCTGGAGCAGGCCAGGGCTCTGCTACCTAGATCCCAAGATAGAGAGGAGCCACAGAGATGGGGTTGGGAGCTCCATGAGTCACATAAGATGGAACACAGGTGCTGTGTGATGGCGGACAAAGCAACACCACTCCAGGATGAAGGGGAGCAAGAGTGGGGCTAACGCCACTTCTGTGCTCCTTTACCTGAGGCAAAAACTCACTAGAAATCCACCGTGGGACCCAAACCCCTGCCTGTGGTGGGTTTCACACAGACAGAGTCCCTAGGGCTTGGCTCCCCTCCTGCCTGCCCATCAAACCCAAAGCTTCTCGGTGCCCTCTGAGGCAAGCCCTTTGGCAATGCTCCAGAGCCTACCTGGAAGGTGCGGAGCCAGTCCTGCAGCTCGGGAGGAGGGGCAACTGAGGGGATGCGGCGGCGCCGTGCCTGGCCTGCTTTGGCGTTGCGCAGGTCCCCAAAGGTGGTGGTGGGACTGGGCATGCAGGGACCCAGTGTCCTGGACCGCAGCCGGGGAGAGACCAAAGCAAAGGTGAGACGTGCCAGTGCTACTCTGGGCCACACTGTGCAAACAGTTCTCAGAACAGAGGTCCCCATAAACCACCAGCTATGACCCTCCCACCAAGCTAACTCCCTTCCCCATCACTTCCACTGGGACCACAGCTACACATGCAGTCCCCTTAGCCCAGCCTGCTCTACAGAAGGACAGAATCACAGACTGGTTGAGGCTGGAGGCACCTCCGGAGGCCATCTGGTCCAAACGCCTGCTAAAGCAGGGCCACCCAGATGGCTTTTCTGTCTCTCCAAGGATGGAGACTCCACAATCTCAGCAGGACACCTAGATGACTGAGGGATGGGACTGGTAGAAGGAGGTCTTCCCACCCCCCAGGTCAGCTCGCTGCTCAGCATGCAGAGCACCCATCTTACCTGCTGTAATCAGAGCCCTTGCACAGCTTTTTACCAGGGGAAAGGGCCCTGCCATCCAGGCCGTTCTCTGACTTCCGCTTCATCTGCGAGGAGAAGGCAAGTTAAAGTAGGCTGGAGCAGAGCCCTCTGCGCACATTCTGGGTCACTGATTTTCTGCCAAAAGTGACAGAGTAGGAGACCCAGCCTAGCAAGTCTTCCAAGCCCACGCTCACGTAGGGGACCTGCAGAGGGAAGCTGAAGGCCACCTCCAGTAGCTGACCTGGGCATCAGCTGCAGCCCTGCACTCAGGGCTGGCCAGGGCTTCTCACCACAGTGCCCACGTCCGGCAGAAACCTCCCTGAGGCCTTTGCCTGACCCCCAGCAGACTCCTGCTGCCACAATTCAGGCTCTGCACTCCAACGCAGGGACCCCAGTGCAGAGCAGGGTGGCTCCACTGGGGCCTGGCATGGCTAGGGACTGCCAGCAGCACTCGGACAGACTGGGACAGTGCCTCCTTCCCCCAGCCCTAACAGCCAGGCAGGCCAACAACTGCTGAGCACAATCTGCACCGTGGAGCTCCCAGACCAGCCAGCACCCAGTTGACAGCCCCGAGCTCCCCAGCTGGCCCGCAGCAGCCCAGCGTGTCCTAGGGGTCTGCAGCAGTGACGACAGCCAGACAGACACCCCATACAGCAGCAGCTTGAAGTGCTACGGCAGGCCATGGCCCACTCTGGCACCACTGCCCCGGCAAGCAGTGGGTGCCCATAGGCTCCGAGGCCACCAGCTACCAGGTCGGGACCACGGGCAACGTGCCAGCGTCAGCTCCTGCCAGGGAGTCAGCAACCGCACGGGCAGCCCTGTTCTTTGGGGTGAAGCCCTTGCCTGGGGCTGCACTCCCAGTGGGGTCACCTTGGGCCGCACGTGACGGAGGAGGCCACCATCCTCTGTCCGCTGCAGGTAGTCTATCCAGCGCTCTCCGATGGTGTAATAGAAGTAGACATTGCTGCCATCCTCCCCTTCCTCGCTGTAGCAGCTGCCCTCTTCCTCTTCCTCTTCCTCCTCCTCCTGCTCCCCGCAGACTGTAGAGCTGACTGGCTCCTGTGCCTGTTGCCCACTGGAGCCATCAGCCTCTGGTCCTGACCCTGGGCTCCCTTTCCCAGAGCGCTCCGGCTCCCAGGGGCCCGAAACATCCTCCTCCTCAGCCACCACCTGCAACACAGGGAGAGGCAGGGTCAGGCCTGTCTGCTGCAGCTCTGCGCCCCAGCTCTCAGGGTGCCCTGGGGCCGGGCTGGGGGACATGCTGGGGAGCTGAGGGGGCTGCCAGTGAGAGCAACGGCCCAAGGAATACAAGGGCTTCCCTATGCAGTACAAAAGAGGGGGTGATGAGCTAAGCAGAGCCCGAGATGGGAAGAGGGGAGCAGACAACTGAGCTAAGGTGCTCTCTGGGGTCAAGGGGCAGCTATGGCCAAGCACTATCTGAAGACAGGTCACTTCCCAGCCCCACAGGGAAGCACAGCTGCAACGTGACCAAATTACGTGGCAGCCGACAACTCTACCTGAGCAGAAAACACAAACACTGCAGGAGCATCAGTGTTGCTGAACAATACCAAACTCGTGAGCACCAGCTCCACCTCTGCAGAGCGAGCCGTCTCCTGGCCTGCAGCTGGGAACAGCCCTCTTCCAACCTTCAGCTGTCAAAACAGGGAGCAGAGCTGCTACACGCATGAGCTGCCATGCCTGGGCAGGACCCCAGCATCAGAAAGGAGGTGCATGCTGCATTTCAGCCTTCAGCACGGTGCAGAGGTCCCTTTGCCCTCCAGCCAATCTGACCAAGAGCGACAATTACTTGAAAGGTTGTGAGTAGTGTGTGCCCATCTAATGCCATCTGCACCCTTCCTCCCCAAAGCAGCACTGTGAGTAACACCACCAAAAAAAAAAAAAAAAAAGCAGACGCATTCAGTAATTACTTGGTGGAAGCAGAACAACGCCCCTGTATCACATGGGAATGAGGAACTGTTGAACTGTTTTCCAATACACCAATGAAACATCGCAATCAGCAGCCCAGTATAATTTGCACCTAAGAGTCCTAGAGAGTAGGGCAGGAGATCGCTGGCCCACAGCAATTATTTTTGGTAAATCTTGGAATACAGGAGAAACTGCGAAGACCAGGAGAGTGTGAAAGTTGTGCCAAAACTGAGGAAGGCAGTAGAAAAACGAGTCTTTACATAGCCTGACATCTGGCAATAGAGAGGCCAGTGCAGGATTCAACAAGTACAAGATAAATGACAGGGACATGCTTTGTAACAGCTGATGAGACTTTATGAAAATAGGTCTTTTTAAATAAAGTTGAGTTTATTCCTTGAAGCGTTACATTTGGTTAAAAAAAGCAATTACATAAATCACATTGATAAGACGTACTCATAGACTTCTAAGCATTTGACCAGGGCACAGGCTTCCGATGAAAGCACTGGCAGGCCACAGCCTCTAAATGGTTTTTGGATGAGATGGCTTAGATCAAGAAAGAGCCAATGAACAGATCTCAAAACGTACCTGTTAATGGGAAACTGCAGATTTTCTGCTGATGGGCCTAGTGCAGACCCGTAAGGAGGGGGGTGTGTGGAAAACCACAGTAGTCGATATTTGTTTTATTCATGATATGGGAGTAGACAAAATCTTTTCTGATTACATTTTAAGACTGACACTTGTGTAGGTAGCAAGGACAGGACAGTGACATGGTGTGATCTGCATCACTGGGTAAGCTAGGCTCACCCAAATTAAATGCATTTCAATACACCCAGAGGCAATGTTCTCCACCTAAAGACAGGGAGAGCAGGGCCACCTAGGCACCAGGGACTGTGCCTCCTATAAAGCAATAACTGAAAAGGATTGAGGGGTTGCACTCAGCACAAGCTTCAGGCTAAAAAGTATGAACAGCGAAGAAGTGCGAGAAGGAAAGCAGTACTACCCCTTGTGTTGTCCTGTACACTCAAGTCCTGCAATGCCCAATCCACATTTTTAAACAGAATGCTTAAAACTTGGAAGATATTGCTCTATCTTCTCCCCCAAATGATTTAAAATCTGGAGAAAATATTTTGTAGAAGAAAAGAAATGGAGAGGTGGTTTGGTCACGACAGAAGAATACACCTGGGGAACGAGAAAATCCTGCTGCTTTATAGGGCTCCTACCAAGCACTGCAACGTTTATCGCAGTTAGGGCTGGGTTTATTTCCATTTAGAAAGCAGGCCTCAGCACACATGTGCTTAAGCACCTAGCGCTGGACAGATTGCCCAGATCAAAGACAGATTGGTCATCTCTTCACACCACCCAGTTAGACTGGACCCTGTTTGGCAGGTGGGCTTGGAACAGGACTGGACTCTCGGGCAGAGAGGTGATAGCCAGATGAGAAGACACGACACAAGCGCCCATCTGGACACACCTTTTCAGGAGGGAGCACTGAACCTGGGTTTCTCAAGCACTTCCTCTGGCATCTAGAATTGGGGGTCACATCTAGGTCTTGGATGATAACACACCCTGCGACGACGCTCCTGGGGCAGCAGGGGGGCAGGACAGTCACTGACATCTCCCAGGCAGTAAAACACCTTCCAACAACCATCCTCCCCTGCCCACACAGTACGGTCAAGCTTGGCAGGGCAGAGCTGCTCTTAGGCGAGTGAATTTCCTCAGCCCCATGGACGGCACCGCAGGAAGATGCACTCCTGAAGAAGTCCCCAGAGCTGAGCTGGGTGCGTGCCAGCCCAAGCAGGCAGCGTGCTGGCCGCCACTCTCCGCAGACAAGGCGGATGACAGGGTAGAGAGCCTGGCAAGAGACAGGGACTCTGGCCTCCTCAGCTGTTGGTCCAGGGGAAGAATCTCTCTCCACGCCCAGTTCTGGCCTCCAGCGATGAACAATTAGTGGAACTTAACAACTGTCTGCAGGAGACCTACAGATGGCTAGCTGCTCTGGGGCAGGGGAGGCAGCAGGAAGCCACGAGTGTCCTCTGGGGTCAAAGCATTTTTTCTATCAGGGATGTCGTGGCAGACGCATCACAGCGGCCAGAGCAGCTCCCAGCAAGTCTCTGTACTCAGGGGCCACCGCAGCCTCCGGCAGGACACCACAAAGCCAGCTGGGCCCAGAGTATCTCAGCCTCCCTGACAGGATACTCCCCAAAGCCAGCTGCCACCTTACAAGGAGACTGCGGACAGACCGCTCAGCTGTTTGAAAGGGCGCAGCATTCTCTGGGCCTCCCCATTCCAGTGCCCAAAGCAGATATGACTCCTCCCCTGTAAACCTCCTTTGTCCCTCTACCAGCTACCACCTCTCCCAGTGCAAGATCCCCCCCGCTAATTCCTGCACTGCTGGAGGGAGGATCACCTCCATATCAGGTAGGCAGGGGAATCCTACCTTTCTTTTCCTACCTGAGGTGCAGGAGCTTTACTGTCCCCCTGCAGACCAGGGCTCACCCTCGCAGCTTCCTCACTGCTTGGCCTCCTCCTGCAAGTCATGCGCTGACTGTTCAGCTCCAAGATGCGGGTGGTGATGCCTTTGACATGGAGAAGATCATCGAGTGAGCTGAAGCCCTTCAGTTCCTGTCAGGAGAGAAGTAAGATTCGACATGGAGCTGAGAAACCCAGGCACCAGCCTCAAAGCAGGACCAACCTTACCCACACACTCCTCAGAGTGGCTCTTTCTCAGCCGGTCCAGACCTACCAGCTTGCATCTCACTCACAACCACCTGCTCCCTTTAGGCCTTCAGGGTAAAGAGGGTTGGGGTGCCACAGCAGGGTGATGCCTTTGTACTGCTAGTCCTTGCTACTGCTCCCATCCACGGTAAGGGATGCCTTATGCCCAGAACAGCTGTTCCCATGTAATCCCTCCTGTTTCCACAAACTTTTCCTGCCCTGAGTGACAACTGCAATGACTGCAAGGAATGGGCAACAGCACCAGAGCTCCTACTAACAAGGTGAGTAGAGGCCCAACAGCAAAGGCTAGAAGCTCAGAAAGGGGAATTGTGCCTTCCAGCTGACTAGTACCAAGACTGGGAGCATTCCCTGGCCCACACAGTCAATCTCCCTTGTCTGCGGCTCCAGGGAATGGCAACAGCCCCTGCCTCCTGACAGGCACAGGCATGCACACACGCGTGTCCATGTGCAAGGCACCCACCATCCTGCAAAACACCAGGTCAAGTGCTGCCCAGTCCTGCACTCAGAACCACGTGTTGCCACCAATCGTACCTACACCCCGCATGGACTGCAAGCGGCTTCTGCCACAGGCCTAAAGGGCCTAAGCCCAACTGGGGCGGCCTTGCTGCTACCAAGGGGGCAGGACTCCAGGGTTGAAAGCATCCACCCTTTCCGACTAACACAAACATCAGGGCCAAGACAAGGTTCTGACCATCCTTTCAAATCTGTCATGGACCATTTTGAGGCACTTCCACTGCTTCTCCCCTATAAATGGTTTTACCCAAAAGCACAGTTCTAGTGATGCACCCCACTTCTGTAAACCCATCCTCACCTGTTCTCACACCAGCAGTCCTTTTGTTTAAATGGCTCTTCCACCTCCCCAGTATTTACGTTCCTGCTGTATTTATAGCTGGTGACCCTGCCCCCCTCAGCCTCCTCTTTTCCACACCAAAAAAGTCAAGCTCTTCTAGTCTTGCCTTGTCAAGCCAGCCTCCCCTTCCCCCGATTTCTCCTGCCTCGCTCCTCTGCCCATTTCAACACGGATGCCGTATTTCAGCCGTGATCTTGCCAGTTCTTCATGGCATTCATTAATGGCAAAAAGGTGGCATTGATCTTCCCGTCCCTGCGAAAAAGTACCACGGCAGATAGAGCTGAATATCACGCTTACCTTTTCTGCGGCCGTGTCACACTGGCAGCTCAGTCATCCCGTCAGTGACTACCACACGCAGGCTTTTCTCCTACTCTGTCATTTCCAAACGACAGAGCTGAACACTCAACCCCAGGGGAGCGGCAGGATTTCCAGCCCAGCATGACCACACCAGACGGGCTTCTACACCTTCCTGCTCCCGCCTGTTCCACCCAGGAACGCGTTTTTTTCCGCTCTCGGCACTCACCATCACCTGCCACCTGCCCCCTAGACTCTGCGCCAAACCCCAGAGCCAAGGGGACGGCGGAGCCGGGCCGGCCCGCCTGCACAAGGGAAGAGCTCTGCCCCCGGGGACCGCTGACCCAGCCAGCGCCGGGAGGCTGCCCGCGGGCCTCGCCCGGCACACAGCGAGCCGGCAAAGCCTCCCTCGGCCTCGGTTTCAGCGGCGGCCCTCGCCCTAGGGAGCGGCCCCACGGCCCGGGAGCGGCCCCGCCCGGGCGCGGCTGCGGACAGCGAGGAAAACCGGCGCTACCCGCCCCCCGGCGCCGCCGGGCCAGGGAGGCGGTCGGTTGCCCCGGGGCCGGGCCGCGCAGCCCAGGCCATCCCCGGGCGGGGCGGCTTCGCCCGGCACCGGCACCTCCGTACCCGCTTCCCCGCGGCGGCGGCACGGCCGAGGCGCCCCGCTCCGCGCCCTGCACTGTCCCCGCCGGCTCCAGCAGCCGCCCCCTCCCTACCTCCTGGGCCGGCTCCCCGCCGCCCACCCGCCCAGGCCCGGCCGTTCAGCAGCGGCGCCGGGCCGCCGCCGCCACCCCCGCCCGCCCGCACCTCTCTCTTCCGCACGATGCCGCGGGCGCGGCGGCGGCCGATGCCACTGAGCGCGCCCTCGAGCTCGGCCACGCCGGCGCGGTTGATGTCCAGCTTCCCCCCGCCGGGGCCCGGGCCGCCCGGCCCCGACATCCCCCGGCAGGAAACACCGCCACCGCCGCGCAGGCCCCGCGCGCACTGCGCAGGCGCCGCAACGCCCCGCCCACTCCCCTCCCCGGGACGCCAGAGCCTGCGGAAAGAGCGGCTTTATTGGGAACTGCGCCTGCGCGGGGCGGGGCCCCGCCCCGCCCTCAGCGGCGCTTGTAGAGGCAGGGCCGGAGGTGCAGGCCGGGCGCGGGGCGGTGGCGGCGGGGGGGGCCGGTCTTGGCGAACTCCAGCAGGTGGAAGAAGGCGCTGGAGAGGTCCTGGGGCAGCACCGCCTCAGCGCCGGACCCCCCCCCCCCCCCCCCCCGCGGGAGCCGGGACCGCCAACCCGCTCCCGGGCTCCAACACTACCTCTCGCGGCCCCCCCCCCGCCACGTCCCCAGTGGTCCCCGGCTCCCCCCTACCCCATCCCAGACCCCAGCACCTCAGTCCCAGCAGGCCCTGGCTCCCCCAGACCCCAGCACCACGACCCCCGCTGCGCCCCGGGTACACCTAACCCCCATGCCACAACCCCTGCGGCCCCCCCCCTCCCCCAGACCCCATTCCAGACCCCAGCACCGCGGGCCCCCACAGGTCCCTCAGACCTCCTCCCAGACCTTCAGCACCACAGCCCCTGTGTGCTCTGGGTCCCCCGCTACCCCCATCCACCATCACTGCCCCGGGGCCCACTCCCTGCCGGCACCAGGCTGGGCTCCAGCTCCCCCCTACAACCATACTCCGTCCCAGACCCCAGCACCGCAGCCCCCAGGTCCCCCAAACCCCGATACGCTGTCGCCACCCCCAGGCCTGCTCCCCGCTGGCACCCGGCTGGGCCATGCTGCCCTGCCCTGCTGCCAGAGCAGGAAGGCTGGTCTCTGGCTGCCGGTGCACCCAGCACTGGGCACATCTGAGGACACACCTTGGAAATGCTTTTGAAGCCCAGCTGAGCCATGGCGTTCACGAAAGCTCGGGTGTCCTCGAAGCGGCTGGCCACCTCTGCCACCATCAGGGTTCCCCTGCGGAACGCCCCAGCCCTGAGTGGCGGCAGCACCTCCCTGGGCACGGCCCAGTGCCTCCGCCCCTCACCATCAACCTGTGCCTCCCCACTCACCCCGATGCCTCCTGGCCCCCGTGCACGTTTCTGCCTACCCCTGCTTCAGCACGCGGTTGGCCTCTTCCAGGATCTCCTGCAGGTTGGTGCCCATCAGCGCCAGGCAGAACACCACAACGTCCACCGACTCGGCCGCCAAAGGCACCTGCCAGACACCAGCCGGGGTGCCCGCCCCAGGAGGAGGAGGAGGAGGAGGATGGCGATGGTGATGGGGCAGCCCTTCCGTGCTTTGCCGCTTCCCAGGCTCTTGGATTCAACCCAGCATCTTCTCCGAGCAGCCTGCAGACGGTAGGTGCCCCAGTTTTCCGAACAGAGGTGTGCTCCTTCTTGCATACAGGACCCTCAGGATCCCTAATCGCAACTCCTGTCCCCCCAACCCCTACCAACAGCCTGGGGAGTGGGGTGCATGGTCACCGTCCCCTCCCCATGGAGCCGCCATCCCTCACCCCATCCCCTCTGTGCCGCCCGGCCCCCCTACCTTGGCCATGTCACAGACGGTGACCAGTGGGCTGAGAGGGACCAGGTCGAAGGAGTGCACCTTGTTCCTGACGCTGCTCGCAATCTTGCAGTCACCGCACCCAAAGTCTGCCACCACCAGCGAGGCTGGCCTGGGGGGGGGAGTAGGGGCTCAGCACGCCCCTTCCCACTCCCCTCACCACCTCCACGGGTTTCCTGCGGCTCAGGGGCAGCCCTGGGCCTGGCACTCCCCGCTTCTGCCTGCTCACCGCCGGCGCAGGTAGCGGATGATGCGATTCACAGGGTTCTCCGGCCAGCGCCCCACTTGCTGAGCGAAGCCGCGGTGGTAGATCTCGAATGCTTCGGGGTCGCTCTGGAAGAGCCGTGCCGCTTCCCGGCTGGTGGAGGTGTAGAGCTGCTGGTTGATGTACCGGAACCGGGCGGACAGCAGCCGCTCCTCCATCCGCGCCCGCAGGGCCGCCGACCGTCCCGCAGGCACCGCTTCCGGGCCGGGTGGTCCCGGGGCGCCCGGAACCGCCGCCGCGGGCCTACCCGGGCCCTGCTCCCCTCCAGGCCCCGCCGGGAGCTCTTTCTTCTGCTGCCGCTTGCTCCTCCGCTGCCTCCTGCTCGGCCTCCGCGCCGTCTCCCCGGCTGCAGCCCCCGTCCGCAGCGCCCCGGGCTCGGCGCTCCCCCGGCGCCGCTCCGCCGGCAGCTCGGCCGATGCGTCTGGGGCGGGGGGGGACCCAGAGGGAAGTCAGGGCGGCGGCGGGCGGCTGCCGGCCCCGCTCCTGGGACCCCCAGCAGGCCCGGCCTGCCCCGGGAGCCGGTCCCGTCGGGCGGGCGGTGGTACCTCTGTCCGGGCGCGGTCCGCTCCGCTGCAGCTCCCGCTCCGCCTGGGGCTCCCCGGAGCCCGCCGGGCGCCCCTCCGCCGCCGCAGCCCGGCGCCCGGCGGCCTGCCTCCGCTCCCCGGGCCGCTTCCGCGCCGGCTCGCCGTCCCGGCCGGCCTCGGCCGCGCAGTTCCCCGGCAGCCGCCGGCGCCGCTTGCCCGCCGCTGCCGCGGGGGCCTGTGGAGGGCGGGGGGCCGGTCACCTCCCCCGCACCCAGGCACCGGCCCGCCGAGGCCCCCCTGCGCGCACCCCTTACCGGCCGGCCCGGGCCCTCGGGGGCGCCGTGGGGCCCCGCCCGAGCCTGGGCCCGAGCGCGGCCCTCCGCCCCGTCGTTCCACTCCTCCTCTGCGAACATGGCCCGGCGGCCGCGGGGCCCACCTGGGCCGGGAACGGCGACCGCGGCGCGGCCCAACCCCGCTGCCGTTACCCACGTGTGCCCCGCCAGGCCATCTGCGCGGAGGGCCCAGAGCGACCCCGGCAGCACCTGCCGAAACACCGCCCTCCTGCGGACGGGAGGCCGAGCAGCCTGGCCGCTCGGGGCCGTGCCGCGGGCGCCCCGCCCCCAGGCCCGTTCGCCCCGCCCCAGCCCCTTCGCCCCGCCCCCGGCGCCGCGCGCCCCGCCCCTGCCCAGCTCTCCCCGCCCCCAGCCTGATTCGCCCCGCCCCCGACGCCGGGTGCCCCGCCCCTGCCCAGGTCTCCCCGCCCCAGCCCCCTTCGCCCCGCCCCGGCGCCCCGCCCCTGCCCAGGTCGCCCCGCCCCAGCCTAGGTCGCCCCGCCCCAGCCTGATTCGCCCCGCCCCCAGCCCCCTTCGCCCCGCCTCTGCCCGGCTCGCCCCGCCCCCAGCCCCCTTCGCCCAGCCCCTGCCCAGCTCGCCCCGCCCCAGCTCGGTGCGCCCCGACCGGCGCCCCCGCCCCCTGCCCAGGCTGCGTGCCCGGTCTCGCCGCGCCCGGCGCCGCCTACGCTGCGGTCGGCCGCTGCCCGGTGCCCCGTGCCCGTGGCGCGCAGCCCGGAGCCGGTGCGGCGCGGTGGGTGGCCGGCAGGGGGCGCTGGCGGCGGGCGGCCCGGGGCGGAGCCCACGCGCTGCCCCGCGCCCGCCGAGCCGCCGCCCTGCGCCGCCGCCGGAGCCGGTAAGGGCGGCCGGGCCAGGCCGAGCTAGGCTAGGCCGCCTGCGGGTGGAGGCCGGGCCCGGGAGGGAGCTGGGCCGGGGATGTGGGTTGGCTCGGGCTGAGTCAGGCTGAGCCCGGGTCGGGGCCGGTCCGGGCTGGAGTTCGGGCGGGTGGGGTTCAGGGTGGGCTTGGGCTGGCTGCGACTGGTCTGGGGTGGGCCCGGGCTGGGGCAGGCTGGGAGCAGGGGCAGGTTGGGGCCGGGCCGGGCCGGGGCAGGAAACGGAAAAACGGGGGTCGCGGGGGCGGGGGGTGGCGCGGGCAGAGGTTGGCTGGTGGCAGCCGTCTCTGGGGCGGTCAGGGGCGAGGGGCTGGGGCCGGCTGAGGACGGGCAGGGACCCGCGGGGCCGCCCCCGGGGCTCCTGTCCCGGTGGCTGGCGGGGGGTCAGCGCCGCTGGGACGAGACAGGGCGGGCTGGGGCCCGCGGTTGGGTCGAGCCCTGGGGTCCGCAGGGCTGGGGCTGCGCGGGAAGGGGTTGGGGGGGCTGCAGGGAAGAGTGGGGTCCTTGCAGCTGGTCTCGGGGAAGGGTCTTGGGTCAGGGCTGACGGGGAACCGGGGGAGGGCGGCCTGGGTCCCCCATCGCGGGGCCACGGCCCGAGTGGTGGGGAAGGGGGCCACGGCGGGGTTCAGCAGGGCCTGCGTGGCTACTTGGCCATGGGGGAGTAGAGGGCCCCTCGTTTCAGGCAGGGTAGGAGCCAGGGGAGGCCTGGCAGCCGGGCCAGGACCAAGGCAGGGGCTGGTGTGGTGACAGGTGGGGGACGCAGCTGGTGGAGGAGAGGTGGCGGTGACAGCGGGATGCAAGGCCCACGGGGCTGAGACGGGGATGGGGTGTTGCTGGGGTGCCCCTTCCCTGGTCCCGTCCCAGGTGGGTGGGTGAAGGATCCAGTCTGGGGGCAGCACCGTTAGCCCTGGGGCTGGCAGGACCCGCAGGACGTCGGGTCAGGGCCCAGCGCTGGCTCCTTGCAGCTCGCGGGCAGGGCTGCTCTGTCCTCCGCAGCTGGTGAGCCGGGAGCGGGGCCGGCACTGCCCTGGAAGTGCCAGAGCCAATTCTGGTGCCTGTGAGGCCCCTTTGAGGTTCCAGGCCGTGAGGCCAGTCTCCTGTGTCCCTTGCCCCACGTAGCTGCCTGGAGCACACGATACAGGCAGAGCGGCTGTCCTCGGGGGCCAGCTGCCAGGTGCAGGGAGCATGCCAGGGCCTGTCCTGCCTGTGCAGAGTGGGTGGGGGTCCCGCTGCAGCTGGGCGAGTGCCAGGCCCTGCGGGGGCCCCGAGGGGCGCTGGGTTTAAGCTCTCACGGGTGTACGTTGGGGCCATCATGCTCAGTCTGTCTCTGCGCCTGCGCTGTGGGACTCGCTGCGGGCAGCCTCATGTCCCTGCTTGATGCCGTAGACCCCCAGAAAGGAAAGTACCTGCCAGGCACGGCCCCGCACTGCTGGGGAACTCAGGGCAGCACATCCCTGAGTCTCTGTGGGGCTGCTGTTGTCAAGGGATTAAAAATGGAACCAGGACGCGTGCTCTTTGCCTGGCTCTGGGCTGGGGTGTCTGTTGATTAGAGTGGAGAGAGGGGGAGCTTGTGGGCCTTTGGGGTCCCAGTTTCTTGAGCATGATGCTGTGCCAAGTTGAGCCAAGCCTGGGTCAGAGTTGGGGATTGGGAGGGTCTGTGGAGCTGTGGGATCCCATGCAGGGTGGTGCTGGACCTCCTCCAGCTCTGTTCCCTGACCCGCTCCCCTCCTGGGAGATGCGGGCACCCGGGCCTGGCTGGGCCTGCAGATAAGCCTGTGGATGCCAGATCTGCTTCCTGCAAACTGCTGCAGGCACCCGTGATGCTGGAGTCAGTCGTGAACTTCCCCTTCAGCTCTGAGTCCAGCTCTGTCCCCAGCCTTCGGCAGTCCCCACGGTTTTCCGCAGGGCTGCCAAGGAGGGGGACGCGAGGCTCCTGTCCTGGCTCCCCCCGGGAGATGCCCCAGCTGAGGGGCTGCCAGGAGCAGAGGGGCTGTGGGAGGCGATGTCCAGGTCCCAGGGCTGCATGTGGGAAAGGGGGGCAGGGAGCCCCGCTCCACAGCGGGGCCCTGTGTCCTTACAACACCCCTCCCCACAGCAAGAGCCACGATGGACGACATCTTCACACAGTGCCGGGAGGGCAATGCGGTGGCTGTGCGCCTCTGGCTGGACAACACTGAGAACGACCTCAACCAGGGGTGAGCAGGAGGGGACCTGGCCCGGGCTGGACCCACCGGGCTGCTGTCCCCAGCTCGGCCGCGCCACGGGCTGAGGGTGCTGGACCGGGGCCGAGGGTGCTGGACCAGGGCCGGGGCTCGTTTCCGCTCTGCTCCGTGTCCTGGGGAGGGGGTGGGATTCGGCTCCTCCCCGCCGGGAGGAAGTTACCGCATCGCTGAGGCATGAGGGCCGCACATCCTCCAGCTGCTTCCTCGGCCACCTCTGCTCCCGGCCATGGGACGGGATGTGTCTTGGCCAGGAGTTGGGCTGGGGTGCTGGGGAGAATCTCCCCGTCCCCAGGGTGGCTGGTGTGTCTGAGTGACCGCTTCCACTGTCCCCTCTCCTGGGAGCACTGCAGCTGACATGTGGGAGCACGGCCGGGGTCTAACAGGAGGGCTGGGAACTGCAGGGCACTCGTGCCCGGCCGACCCGTGCCCTGCCCCAGATCTCTCCTCCCCGCAGCATGTTTCCTGCTCCGGGAGCTCCTGCAGAACCATGCGGTCTGACGTGCTGCCTGCCTGCCTTTCAGGAGTGGTGTTCAGGCCAGGCACAAGGTTTAGAGCAGACACTTCCATTGCCTGTGGGCAGGCACAGCCTTCTGCCCGCACACCGACCATCCCTTGTCAGGCCACGGCAGCATCTTCCCTGAACTCGTTCTGAACAAGGGGCCTTCCCTTGGCCATCTCTTTCAGTCCCTCCTGGGCGTCCCAGTCACACAGAGCTGTCCCAGTCCCATGGGTCATGCCTGAGGGTCTGGGGCTCAGCTGGCACTCGCTGGGGCATTTTGGTCCCAGGTGCCTGTGCTGGGGTACCCCCTGCCTGCGGGGTCGGCTGGCCTGCTGGCTGGCCTGCCTATCCACAGGGGCGGTGCGGGGCAGGCGGGGGGCAGATGGGGTCTGCCATGCTGGGGGGCTGGAGGGGAGCTGGGGATGCAGTGGCCCCCGCCTGCCAGGCCCTAATCTCCTTTTAAGGCCTGGCTGGTCTCCTCCTCCCTTACTTGGCCAGGCACTGCCGGAGCCGAGGGGGGACGGGGGAGGGGGATCCAGCTCTTGCCAGCGTCTCTGTGATTCAGCCCTGGAGATGGGATCTGGCCAGGGCCTCCGGGGCCCTCGTGGGGATGGGAGAGAGCGGGAGAGTTGCTCAACCCGTCCCCTTCGCCGCCGTGGCCTGCGGGCGGGCGCGCAGGGTGATACCTGCCTGGCTGCAGTGCTGTCAGCAGCATCCTGGCCATGCTCAGCCCTTCTCTCCCTGCCCGTGCCAAGGGAGGACACAGCAGGCAGGCTGCAGCCGATCAGCAGAGCTGTCTGTCCTTGCCGTCTCTGCAGGGATGACCATGGCTTCAGCCCCTTGCACTGGGCCTGCCGTGAGGGCCGCTCCAATGTGGTCGACATGCTCATCATGCGGGGAGCACGCATCAACGTGATGAACCGCGGTGATGACACCCCACTGCACCTGGCTGCCAGCCATGGCCACCGCGACATCGTGCAGAAGGTACTTACCTCCTGCAGCCAGCAAGCACCCTGCCCGTGGCAAACTGAGCAGGACTCTGTGCAGCCCTCTGCCCACCCAGGACTCGCTCCCCACTGTCACCTGCTGGCTTCCTTGCTATGAGCTTACTGCATCCCCACCTTGGCACCTCTGAGCACCTCCACCCGCCCTGCAAAAGCCCTGCATCCAGCCTCAGTCCCTTCCCAACTGTCACCTTGGCAGCACCAAGGCAGCAAACATGCTGCTGGTGGTGCTCCTGCCCTCGCCTGGGTGGAGGGGGACCTGCTCAAGACTGATGGGGATTGTCCTCCTGCCCCCAGCTGATCCAGTTCAAAGCAGACATCAATGCAGTGAACGAGCATGGGAACACGCCTCTGCACTATGCCTGCTTCTGGGGACATGACCAGGTGGCGGAGGTGAGTGGAAGCACTTGGACACAGGCAGGAGTCCAGGGCAAGGGAGGGGGCTGAGGGGAGCATGGGGAGGGAGAGGAGGGATGAGGCAGGAGGGCTGGGTGTGTATGGAGAGGCTGATAAGATGACAGCAAACTCCGCAGATGCGTGCTTTCTCCTCCCTCAGGACCTGGTGGGCAATGGGGCCTTGGTCAGCATTGCTAACAAATATGGCGAGACGCCCATTGACAAAGCCAAGACACCACTGCGAGAGGTCTTGAAAGGTAATAGGTTCTCATCCTGACCCCACGACCTGCCTCTGGGTTCTGCTGCAGCCCCTGCGCTCAGCATCAACGAGCTCTCTGCTCATGCTGCCCAACTCCTTGTCCCTCTCCAGAGCGTGCTGAGAAGCTGGGCCAGAGCCTCACCAAGATCCCCTACAAGGATACCTTCTGGAAGGGCACGACCCGCACGCGTCCCAGTAAGGACAGAGCCTTCCCTCACGGGGCACGCTGTTGCAGGGGAGAGCACAGCTCTCCTGTGCGGTAGGGCAGGCACCCCACTGGCACTGCCTCCCTCTGCGGTCCCAGGCGGACCTCAGGAGGAAGGCCCATGCAGCCACAGGCTGCATCTCCTCCTTTTCTTACAGGAAACGGGGACTCTTAACAAACTTGCTGGAATAGACTTCAAACAGCTGAGCTTGAGCCAAAAACTCAATGAGAACCAGTCAGGAGAGGTATGTAGGCCCGTTGTCCCCTGGGACAGGGTAGCTGCACCTGTGCAGACCACTGCTCTCTGGTGGCTGTGGAGCACAGAACTGGGGCACAACGGCCTGGTGGGTTTCCACATCCGGGCATGTGGCTCTCACTCTTTGTCGCAGTCGCTCCGTGTCGCTGTGGACCTCTCGGTCCTCTGGGCTCCACTGGCCCCACAGCCCTCCCGCTCCAGGGGGCTGCGAGGTGCTCGGAGACCATGTGGCCCTCCCGCAGTGACTGTCTCCACCTGTCTCCCTGCAGTTGTGGAAAGGGCGCTGGCAAGGCAATGACATTGTCATCAAAATGCTGAAAATCCGGGACTGGACAACTCGGAAGAGCCGAGACTTCAACGAGGAATACCCAAAGCTGCGGTGAGTGCCAACGTCCTTCCCCAAGGCAGCCATGGCTCTCGAGGGCAGGCGTTACCTCCAGCCGAGGACGAGATAGGCAAGAGCCAACCAGGTCTGTAGGGTTGGGTGGGAGCGCTCCAGAGCGGTGCCCAGAGGATGCAAGAAAGCCCTGGGAGGATGGTGCAGCAGCACTGGTACAAAGGGCAGGGGGGCGATGAGGGGGCGTGGGCAGCACCCACTGTTCTCAGGGCCGTCACTTCTCTTGCAGGATCTTTTCTCACCCCAACGTGCTACCGGTGCTGGGCGCCTGCCAGTCCCCCCCCCGCACCCCACCCCATTGTCATCAGCCACTGGATGCCCTATGGCTCCCTCTACAACGTGTTACATGAGGGGACAAGTGAGTGCCGATGGGGGTGACAGAGCCAGGGGCAGAGGCTAGTCTCCCCATCCTCCAGAAATTGTTTCTCCATGTGTTTGGGGGGCGGCAGGGGGCCCCCCCAGCTGCAACACCAGGGTGGGCCCAGGGCAAGCTCAGTCTCCAGCCCGCATGCCTTCCCCACATCCCATGTGCGGCGTGGCTGCCAACATCACCCCCCTTCCCACACACACACTGCAAGTGACGTGGCACCCCCCTGCTGTCACTCACGCTCATGCCGCCTCCCTCCCTGCAGACTTCGTGGTGGACCAGATGCAGGCGGTGAAATTTGCCTTTGACATTGCACGGGGCATGGCCTTCCTGCACACATTGGAGCCCCTCATTCCACGCCACCACCTCAACAGCCGCAGCATTATGGTGAGTGTCAGCATCGCATGGCCCAGCCCTTCCTCCTGCGGACCGGGGCAGGGCAGGCTCCCCTCTGACCACCCCTCTCTCCCCAGATCGACGAAGACATGACAGCACGGATTAGCATGGCTGACGTGAAGTTCTCCTTCCAGTGCCCAGGGAGGATGTACGCGCCAGCCTGGGTAGCACCAGAAGGTGAGTGCCTGGTAGCCAGGCCCGCCCCTGCTGCTTGGCCCCTTCCTCCCCCTCAGCCCCATTCAGCCCCCTATGCTGGATTCCCTACAGCCTTGCAGAAGAAGCCGGAGGAAATTAACAGGCGCTCAGCTGACATGTGGAGCTTCGCAGTGCTGCTGTGGGAGCTGGTGACCCGTGAGGTGCCGTTTGCAGACTTGTCCAACATGGAGATAGGCATGAAGGTGAGGAGAGGGCTGGGCAAAGTGCACCACTCCAGATCAGCCAGGGCAGAACGGGGCCTAAGTAGGCAGCGGGGAGGGGAGACGAGGCAAGGCCCCCACCGAAGGAGAGCCCACCCCCACTCCTCCCAGAGGTATGATGGGCTCTGCCTCTCCGATGCAGGGCTGGGCTCAGGTTTCTGATCCTGCCCTGCTCTCCCATGCTCCCAGGTGGCCCTGGAGGGGCTACGTCCGACCATCCCACCCGGCATATCCCCCCACATCTGCAAGCTGATGAAGATCTGCATGAACGAGGACCCAGCCAAGCGCCCCAAGTTTGACATGATCGTGCCCATCCTAGAGAAGATGCAGGAGAAGTAGGGAGGGAGGTGCCTCCCAGCCACCCGACGCTGCCATGCTCCCCTCCCCGCCACCCCCCAAGTGCCTTCTTTAACCCCAGAGCCAAGGGGGAGCAGGGAATGCCCCCTCACCCTGAGCCAGCCATGGACACACGGTACAGACAATGCTGCCTTCTCTGGAGCTGCTCTGCAGGCTTCAGCCACTGTAGCACCAAATCTATGGCAGCACCTCCATCCTCCCTGGCGGCTGCGGGCAGAGACTGAGCAGGAGGCCTGGCCCACGACACTGAGCATGGCTTGGGCTCTGCTACCTGCAAGGCTGGGACGGGTCTGTGGAGCCACCCCGGCCCCCTCATCCCCAGGCCCAGAGCAGCTCACCCACTTAACAGTCTCATGTTAGGCAATGCCCAGTCCTGGTGCTCTTCCCTACTAAGGACAGTGGGGTGAAAATTGCCTGTTGCGCCCAGCACCACCCCAGCTTCGCGCTTCACTCTTTATCGTTTCCATCCAGGCCATGTGGAAAAGCCGCCAGCATCATCTGAAATAAACATTTGTTATGAAAACTGGCTGCTGGTGGAGAGGCACATACGTGCACAGGGTGTTGTCCACAGGAAGGGGGCGAGGCTGATGCGGGGGGCTGCCCAACAGACCACAGAGTCCTAGGCTCTGGATCTGCGCCTGTACCAAGCCTCCAGTGACTAGAGCAAGGAAAAGCAGGTGGGTTAATAGCACCCTCCTCTCCTGAGAGAAGGGCCTGGCCCTGTCTACAGGGCTGTCGATGCAGGCCCCTGAGCATTCCTCTTGAGAGACAACAGGTATGCTTGGAGGACAAAGAGAAGAAGAGTTGTGGGCAGTCCTACTCCCACTACACCCTTTCCTTCAGCTTCTTGGGGCAGGGCTAAGCCCTCCTAGGAACGGCAGACAGTGCAACTAGAATCCACCAGTTATGAGCCCTACCACCAACCTCTCTGCGCTGGCCTTTGAAAGGCACAGGACCAACTTTTGTTAGCATAGTGAGAACAGAGGCCCTAGCAGGCCAGCTCGTGTGCTGTTTTACTTGTAGGCAGGGCATTAACACACAGGCAGGAGACAAGATGCCTTTCCACAAAAAAAACTACCCAGCTGTTTAATGGCACAGAAGCGACCCTAAAAAAGTTCCCAGTGACAATCCCTCAGTCTTTATGTGAAGTAATGTGGCTTTTTCACATTGATGCCATATTCTGCAAGTGCTGGTGTCAGGTCTTCCATGGTCAGCGTGTACTTCTTATCCTGAAGGGACAAGGAGTAGTGTCAGACAGCAAGGATGAGCTAAGCTGCCAGGCATTCCTCAAAACCTTGGGGGTTTAGGATTTTTCCCCTACAAGCTGTGGTGACCCATATGCGCACAACTCCCAGAAGCAGCTGCAGGCCAGTGTTTGGGGCATTAACCAGCTCTTAGGTACCGCATGTTTCGTTTGCTCTGTGCCCACAGCTGCTCAACGGACAGAAAGACGTTGAGCATTACTCAATGCTATAAAGATAAATAACATCACCCTCACGAGGCCCCCAAACCACAAACGGATGATGACTGGGAGAATTCCCAGAAACTACCGCTACACGCTCGCTCCCCGTTTATGCTCTTCCCCAAGCATCAGGGTTTTGGTCGCTGTCAGAGGGAGGACGCAGGGCTAGATCGCCCGCCGTCTGATGACGTGCAGCTACTCACACGTTCCTGTGAAGCCATCGAAGCAACATTCCACAAACTGTGCTGCCCACCTCATTTTCTCACCAGCGCCCCTTTTCCACCAGTGGAGCCCTTGCTTTTTAGTAAGCGTGTTGACCCTTCAGGAGCACAACACATTCAAGACCTTCTACATTCCACATCCCCACATTCAATTAGTTAATTAGTAATTAACTGTAACAGGTGGCCAGTTTAGCTTGCTACAGCCCCTGGAGAGGACGTTTCCCCTCATCCGAGCAGCCATTCTGTCCTTCTCTCACCTTGCTCTTATTGCGGGAGCTGCCTGAGGCTGTTCCCTTCATCTTGCAGTGCTGCAGCGCATCGTTGGCAATGTCAGAAATAAACTTCTGTGCGGCCAGAGAGATCAAACGAATGCTGCCCAGCAGAGAAAGAGAAGGGATAATTTCAGACAGACAGCACAGAGCACCCCTGGGATTAAGGAACTTCAGGTGGGGAGGCAGGGGGGAGCATCCCAGCTATCAAACCCCATAGAGGGCCCTCGAGGCCGCGCTCTGCCACTTACATGCGTGGATCAGAGGCCTCGAATCCCGCTCTGTTAAGGTAATAGCCCGTGACAGCATCGGGGATCTGTACAGGAGAGAAGTTGGAGGAACTCCGCTCCCTGTGGCAGCCCGTCACCTGCGTGCCGCCTGCCCCCAGCGCCTCCCGTGTACCGTGGGCGTGTAATCCTCCAGCTGCATGAGGAAGTCCACCAGCGGCGTCGTGGAGACCACCGGCTTCACGTCCCCATTGGCCGCGCTGGGTGGCACGTAGACCCCGTTGGACATAGCCCCCTCCGGGGGAGCTGCAGCCACCGCTGCGGAGACAGGCACTGCGGGCACAGGGCGCTCAGCGGGCAGCTATCCTCGGGGGCAGCCGCGGCCCTACCCGGCCCCCGCCCCCCGGTCACGGGGCCCCGCACCCCGCAGGCACTCATGGGCTACGCGGACGGACAGGCTCGGTGCCCGAGCTCGGGGCACGCTCACGGGCCGCGCCCCCTCCCCCCGCGGGAACCCCCCCTGTGCCTGGCTCCTGTCCTCGGGGGCCCCCCACCCCCCCGTTCCCGGGTCCCCGCCGCCGGGGACCCCCCGGCCCCGCTCTCCTCCCTCCCGTAGCCCCCCGGCGCTCCCCCGGCTCCGAAGCGCCCCGTACCCCGGCCCTTCCGCCCGCCCCCCCCCCTCGCGCTCACCGGGGCCCCTGCCGCCAGCCGCGCCGCCCTCGGCTCCCCGCGCCGCGCCGCCCACCGCGCCCGGGGCCGCCCCAGGAACGCCACTGCCGACGGCGGCCGGGCTAGGCTTGTTGTCGGCGGCGGGGGCGGGCGCGGGCGGCGCCGGGGCGGCCGGGGCCGCGGCCGCGGGGTCGGCCTCGGCGCTGCCGCTCATCGCCCGCCGCCGCGCGACACCGGGCGCCGCCTCCCCCGCGCCTGCGCGCGGCGCGCCGCCCCATTGGCCGCGGCGCGCCCCGCCCCCCCGTTCCCGGCGGCGGCGCGCGGCACAGACGGAGACGGGAGGGGCGGCGCCACGCGGCTTTATTGGCGCCGGCGCCTCCCGGGACGGGACAGCGCGGGCGCGCGGCGGCCCCACCCCCGCCCCGCGGCGGGCGGGGTCAGGGCGCCAGCAGCGCCCGCAGGAGGCGGGGGAAGTTGGGGGTGCCCCAGCCGGTGACGGGGTCCCAGGCGGGGCCGGCGCAGAAGCCCTGTCCCTGCACGGTGCCGTCCAGGCAGGAGAGGTGGCAGCCCTGCGTCACCTGCGGGTACAGGCCTCAGCACGGCCGGGAACACCCCCCCCCCCCCCCCCCGCACACACACACCCGCGGCCCACAGCGGGACAGGAACCCCCGGGAACACCCCCTCCCACGGGGCGTGGGAACCCCCGGGACACCCGCCGCCCCCGCAACCCAGGCAGCAACGGATCCACCCGAGGACACGTGCCCCTGTGCAGCACAGGTATCCCCCCAAACACCCCCAGCGGTGCAAGGGGACCTCACCCCTCGCAGGAAGGCAGCGGAGACACCCCCCCCCCCCCGGGACACAGCTCCCGCGGGAAGGCAGCATACCACCCCCCCACCACCACCCCCGGGACGCTGCTGGCCCTGCCCTGCCCCACCCCAAGCAGGAGACCCAGGCCTCCCCACCAGCACCCATGGGCACCAACCCAGCCGCTCCCCTGGCAGCCCCGGCCCCCCCGCCCCAGCTCACGTCGTAGAGCGCAGCATCGTGCCCCTGCTCCCGCAGCTGGTAGAGCGCAGGGTTGAGGAAGCCCAGGGGCGCGAGCCCCCGCTGCAGGCGCCGGTCGTTGATGAGTGCCACCATGCCCCCCACCACAGGCGTGGACGCCTGCCAGACACACGACTGCCTCAGCACCCGGCCGCTCCACTGACGCCGACCGGCCCAGGGCTGTCCGTCCTCCTTACCGACGTCCCCGACACCCAGGGCAGCGGGATGCGGTTTGTCACCACCCAGTAGTTGTCAGAGAGGGCGGACAGGTCAGGGTAGGCACGGCCACTGCTGTTGTAGTAGGAACTGGGAGGCAGCTTCGAGGCCGAGCGCAAGAAGTGCCCGACTGCTGCGGCCTGGGGAGAGCGCAAGGCAAGGAGCGGGATGCCTGGCAGCGGGACTCTGCCCCTGCTCACCTCTGTCCCTCCTTCCCCCAGCCTGCGGCCCAGCCCCGGGGCTGCCTGTGCCAACCGCGGCCCATCGTCACCCCCGCCAAGCGCCACGCGGTCCCCCCGGGCCCCGGCGTCCGGCAGAGCAGGTGCCTCCTCACCTGGTAATCGGGCATGGGGAAGATGTTGCTGAAGCCCCCCCCGCTAATGTAGTCCGTCACCTCTGCGGTCACCAGGAAGGGGTTCTTGAAGGACGTTCCGCCCACAGTGGTGACGTAGGGACTGGGGGGACAGGTGGGCATGGTGGGTGAGCACCCGACTGCCTAGGGCCGCAGTGGCACCCCACGCACCAGCCCCCTCCCCAGGAGCTGCACAGGTGCCCCCAGCTCCGAGGTCTGCGAGCGTCCCTGGGCACGCTGGTGGGGCTGACCCTCAGGAGACCCTCAAAGGGGCTCAAAACCAGCGGGAGGCAGCAGCCAGCCAGGGGCTGGGCCTCGAAGTGCCACAGCTGCAGCTTTTGGCTGGCCTCGGCTGCGGGTGAGCTGCAGCCGCCGGCTCTGCGCAGAGCCTCACCTCCCCACAGGCCCCGGGTTCACCTCCCCACATCTACCTTGAGGCTGGAAAGCTGGGCCGGAAAGTGTGGTTCCCACCAGGCACCCTTCTGCACCCAGCACCATCGTCACCTGCCGGCAGAGATGGATGGACAGGGTAATCCGGCAGCACTCGAGCTGCCCCTCACCCACCAAATGCTCCCAGGAGCGACCTGGGGGAGGGGGTCTCTCAACCTCCCGGGCTGGGATTCCCAGGCAGGGGATCCTGGCTGCCCAGAGGCAGAGCATCCCTGTTTGGTGTTCAGCACGGAGGTTTCCTGCTGTGCCGGGAGCCTCGGATGCACCCGCACCATGCCAGCAACAGCACACACCTGAGGCAAACAGGATGGTCAAGCCCCGGGAAGCTGCCTTCATGAACTCCATGTTCACACGCTCCATGTAGGCTCGCGACAGGCTGTCCTCGTCATCTCCGTAGCTCACAGAGTGCACCCAAGGCAGCGATGACATGTTGCTGAGCAGCAGCAGCCAGGCCAGGAAGGGCTCCTGGCTCTCGTGCCTCCCTGCAGAGACAGAGCAGGGAGCAGGTTCAGCTCCTCCTATGACACCAGGCTCGAGAGAAAGTGGGGGATAGCATAGGGGGACACCATGCCTCCACAGCACCACCAGCACCAGGAGCTGAAGGTCCTCCAGCTCCTGCCCTGCCTACAGAGAACAGATCCACAGCACAGCTGGTTTGGAGCTCTCCCGTGAGCTCTTGCTGGCAGCACAGCCAATCTCGGGGATTGTCACCGTGCATGGCACCTGGCTCCTGCTCTCACAGCGGGTCTGGTGAAAGGGTCCCCCCGAACCCCACAGCGAGGCGCCTACACTCATCCGCTCCTTCTCTGACCATCTGTCGCAGGGCTGTAGCCACCCTTGGCATGCAGGCAGCCATGCAGCCTTTCCGAGACTCAGCCAAGCCTTGGCCCCTCTACCCCTAACAGTGGGTCCCAGAGTAGTCTGATGATGTACATTCCACCGCCACCTGCCAGGGTCCCTTCCTGCCCCTCATCCCTCTCCATGAGGTGGGAAGAGCAGAGCCCCAGCCACCCCTTCTCACTCTCAGTTGCTCACGTAACTGCCCGTCTCTGTGCCCCTTCCACATCACTAACTGCACGGAGGAGGTGGAAGTTAATGCAGAGCTGTGCCTGCCTTCACCATCAGGAAGACAGAGCTGGCAGTCCTAAGGGTACTCTATCTCCTGTTCAGCCAGTTTCAGATCTGGGACAGATGACAATTTGTCCTACAGCACCGTAGCCATGTTTGTGCAGGCTGTTTTGCAACTTTGTTTTCTCAAATTGCCTTACTCTCCTTTATCTACTCCGCTGGTAGATTCACAAGTGAGAGATCAGCTTCAACCCCAAAGAAGCAGGAAAAAAATAATATGACACAGTTGCTGTGCTCTCCCTCCACGGAAAGGCAGCAGAGTGGGGCAATTGCTTTACATTGTGTAGTTGCGGTGCAGACGCCCCTGTTACAGGATACTCTGGATGCTGAAAGTTCACACGGGTTCAAAAGCAACTACACAAATCAACGGAAGACGATTTCCCTACGAGCTATTAGAAACCAGCGTCAGCTCCAACTTGGGAAGCCCAGAAGGTGTGTGCCTGTAGTAGCTGGGAAAGCATTCTGGGGATGTGCCACAGCCAGCGGACCATTCATGTATGCCCCCTACAGGCGTTCCCCTTTGACAGATACCAGGTAGGCCCAGTACAGCCATTTTTATGCAGAGAGCAAGTGTTTCCCGAAACAGCAGGCAGGTGTGTTGGTGCTACAGCAAGTGGGAGGCATGGAAGGAGTCACCGGGCAACTTTGGAGGGGAATCAGTACCTGCATTGCTGAAGACCCATGTGGAGATGTTGGCACCTGTGCTCATGATGTATTCCACATCCAGACTGGCCTCCAGCCCAGCCTTGCCCTTGCCCTGGTGCCCAACCACTTGGTCAACCTCAGAGCGGTGGCCAAAGCTGCTGCCAAAGAGCTGCATAAACTCAGCCAGGTCGGCCTGGTGGAAATACTGTTCCAAGAACTGGGGGAACAAGGAGCAGACAAGTTTTTTTCTCATTTTCCCTTGAAATAACAAGGTACGTTTTTTCTCCTGACTTAGAAAGTTGGCCCAGCACAGGTCTGTGAAATGCTAGCCCACCAGGTGCTCCCACCAGCCGCTGAGGAATCCCCAACAGCTGTCTTGGGACCACCAATGTGTGGAATTCCCATGGCCTACGGGCCTCTGACCCAGAACCGGTTCTACCAGTTACCTGGGCACAGGCCTGGCTGTTGTTTGGCAGTAGCCCGATGTCTCTTCCCGTCATGTTATATCTTTTACGAAGGATGGAAGGTGTGACGCCCAGGTGGAAAGCCGCTCTCCCTCCATAGTGCTGCCTTGACTCCGTTTCCCTCTTGGCCCAGGCTCTGCTGACCACCTTTCTCTCCGCAGGGAACCGGTGCAGGCCACCCACTGGTGCACAAGCAAGCAGGAAAAGAAGCAGCTGTTAGGGCCCAGAGCTCCAGCAGGACAGTATTATGGCCCCTTGGCTCCCCCTTCACCATCCTCACTCGGGCTTCATGTCTGGGAGGGCTGGCCTGCAGCAGGGCTTGGGGGAGCCCATCCCGTGCGGCACCTGCCCCGAGCGCTGCACAGGAGGTGAGGAATTGCTCCCTCGGCTTCCTCGCCAATCCTCACAGATATTCCCAGGCTGCACAGCTCAGCCTCCCCACTGCCAGGCCACTACTGCAGCTTGGCACCCCTCTGCTCTCCTCATGGAACAGCCATGGGAGCCCACACGAAAGGGACTCACAGGAGGGAGTTTTTCCACCTCAGAAGCAGCTGCACATCCACAGAGACAGGCTGCACCCAAACTCTCTGCACCAAGCCTCCAGGCCTGAGAGCACCAGTAGGAAAACACCTACTTTGCCTGCCGCCTGTCCACACCATGGAATCACAGAATGCTTTGGGTTGGAAGGGACCTTTAAAGGTCATCTAGTCCAACCCCTCCCCCTGCCCCCCGCAACAGGCAGGGACATCTTCAACCAGATCAGGTTGCTCAGAGCCCCGTCCAGCCTGACCTTGAACGTTTCCAGGGATGGGACATCTACATCCTATGCACAAAGCTCCTCAGGGGGGCCTGGGGCAGCTGGGACCATGGCTAGAGGGCCTGCCACACTGTCCTCTGGGACACCAAGATGGCCACTCCTGGCTGCTCAATGCTTAACCTCCCACCCAAACCCCAGGCAGTGAGAGCTCTGGGCAGCCTCAGCTCCCCTGCGTAGGACGTACCAAAGTCAATGTGCTCAGCCAGCTCCTCCGGAACAGCGTAGGGGAGCGGGGAGCGCACAACACTGCGCTGGCCCTTCACGTAGCGGTGGAACTCAGCCCCTGGCAGGAGGCGCTCGGCCGTGCTGCAACACAGGGACAGCCACCGCGCCACTATCAGCGCGCCTGTCCAGCAGCATGCCCGTTCTCTGCCCTGCCTCCTGCACCCTTTCCACTCCGCTTGCTGCTGGGATGAGTGAGGGATGAGCTCCACCTCCCACCAGCACAGCTGACCTCGTAAAGCAAAGAGCACCTTCCATACCCTACCAATTCCCATCACCAGACTGAACCAGAGCTCTGACGCTGCAGGGTCCCCTGCAACTCTACCCCCAGTCCTCCAGTGGGGCCTCTGCGGCCCCACAGAAGGCAAGAGGAGGAGCGGGGCTGGCCCAAGCACCTAACAGATGTGCACGCCTTGTTTCCAGTATTCCAGATCACTGGCTGTGACTGCCCCCAACACTGGGACCGGGCACACAGGCAGCTGGCTCTTGGCTGTGGAGCCCTCAAGCCCAGGCAGAAATGCGGCTCAGCCCTCTGTCACCCGGACTGCACTGCAGAGCCCTGGGGCAGGGGAAGTCGCAGCAGGCAGGGGCAGGGTCTGGCTTCTTCTGTCTTTGTGGGAACGGCACGGCTGCCACAGCGGGGCCCGGACCCACGCAGGGCTCACCTGGCTGGCATGCGGCACTCCAGGAAATCGAGGGTGGTAACACTCCTGCAGGTCTCAACTCCATGGCCTTGCAGCCACTTCAGCACTGCCATGAGCGTGGCTGGGGACGGCTGGACAAGGTCCCGCACCTGCTCCAGGGACAGGTACTTGCCTGTGAGGCATGGAGAGGGTCAGAGCACCCTGCCTGCAGGGCCTGATGGGGCCTGGCGGGCTCAGGCACACAGTCATTACCATATCGTGGCGAGCGGGGGTCTGACACGGCATCGATGAGCTGGGCGAGGCGCCCCACACCTCGCTGCCGGAGGGCGAAGGTCAGCTGCACTTCGTGGCCGGGCTTCACGCGTCCGCCATGGGTCCAGCCAGGGGGCACGCTGCGGGCAGGCTGTGAGCGGCCAGTGGGCACCGGCGCCCCGTGTCCTGTCCCACCGACCCCGGCACCTACCGGAACGGCTGGTCACGCTCCAGGGCCGGCCCCGCGGCGCAGCTCCAGGCGGCCGCACACAGCGCCAGCACGGCGGGGACCCCCCGACACCTGCAACGGGCGGGCGGGCGGTCAGGGCAGAGCGGGCACCGGCGCGGCCCCGGGTCGCCTGCCGCCCCAGGGCAAACCCGGGGACCGCCAGCTGCCTGCCTGACCGCCCCCCCCGAGCCCCCGTCACCCCCGGGCCAGGGAGCCCCGCCTGACCCCCCCCGAGCCCCCGGTCCCCGTTACCCCCGCGCCATCCCGCCGCCTCCCGCCACAGCGCCCCGATCACGTGTGCGGGCGCATGATTGCCGGTCACGTGAGGAGGCCGAAGCCGCGGTCACGTGGTGGGCAGGGCTCTAGAGCCGCCGGGCGCCTGGGTCCCCCCGGGGCCGCGGCCCAGAGCACTGCGCCGGGACCGGGAGCGCCAGGACCGGTGCCAGCCGATCCTCCCCGGCGATTCGCACAGCGGGGTCGCGCCGCCAGGCCCGGGCCGCGCTCCGGTCACGGGCCCGGCGGGGAAGGCCCCTTGCCGGAGGCCCGGAGAGGCTGCCCCGGTACGGCACCGGCCGCCTCCCGGCGCGGTCCGGGCCGTGCTGCTCCGCCCCGGCCCGATCTTCCCCGTCCCTCTCCCGGCCGCCTCCCAGAGCGGCAGCCCGGGGCACAGCAGCCCGGTGGGACGGCCCGGGCGGGAGATGCGGCCGCGGCTGCTGCCCTGGGCCCAGGGTCCATGTAGGGGTCCCGGGCTGGGGGGGGGCAGGGGTCCAGATAGGGCTGGTGGTCCCAGGCTGGGGCAGGGGTCCACGTAGGGCTGGGGGTCCCAGGCTGGGGCAGGGGTCCTGTGCAGGACTCAGCTGAGGAGCCCAGGCTGGGGGCCAGCTGGGGAGGGGCAGGGGTCCTGCCCAGCACCCCCACCAGGGAGGGGATCTTTGCTGGGGGAAGCAGGCCCTGGCAAGGAAGGGATGCTCTGAACAGCAGGGCCTGCACAGAGAGGGCAGGGCTGGAGGTCCCCATTCCGTGAGGCTGGAACCTGGCTCTGAGGGGTGGCTGCCGGGAAGGGACTGGAAGGTCTAAGCCCCCCTTGGGGTCTGTTCCTCTGTGCCTACCCCAGGGCTTGGGACAGTGAGCCGTATGAGCAGGCTGCAGCCCCAGGGCATGAGCACCCAGGCTGTCCTCTGTGTGCAGAGGCTGAGCATCACCAGTGAGTCCAGCAAGAGCCAGGAGGCATGGAGTCGGTGGCAGGGCACATCTGCACACCCTGGGTGTCTAGGTCTGCCACTGCCTGGCCCTGCTGGCATTCACACTGCAGCCACCTGGGGCTGCATGCAGGGACATGGGGAAGCTGTGGGCACAGGATGTCTCGGTCAGTCAGGAGCACGGGGGGACAAGGGTACAGGGGAGGCTCGGGACTATAAGCACGTGTTCTCACTCGGTCATGGGAGTGGGCTGCGAGGTAGTGACGGGCCATTCAGCAGGAGTCATGTCCACACCACACCGCCAAGCAAGTAGTACAGCCTGCTGTCCAGCTGGCACTGTCACAGGCAGCCACTTGGCTCCCACAGCTGCTGAGCTGCAGCTCTCAGCTTCCTGTGCTTGTTCTCTCAGATACTCGTTCCCACACTAGGAGCTCTCCTAATTAGGATCACAAAAGTGGTATTATGATACTTGCAGTTCTCGGGGTTGTGGAAGGTTCAAGCAATTTTTGCAAGGGAGCTCTGGAAATGGTGCCTCAGTCACCCTTGGAGCTTGTCCCCCCTGCCTACCAGCCCAAGGGCAGTACTGGAGGGGGTGTTTCGGAGGTGGATGGTGAGGCAGAGGGTGCTGTGATCCCATCTGCCCCAGGCCAGTTTGGCTCAGCTAGCCTAGCCCTTGTCCCAGCTCTGGTCATGCACAGACATGCTGCATACCGTGGCTCCAGCAGTTCCCAGTTGCTTTCCTGCTTCTGCAGAGCAGAGTCCAAGCCAGGAAGAGACGGACAATGGGAAAACCACCTGCCTGGCCCAGGCTGCCATGCCTCCCATGCCAGAGCTGCACTGTGGCTGTCTGGAGCTGCAGCTGCCAGGGGGAGAGAGGCCCAGAGGGTCTCTCGTGTGTCAGTAGCAGCACGAGGCACCACTAAAGCAGCGGGCTGATGCTTAGATTGTTGCAGGGTAGGTGAAGGTCCTTTCCTAGGAAAGGCCAGGGCTGTAGCAGTCCTGCTGTTCACCTTCCTGCTTTTAGCCATGCTGTACAGGCAGTGCTTTTCCAGCTGCACCAAGGGTGCCACTTGCCCAGGTGGGCAGTGTCTGCTGCAGACCTTTGGCCCTGCTCCCTTTGGGTGAAGGGAGGCAGCCAGGAGACCCACTGGGGCTTAATCAGCATCTTTCCTGTTCACAGAACACCACTCAGCATCTCATTGACGCTGGGACCTCAGCCCGCATTCCTCAGGCTCACCCAAGCCCCTGTCTGGCCTCCTAGGTACTTCCCTGCCACCTTGAGGCTAGTTCTCGTGTCTTCCAGGAACCTGCTGCTCCATCCCCACTCCTTGCAGGATGCCAGCACTCCTCTGTGGGTGCTGCCCATAGCATGAACGTCTGTGCGAAGCCCTAGGGCATTTCTGGTCCCTGCAATTAGAAACACATGTAGAGTTTCCATGCATGTGGCACTGTGTGGTTTGCAGCAGCTGGAGCTGGTTGCCTGCCTGAAGCCGTGCAGTTGCACCCTGCGGGGCGAGGGGGACGAGCAAGGGGAGCTGTGTGGGGGGACACAGTGGCCTGGGAACACAGGGGAAAGGGCTGGGCATGGTGGGTGCAGGGCAGCCATTAGGGGTTGGGGGCCAGGGGACATGGGGCCCAGTGCAGCACAGAAGGTTTGGAGGGAACAGCCCAGCATCCCCTCACACCCAGCCAAGCCCTGTGCCCCCAGCCTCGTTGGTGGGAAGAGCTTTCCACTGTGCCACAGGAAGGCTCCTGAACCACATGGAGGTAGCTGCCTGTCAGGGCTGGGAGACACCCGTCCTATGTGCGAGGGTAGTGCTGAAGCATGGGTCTGCCCAGCTGGAGGTGGCCCTGGTTGCTGTCCCTTCCCAGGACCTTGTGAGGAAAGAAAGACTGGGAACGTGCAGGGAGGTGCGTGGGGCCCTGACAGTACCAGAATGAGCAGCTGCGGGGCAGAGCGCAGCCCCTGCACCGAGGCCACATCTGGCTGTTCCTAGTCTGCTGCACTGTGCTCCCAGCCATGCAGCCCTTGCTGCTTCCTCATCCTGCACCTGCGCATGCAGCCCTTCCCGTGTCCCAACCCTCACCCTGGCCCACTACCTATGGGGTGGCCCACCTTCCTGTTCCTGGTTCCTGGCTGCCCCAGACCCCCCAGCCAGCTGCCCCAGCCTGTGTGGGACCGACCCAGCAGCTACAGCTGCAGCCCAGAGGGACTCACCACTGCTCCGCCTTGAGTCACGTTGGCTGGGGGCCTGGGGTGCGGGCAGTGTGCGCTGCCAGAGAGCTGCAGCCCACCCAGCTGTCCAGCTGGTTACAGCTTTGGGCAGGACTTTAAGTGGGATGAGATTTGCAGGAGATTATTTCCTGGATCTGTCTGGCCAGCAAAGATTAGGTTGCCCTGCCAGAGCTAATTACTCTAACAAGCATCTGCTGCTAGTCTGACTAGCTGGTCTGTGGCAGGCAGGGGACAAGAGAGCCTGAGCATCCAGTGAAGGTGCCAAGGTGTCCTTGGTGGAGCTCTGCTCGCCCCGGGTATGCTTGCATGCTGTTCCTGCAGATGGAGGCAAGTGTGCCCCCTCCTCTGGACAGTCGGGATCACCTGAGGTCAGGAAATGCCAGGGGAGAACAGTAACATCAAGGTCCTTCCTGCTGGCAAAAGACCCCCTTGGTCTCAGCCACAGAGCAGAGAGCATGCCTGGCATGCACTGGCATTGCTGTTGCTACCGGTCAGGGAGCTGGAAGGTGTTAGGTTATGTGATAAAGTAGCACAGAGAAACAGTGGCAGGCAGAGGAACCCCAATAACCCAGTCAGAGAAGGGGACACCCTTCCCCAGCTCTGCCCAGGCTATCACTGGCTCATGATCAACCCCATGGTCTGAGGGTGGCACCCATCAGAATGAGTGAATGGGAGCTGCTCTCCCCATCATGCCACAGACTGAAGGGGCACTGCCTAGGAGTATGGGATGTTACGAGAGGCAAAATGCAGAGCATTTTAGGATTGCATGAGACTTACTATGGCATGTTTAGCAGAGTGTCCTGGTTTTGGCTGGGATAGAGTTAATTTTCTTTCTAGTAGCTGGTATAGCATTATGTTTTGAGTTCAGTATGAGAATAATGTTGATAACACACTGATGTTTTCAGTTGTTGCTAAGTAGTGTTTATACCAAGTCAAGGATTTTTCAGCTCCTCATGCCCAACAAGCAAGAAGGCTGGAGGGACACAAGAAGTTGGGAGGGGACACAGCTGGGATAGCTGACCCAAACTGGCCAAAGGGATATTCCATACCATGTGACATCATGCCCAGTATATAAACTGGGGGGAGTTGGCGAGGGCGGGGCAGATCGCTGCTAGGGAACTAACTGGGTATCGGTCAGGGAGTGGCGAGCAATTGCATAGTGCATAATTTGTTTTGTATATTCCAATTATTTTATTATTATTGTCATATTATTATTATAATTATCATTATTTTCTTCCTTTATGTCCTATTAAACTGTCTTTCTCTCAACCCACAAGTTCTACTTTTTTTTCTATTCTCTCCCCCATCCCACTGGGTGGGGGGGAGTGAGTGAGTGAGCGGCTGTGTAGTGCTTAGTTGCTGGCTAGGGTTAAACCACGACACAGAGGAACTAAAAGGTGAGGAAAGAGGCATCAAGGTGGTTTGGGGAGGAACAAAAAGTGGGAAAATGGGATAAAATTGTCTGGTCACGTCAATGGATTGATGGTCAGTACATTTGTCTGGCCATGTCCTGCACCCGATGACTGCAGAGCCTGTCCTGTCTTCTTCTCAAACTCAATTTCTAACTATTTTCCTGGGTCAGGGGGACTCCATTCTGTGTGCATGTGTGTGTCAGTGTCAGACGTGTGGAGTCAGATCACAGGTCACAGGGCCAGTGTGCCCATGGTGCCAGCAACCGGAGAGTGAGCATAGGTGCGTAAGTCTGCCATTGCTAGCAAATAGCAATCCGGACAAGGCAGTGAGTAGGTGAAGTGGCGTGGGAGGGAGGGGAGAGACACAGTGTGTGTCTGTGCACATGTGCCTGTGCGTGTGTGTGCGGCAGGACCACAGGGGAGAAGGCTGCCAGCGGGATCAGGGGACTCCTAGCCAACTGCCAGAGAGACCATAGGGTATGGAGATCAACTGAGAACCACTTGTGTGTCTCTGTATGTCTGTGTGTTACACAGCAGTGGTGGAGGAGATCCAAAGGCAAGCTACTGGGTAGACTGATTTTCTAAGCCCACTTACCACAGGGATCCACAGTGTGTGTGTCTGTGCGTGTGTTGGTGTCTGTAATGGGGGGGGGGGGGGGGGGTGTCTGTAGCAGCTGGAGCGGGACTATGGCCTGAGAGACTCGTATGTCCAGGTGTCAGCAACTGGGGAGACTGGGAGTCCGGGGTTACCGACTGGGCAGACTGTGTCTAATCCCAGCTACTGGAGAACTCCACATTGTACGTGTATATTCCTGCTAACAGACCTTCATCAGCCAGCGAGGGGAGCAGGATGAGGCTGTTGGTGCTGTTTGTGTCTGTCCATGTTGTTCTACATGGCCAGCTGTGTGCGCACATGTAGATGTGTTGTCTTGTACACCTGTGCTTGTGTGTGTGTGTGCGCCTGTTGGGAAAACATGCTCAACCTCACTACTCGTTAGACGTGGGGCCGCAGCACTGTGGCAGCCTCACCTGCCAGATTCGGCAGCCTCTCATAGAAGGGACTTGAATGATGTAGTGGTGCCGGTGGCCTGGCCAGGGCCACGTGTGCAGCGATGCCCGGACACATGCAGCCATGCTATGCACCACAGGAGGAGTCAGAGGCACCCAGGCCAGGCTCACAGTGCAGTGCTCAGGCTCTTGATTTCCTCTGCTGTGCAAAAGGCTGAAATAGCTGCACCTCATGTGCTGGCCTGACCCATTGCTAAGGCCAGGAGGTGGGCAGCTGGGGCCAGGCAGCAGGGCTGCCTGGAGCTGGCAGCATCTGCCCCAGGGGCCAGAGCAGCCACAGCACAGCCCACAAGCCCCAGCTAGTCCCAGCTCTCCCACCCAAGGAGCTGCCCAGAGCCAACTGCAGGGTGCAGGTCCCCCCTGGGTGCCTGTGGCCCATGGCACGTTGCCGGCAGCCAAGCCACATGCTGAGCCACACCGTGCCTCAGGTCTGTCTCCCGCCTGCCAGCCCTGCTGGTGCTTCTCCCCAGCACCCGGCGGGCCCACGGTGCCAGCACAATGCGAGCCCAGAGCAGCAGTGATGATGTCCATCTCTGTACAAACAAGTGTGGTTTATTAAGGCATTTCTTTGAGAAGTTGGCACTTGGGTCCAGGCTGTGCTGGAATGGCCCAGTGTGCAGGCCGATGAGCAGCGCCCAATACATGCAGCTCAGCGAGACACGATACAAAAGGTACAAACAAAGTAGAAAACAGGAATCGTAGTACAATGTGTAAAAATAAATAACTGGAGGCTTGGCTCCTGGCTGGGCTCAGCAGCCCATGGCTGTGTTCCCCCAGACCAAAGTGGGGCTGCCGTGTGTCTGACCCTTCTATGTGACATGCAAGGGGGGGGGGGTGAGCTCTTCGTGTTCCCCTGTCCCAAACATGCAGGGGGGAGCAGGGCTGCTTGGCCACCCTGCAGGCCTGCGCAGGGCTCAGGGAGCACATGGCACCCTTGGCGTGCTCCCCACAGTGCCCGTGAGCAGGACAGCCCATCGGGGAGAGAAGGGATGAGGGGTGCCCGCCCCAAGAGCCTCCGTGGGCTGTCCCTGCACTGAGTGAGGCAGAACCCAGCCTCCCTTCCCAGAGCTGCCTTGGGTCCTCTGTGGTTCCCAGGCAGTGCAGGCATGGCCCTGCAGCCGCCTTGGTGCCACCATCGCTGCTGCAGATCCATGTCCCATGTCGCTGCCCTGTGCCCAGGACAGCTCCCAGGGCTGCCGGCACCAGGGACCCACTCACATGTGCATCGTGGGGACCAGGGTGCAGCACTTGCCCGCAGTGTGGGGACACCCACAGTGCAGGCTGGCCTGGGACCTGCAGCACAAACGGGGAGGTTTAGGGCTGAGACCATGACAGATGCGGCTGCAGTGGCAGATGGTTCTTAGTGGGAAATGGGGGGGGAGTGGGCAAACGTGATGGGTTTTCACTGCTGTGATAAAACATTTGGGGCTGGGGTTGCAGCCATGGTGCCGACATGCTTCGGGCTGAGGCTACAGAGAGGGTCTAGGAAAAGTGTGATAGGAAGGAAACTCCCCCAGACCCCCTTCTCAGATGGCTGGGCGTCCTCCCTGACACCACAAATATGCTTGCACCCAGGCTGACTGTATGTGGGGCTGCCGCAGTGCTCCACATGCCCTGTTCCCAGCCCTCCCTCTGCACCCATGCCTGTGTGTGGATCACAGTGACCGTGAGCATCCAGGGCTGCAGCAGCAGGCCCTAGGACTGCACTCCCAGGGCACAGGGCCACGCAATGCGTGCCTGCTCCACTGTGAGCAGCTGTGGGCTGTGGGGTGAGCACTGGGTGGGGGCTGACCCCAGGGTGAGCATGACACCAGCCACGAGGCCGGCTCTGTGAGTGGTGCTGGAGTGAGGATGGGGACCTGCCCCATTGAAGTGTGGCTCTATACCACGCTCACAACATGGCATGAAGGAGTGGTGCAGAGCAGCCCCCTGCACGGAGGGCTGGAGCCTGGGAGCTGGGGGTCTGGCACCTACCCACATTTTGGAGGTGGCCCAGACTGTCCTGGTGAGCATGTCACACTGCAGGGCCCTGGGGGAGGCCAGCTGCCCAGTTTTCCACCCGGTGGCTGTAAGGTAACATGCTGGCTGCCACCATGCCAGCTTCAGGCCATGTGGCTTTTTGGGGTACCCCCTCCCACCTGCTGCCCTGCAACTGCGGGCTGGCCACCAGGCCTGGAGCAGATGGAGTGGGAGGAGGTCACTGGCTTGTGTTGCTGAGTGGCCACATTGCTGCCTTTCCTGGGGCCAGGCTGTCTCGGGGTCAGCTCTGCTGCAGCTCTCATGCTGCTGCTCCTGCCAGCTCCACCGCACAGCCTAACTGGTGCCTGGGCAGTGTCCATGTCTGGTACCCCAGCCAACCCGCAGCTCAGAGAGGTACGTGGCCCTGGGAGCAGCTTCTCCAGAAATGGGGCTCCCATGCTGAGCAGGGCACCCACCTCCCAGCCCAGGCCCTGAGGAACAGGCTCTCCAGCAGCTCTGGGAAGGAGATCCCTTAAAAGGGTCACATGCAGTGGTGGCAGGTGGAGGGGCTTGAGACACCCCAAAGGATTGCCTTTCCCCCCACCAGCCATGGATAGGCAAGCAGAAAGTGGGCACTGCCTTCTCCTCCCACTCCAGCTTCACCTGGGATGGGTCGCCCCTCACTATCAGGAACAGGTTCAGCCATCCCCAGCCCCGCAGGCAGCATGGGCAGGCCGGCAGGCTGCTGTGGCTGCGCCTGCTGAGCAGTGCATCCCTGCCCTGGGAACGTTCCTCCCCAGCCCTGCGACCTCCTGTGGGGAAGGGGCCAGCGGGGATGGCTCAGCGTCCTGCTGCACCCAGGCTGCTGTGTGGCTTGGGCAAGTGCCAAGTGGCTGGGGAAGGGCAGGGTCTGCAATCTGCAGCACCCCGGCACAGCAGGGTAGGGAGCACCCATCTGCTCCCAGCCTCTCTCAGAGCACAGAGTACCATGAAGCACCATCCTGCCAGGCGCTGATCTGAGACACCATGAGCAGTACAAGGAGCCATCGCCCTGGGGTGCTGGCACTAGCATCAGCAGTCCATAGGGCATCAAAACCAGCACTGAATCTGCCAGACCGCAGGGAGTGACAGGAGGCAATGGCCCCAAAGGACACGGGAACCCACAGCCCATGGGGGCCCCAGGCCAGGCAAGGTGCTGGGAGAGCAGGATTAGCACCCACGCAGAGCAGCCATGGGCTTGGCCTCGCTCCTGACCCCATGGCTGTGGGGTGGGGCGGAGGAGTCCATGGGCCCAGGTCTAAATCCTGAGCTCAGCCTCCTCGGGGGGCTCCAGCGAGTGCTCGGCACTGATGGCGGAGGCAGAAGGCCCCTGTGAGATTCCAAAGGGCGAGACCACGGGGGAGCGGGCAGCCAGCGGGGACAGCGAGGGGGAGAAGCTGGGCGACATGGCAGAGGACGAGATGGAGCCCTCGTGGCTGATGGGCGAGCGGCGCAGGGAGGATGGGTGTGGGAAGGTCCTGCCCGGCGGCGGCTTGGGGGGCACAGACTTGGCACCCGGGTGGGCCACTGAGGTGATGAGGGGTGGGGGGTCGATGCGGGGCTTGGGCTCTGCCTTGGGCTTGGTCGGGAAGGGCTTGCGCAGGGAGCTCTCATCCTTGAGGCGGGCAATCTCTGTGAAGACACTGGCCAGCGGCTGGAACTGGGGGCACCAGTTCAGCAGGTAATCCCAGTTGTAGCTGCCGCGGAGCTCCTCGTCGCTGGCCACGATGGCGGTGAGCGAGCCCTCCACGGAGGGCTTGCCATCCTCCGGAAAGGCATAGTCCTGAGGCTGTGAGGAGACGCTGAGGCCACAGCGCACACCGAGGAAGGCGCTGCCTCCTCCATCCTCGCGGTACAGCTGCGGGGGCGGCCCTGGCAGCAGCAGCCCGGAGCCCTTCTTGCTCTTGAACCACTGGGCACTCTCCAGGGCGGCCGGCTCGCAGGAGATGTCAGAGAGCTGGTCGGCATCTTGCTGGATGCCAGAGTCAGGGCCACGGGCAGAGATGTGCTCCTGCATGGAGGCCGTGATGCTGGCCACGCGAGGGTACTCGTTGATCATCCGGATCTCATCATCCTCAGCAGCTTCGGCGGAGCCTCGGCCGCTGGAGTGTGAGGGGTCCAGCGAGCCGCCCCGCGTGTAAGGCCCTGCCGGCTCACCCCCGTACCCCGGCAGGGCCTGGTGGTAAATGTGCTCACCCCCGGGAAGCGCCGGCTCCTCGCGGCCAAGCTTCTGCAGGGAGCCACTCTGCACGCGGCCCAGCGGGCCATCCCCCTCCGGCTTCTCATGGCCCCGGCGGTGACGAGAGCGGACCAGCGCCAGCACAATGGCCACAGCGGCCAGCACCACCACAACCCCCAGTGAGGCAGCCACGGCCACCAGCAGCAGGTTGAGATCCGGAGCGAGGCCAAAGGAGGTGTGCGTGACATCGATGGTGACCTGTGCAGAGGCCGAGCGGGAGGCGGGCAGGGGGCTGCGCGCCTGCACCTCCAGGCTCATCTCGCGTGGCTCCCGCTTGGCACGCCCGGCCCCGGCCTGGGGCTGGCTGTCCACACGCAGGTAGATGGTGCCTGTGGTTTGGTTGATGGCAAAGTACGGCGAGGGCTTTGCCAGGAAGTACAGTACGACACCGTCAGCCCCCTCATCCTCGTCTGTTGCCAGCACCCGCCCAATGCTCTGCCCTTTGTGGGCACCCTCAGGGACCTCGAAGTTGAAGGAGGGACTCAGGAATATGGGATCATATTCATCCTCCCCTGTCACCAGCACCCGCACGGTCACCGTGGCAGAGGCGTTGCCAGCATCAGTGGCCCTGACTAGGAGTTGGAAGGCTTTGGTTCGTTCATAGTCAAACGTAAGTCGGGAGCGCAGCTCCCCAGAGCTGCTGTTGACGGCGAAGGCATCCCGGCCCTCTGCCATGCCGGGCTCCCCCACTGGCTGCTCCAGCACTGTGTACCGCAGTTCCCCGAAGACACCGGTGTCTGCGTCGACGGCACGCAGCGTGGTGACCAGTGTGCCAGGAGGCAGGTTCTCCCGCATGCTGGCACTCAGCACCTCCACTGGGAAGTACGGCTTGTTATCGTTGATGTCTTTCACCTCGATGACTACAGGTACCAGTGCAAAGTGTCCGCCTGGCACATCCGTGGCCTGCACCACAAGTGCGTGCAGTGCCTGGGCCTCCCGGTCCAGGTGCCGTGCCAGGCACAGGGCCCCCGTGCTCTCGTGAAGTTGGAAGAGCCCATGCTGGTCGCCTGAACTGATGGTGTAGTGAACATGGCCACAGGGCCCTGAGTCAGCATCGTGGGCCACCACACGCAGCAGCTCTGTGCCGGGTGGTGCGCTCTCGCTCACCGCTGTGCGGTACTCGGCTCGGGTGAACACGGGTGGGTTGTCGTTGACATCCCGCACGGTGATGAGCACAGGCACTGTGGTGCTGCGCTGTGGCAGGCCCCGGTCCGAGGCTGCCACAGTGAGGTTGTAGACCGGGATGGCCTCAAAGTCCAAGGGCTCCACAAGCACCAAGGCACCCTGAGTGCGGAGATGCCCCCCTGCCCAGGCCACCCGGCTCTCCACCTGGAAGGCATTGCCACCATTGCCACTGACGATGGTGTAGTCAAAGCCAGCATTCTCCCGGGAGAGGTCAGCATCACCTGCCTCTAGCGTCAACACGGTGGTTCCTGGGCGCAGGTCCTCGGGGACACTGGCATTGTAGCGTGGCACCTGGAAGCTGGGGCTGTGGTCATTCACATCTAGCACCTGGAGCTGCACTGTGGCCCAGGACGAGAGGCTGGGAGAGCCACGGTCACGGGCCTCCACCACCAGGTCCAGGGTGGGCTGGCTGGCGTCGAATTCCACCCGCCGGATGGTGAAGAGGGTCCCTGTGAGGGCACAAAGCCAGAGTCAGCATGGGGCCAACAGGGAGCTGGGAAGGGTGTTAGGGTTATTGGCTGGAGGAACAGGCATCTGGGATGCTGTGGTGGGAGCACTCGATGGACACACCGCCATGTCTGCCTCACTGGCCAACCCAGACAGTGACCTGGTGAGGGGCTGAGCCTGGGCCAGCATGGGGGCACCTCCCTCTGCAGGCACTGTCAGAGCAACCCACAAGATGGGCCCCACACAGCAGCCAGCACCACGCACCATTGCTGGGGTCGATGGCAATGTCAGGGCTGGGCACGGCCAGGTGGAAGGTGACATCCCCATTGCTCCCTGAGTCTGGGTCGGTTGCACTCACGGTGAGAATGATGCTGCCTGCAGGCGTGTGCTCTGGCAACGTCACCTGGAAGAGGAGGAAGCCCCAGTCAGCTCCAGGTCCCCCATGCGGTCTCCCCAGCCAGCCAGCAGGGCTGGGAGAAGGTCTGGGGCTGGCCAGGGCAGTGATAGCCAAGGTGGCCCAGCTCATGGCTGGCACACTGAGGGGGCCCGTCCCACCTGCACAGCACCTAGCCTTGTTAGTGTGACTCCCAACCAGCTTCAGCATTGAGTTCCTGATCCTTTTCTCTACTTTGCTCTGCTACTCTGAGAGCTGATATTTTCTCCACAGAAGGTATTTTATACAAATCAAAACAGCTCTTGTCTTTTTGGTGTGCCAAAGAGCACATACAGACAGTTCCATTGGTCTGTGCTCTCACAACCTTCAAGCATTTCTGTAGCTTCCCAGCTTCTCACACCTCTGCTCCAGAGATGCAGCACACTGCAAAAGTCAGCTTTCATCCAGTGATCTGCCTATGGGGCCTCAGCACAGATCTCGCCAGAAACACTTGTCCAGGTTGTGACCCATCTCCCACCACTTCTGGCCTTCCCACTGTTCCCACCTATTCCAGCATGAACTGTCTGCATGCAGCTGTGCAAGCCCACAGTTGCTGATCCCAGTGCTACGTGCCTGGTTTCAGCCTCCTGTCCATGCCACAGTGACAGCACGACGGGTGTCAGGATGTGGATGGGAGCCCAGGAAGGGAGGGGCCAGGATGGGCTCAGACCCATCCTCAAGGGGATCTCTGTGCCTTGTAAGGCCAGGTGAGCGAGGCAGGAGCAGCAGAGGGGCTCGTGCAGGATGGTCCACACTGCCTGGCACACCTGTGTGCACAGTACCTGATAGAAGCCCTGGCTGAAAGTCGGTGTGTTGTCATTCACATCCTCCACAACGACAGTGAGGTTGGCCTCGGTCTCATGGCGGGTGTCAGATGCACGCAAGGTGATGGTGTAGTGGCTGCGCTGTTCATAGTCCAGTGGCCCTGTCAGGGCAATGCGTCCCCCATACCGCAGCACACTGAATGTGCCCACGGCATCACCATCCAGCATGAGCGTGTAGGAGAGCGCGGGGCCTGAGTCCACATCATTCCCGGTCAGCTGAGCTATCTGGGTGCCCAGCAGCGTGTCTGTGGAGAGGCAAGGCATGAGCAAGCAGCCCCACCTCCTTGGAGAAGACCTGGCTCACGTGGTGGGAGACCAGCTCAGTCCAGAGCCTGAGCACTGGGGACAAGGGGGAGATGCTAGGGGTGAAGGGGAAGGTCTTGGGAGCTAGGCAGGGCAGGTCAAGGCTGGCACAGGCACAGGGCACACAGGCCGAGGACAGAGAGCAGACAGGGCAGGTGTGTGCAGCCAGAGGCCCTACAGTGCGGGCAGGGGCCAGGGATGAGTTGGGAATTCAGCTGGTTCCCTCAGGACACAGCTGCAGCATAGGGGCTGTACAACCCCCAGCCCCAGGCCATCACATACAGGGCAATGCTGAAGAGCTCAGGGGGACCTCAGCCAGCGGGTCAGCACAAGCCAGCCCTTGGCAAGGGAACGGACAGGTCTCTAGGGGGGCTTCTCCCGACCCACAGGTGTCCATCGCGCCTCAGCTTTTGCCATCAGTGACGCATTACCTCATGGAGCTGAGCTGCACTTACTCTCTGGGACCCGCACCTCCCAGGGAAACGGGATGGTGGGGCTATTGTCATTGATGTCCATCACCACGACGGTCAGCGTGGCAGAGCCCACAAGAGGCGGAGTCCCTCTGTCCATTGCCGTTACCACCAAACTGTGGGCAAGCACAAGGGCACAGCACAAGGTTCACAGACGTGTGGCCATATGTGTGAGGGAGCAATGCATGCATGCACAGCATCTGGAACATGTCGGGGGAGTACTGCATGTGTGCAAAGGGTTGGAGTGTGTACATGTGGAGTGGAACTGTGCACAGCATCTGGAGTGTCTGGGGCAACGGATATGTGCAGAGCATCTGGAGTGCATGTGTGGGGCAGTGGATGTGTGTACATCCACAGTATGGTGGGGCAGGGCAGCAGATGGATGCATATTTGAGGTGCGTGTTTGGAGGGCAATGGGTTTGTGTCCAGCACCTGGAACATATGAGCAGGCAGTGAATGTGGGCACAAGTGTTTGGAGCATGTGGTGGGCAATGGATTCATGCACAGCCCTGGCATGGGCACGTGGGACAAAAGATGCATGCATGATTGGAGGCTTTTGCAAGGGGAGGTAGTGGATGCACCTATAGCATTTTCAGTCTATGCAAGGGGCCGGAGTTTGGAATGCGTGGGGGAGATGATGCAGGCAGAGCATGTTGTGGGGTGCAGGGAGAAAGGCATTTGGAGCAATCTGGGTGTTGGGGAATGCACGGAGCTTCTTTGAGGAATGGTGATGAGTATGTGAACGGAATGAATGCCCTAGGCCTCCCCATGCCTGGCATGAGGGGAGAGAAACATGTAGCCATTGGAGCATACGGGGGAGAGAACATAGCCTGTGTGGGGTGGCAGAAGTTGTCCTTTGCATCTGAACGATGCATGTGTAAAAGGGCAGGGGAAGACTTAAATTCATTGTGTGTAGTGTTTGCCATTATCTTATGTAGCTAGACTGGCTGGATGATGTCTAGAGCGTGTGCACATGGTGAGGGGCCCAGAGGACCTGCACTGAATGCAGGAGGGCTTGCAAGAGGGTTCGGGGCAGTACATAGCACCCGGAGCGTGTCTGGCAGGGCAGAAGGGTGCAATGCATGGGAGTGGGAAGGGACTGAGCATATGTGGTCTGGATTAAGCAGGCAGGAAAGGGAATGGATGCAACCACTGAAGAGTCCACTGCCCCCCCCGCCAATCTTCTCAGATTTGCAGAGACCAGGCTGAACAGAGCACTGGCTCATCTCACGGCCATCTGTCATGCCTTCAACACCATTTGCTCCCCATATTAACACTAAGCCTAAGTTCCTGCTGTTTGGCAAAAACATTTTACAGACAGGGCTGAGACAGCTTTGGGTGGCACCAAGTAGCAGAGTATCCTCCGCAGCCTTGGGGATGCTGCTCCACAGCTATGCCCCCCTCATATCTGAGGCACAAGTTAGTCTGTCTCCACTCACCGGGTCTGGGACCAGATCTCCCTGTCCAGGATGGCAGCAGTAGTGATAGTGCCAGTCTGAGGATCGATGTGGTACAAGCCTGTCATTGGCAGGGACTGGTTGATGGCATAAGTCACCTGCCCATTCGCTCCCTGATCCAGATCATCTGCCAGGACCTGCAAAGCCACAGGAGAGATTCAGTATTGCAGTTGTGGAGCCCTGCAAACCACAAACCTCCAAGACTAGACCTATCCATAGGTGCCAGCCCCAGGCCCATGGCACAGCCCCCCAGCCCCTCACCCCGGCAGAGAGGCAGGCTAGGGTTCCAGCTGTCCCTGTTTGTGCCTGCAGTGATACCTGGATGACTGGTGAGTCATAGCTCTGTGACTCCCAGATGAACGCCACGTAGTTCTGCAGCTGGAAGCGTGGCAAGTTGTCATTCACATCTTGCAGGTTAAGGTTTATGGCCATAAAGCTGAAGGAAGCTGCTGTCTCTGCCTGGACCACAAGGCGCAGCCGGGGGCTGGCCTCAAAATCCAGGCTGCTGGAGTCCTGAACTGAGATGGCACCTGGGAGCAGGGAAACAGCAGGATGGGGTGAGTGATGAACCAGCACATCCATCCCTCATCTTCTCTTTTGTTCCCTTACACTCAGTCCATCCCTCTGCTCATCCATCCATTCTCAAATAGACCAAACAAACACACTGAGCCCTTCTGAGCCCTCTCCAAACTGACAGCCCTCTTATCAGTCCCAGTGAGCTGCCCTGGGTGATAAATCCTGCACCTTGCGCAGGACAGACAGCTTCTGTTTACATTAAAGCATGCAATAATCCTCCCATTATCGAGACACCATCTGAGGCATGGCCAGTTTGAAAAAGAACTGCTCCATGTCAAGCCCCATACTGATCCACAAGCTCATCAAGCTCCAAGCCAAACTCACCAAACTGCAGCTATTAGTCTAGGTCAAATCCTTACAAAGACACTGTAGGAGCTGCCAACAGTTCTCCTGCTAGGGGTCTGAGGACAGACATCCATTCTTGTTCTCCTGAGCCACTGTGCACCTGGGCTTTTGTAGTGACAAGGTATTGCTGTCCCACACAAGAAGGTGGAGGGCATCCAATAAGATATACTGACTGGCAGCATTCCTACAGGCATGCATTCAAATGTAATGAGGAGGAACTGCGCTCCTGTGGCTGAATTCCTGCCTTGGGGAGTCCTGCGGAGCCTCACTCTCTCTGCAGCCTGTTTCAGCATCTACATGCAACCACCAGGTGAACTGGTCAGGCGATAGGGATGCTGTACCAGGCATCTAGAACAGCTATGTGGCCTTGGACAAACTTAGCTTCTGTGTAAGAGCTCTGCTGCCAGCTTTGCATGATAAAATGAGTTCCAATGCACACAGCTGAAATCAGGCTGTATGTCCAGGAATGGAAAACACAGAATACAGCTACCAGCATGGTGGCCTGGTTTGGAGAATGGCTGTGTCCTCACCTCCTGCAACCCAAGGACTGGGAGCCAGCTGTGCTTCCTTGTCCCTCCAGCACCATTTGGCTGCCAGAGCAGGCCCTGCCTCCAGGGCTGGCTTGGCCCAGAGAAAATACAAGGAAAGCAGTCAGCAGCAGTCTGCCTTCTGAAAGGTTGTTCCTGCCTGGGACAGAAGCAGCAGAGCCTGAGGTGCCACAGTATGGGGCTGAGTATGCTCCCGTGACATGCCCCTGCTCTGCTCTTGTCCAAAGCAGGCACTTTAGTATGCTCACCAATGCAAAGTTCTGACACACCTCCTGTGGAGATCACCTCTGGTCCTCCCTGGTGAGGACATAAGCCTGGGGATGGCTGAGGACAGTCATGGACTGGTGCCCATGTACTGGCCCATTGTCAAAGAAGAGCTGAAGGACAGGGGCCCAGTGTAGCACTGCTAGGCAGCTGGCACAGGGCAGGAGAGCAGCACTATGCCAGCCTCCCTTGGCCTCCTTCACTGTGGTGCTCCAGCACCCCGTATCTGGTTGCAGCATACAGCCCCTTGCCCTGGGAGAAAGCAGGGCAGCCCTTACAGACAAACCAGACTCAAGGAGGGACATGTTTTAAGGGAAAAATCCTGTATTCTGGGCACTTTGCCTGAGGGAAATGTTTCCTCATTGAGATGAAGTGGTATTGCCACAGCAACCGAGGTGCAACTGAGGTGCAGCCAGGACGTGTCCAGGGTATTCTGAGAACCACTGGCACACACGGCTTGAGCAGAGGCAAGATGAAGGGATCCAAAGGGACAGTGATCACAGGGGGTGGATGTGATTCTGTGACCCCATCAGGCCTTGCTGCTGCACAGCATGGCAGCTTGCCATGCACACCAGTGTCACAGCCACACATGGTGTAGCAGAGCCCTGCTTATACTACCTAGGACAGCAGGGAGACGGGACCTCTCTGCGTGACCGACCTCACAGGTCTCAGCCTCCCACAGTGGGGAGCACGGTCCCTGTGTGTAGGGTCTGGCTGCAGACCTGGGTAGAAAAGCACAGAGGAGGAGAAGGGCTCTGTGAGGTCTATTCCAGCTGAGTTGTTGGCACAGGGGTTCAGTTGTAAGCTGGTGCAGTGGTGCTGTGCTGCACCAGGTCTGCTCAGGGGCAGACTACTGCGCAGATCTGAGCAGTTGCTGTTCTCGCACAGCCTGGCTCTGAACCGCACAGACAGGACAAGGCACGGCTCTGGCAGCCCCATGGGCAGCCTGGGAGTCACGTGGGGTTGTTTTCACCTGCAGACTATAATGGCAGCCATGTAGGCTTTGGCTGGGAGACCTGGGTACACATAGGAGCATGGTGACTGCTGGCTCAGAGACCTGGGTGCTGGCTCAGGGACCAGACAGTATTGGCCAGGGTGCCACCCTGTCAGCCCTGCCTTCATGGACATAGCAGCTTTGGCCCAGCTCCATAGCTATCAGATGCTCACTCCTGAATGGCAGCTTCAGACAGATGCACTCCTATGGCAGTGTGCGAAGGCTGCTTCTTCACAGGCAGCAGTCCCTGGGACTGAGAGCATGCAGAATAGCCCTGGGCACAACAACTCTCCACAGTCAAAGACCTCTGTAAGCCTGATTGGGACTTTAGTACACCTGCCCATTGACTCTGGGTTTCAGGAACTGCAGACTACCAACTCCTGAGCTCAGTTTGGGGTTGGGGGTTACTCTGTTTGGGTGCTGGCATGCACCACGTGACAGAGGGATTGCAGTCAGGCTGTGCACGTAGCTTCGTTGCAAGGTGGCATCAGGCCCTCTGGGACAGCCAGGGTGCAGGCAGTCCTGCGGGGGCAGCTCAGCATGATGCTGGCTGGCTGCCATGATGCAAGGCTGCAGCAGGAAACCTGCAGCTCAGGCTCCTCAGGACTCAGTGGGGCCATGCCCCAATGGGGGTTGGGACCCCCTTCATGAGAAAGTGTGCTGGTCTGGCCTCCCCACAGTACTCTCAGTGCCCATGCTGTGGCTTGCTTGCAGCAGAAGCACAGTGCAGTGAGTGGCTCGCAGTGACACCAGGGTACTGAGGAGCCTGTATGGCAGCTGAGGGGATGCGTGGTGACAGTGGGCTGCCATGGGCACTGTGATTTCAGATGGGTATTTGTGCGTGGCTGAGCATTTCCCACCAAGCCCACGGGTGACTTGCAGTGGCCAGTACTTAATCATGGTGCCAACACATTGCCATACCATGGGTGGCTCACAAGGACCTGCACAGTGGCCATGGGCTGCAGAGGGCACAAGCACAGTGTCAGAAAGATCTGTCAGCCTGGGATCCTGTCCCAAACCCAACCATTTAGGAGGCACAAGAGAATGGCGTTTTAACAAGAAGCTCCAGCTTGATGTCTGGGCTCCAAGGACTGACTTTCTCATATCATAGAATAGTTTGAGTTGGAAGGGACCTTTAAAGGTCATCTAGTCCAACCCTCCCCCGCAAGGAGCAGGGACATCTTCAACTAGATCAGGTTGCTCAGAGCCCCATCCAACCTGACCTTGAATGTGTCCAGGGATGGGGCATCCACAACCTCTCTGGGCAACCTGCTCCAGTGCCTCACCACCCTCATACTGAAGAATTTCTTCCTTATATCTAATCTAAATCTACCCTCTTTCAGTTAAAAACCATTACTCCTTGTCCTACTACAGGCCCTGCTAAAAAGTCTGTCCTCATCTTTCTTACAAGCCCTCTTTAAGTACTGAAAGGCCGCAATAAGGTCTCCCTGGAGCCTTCTCTTCTCCAGGCTGAACAACCCCCAACTCTCTCAGCCTGTCCTCATAGGGGAGGTGCTCCAGCCCCCTGATCATCTTAGTGGCCCTCCTCTGGACTCGCTCCAATGGGTCCATGTCCTTCTTATGTTGGGGGCCCCAGAGCTGAACACAGTACTCCAGGTGGGGTCTCATGAGAGCAGAGTAGAGGGGCAGAATCACCTCCCTTGACCTGCTGGCCACACTTTTTTCGAAGCAGCCCAGGATGCGGTTGGCTTTCTGGGCTGCCAGCACCCATTGCTGGGTCATGTCCAGCTTTTCATCCACCAGTACCCCCAAGTCCTTCTCCGCAGGGCTGCTCTCAATCCCTTCATCCCCCAGCCTGTATTGATACCGGGGGTTGTGATATCCCAGTCTCTTCCAAACTACAGGGCAAGCACTAACCTCACAGCAAGGCACCCTTCACCCTACCCTCAGCCAGGCTTTCCCTGATGCCAAGGGATGTGTGGCCTTCAAAGGCTGCCCTTTCAAGCATGCAGTGCAAACAATGCCAGCTTGCTCAGTGTCACTGGGCAATCTGCAACCTGCCTTGCTGCTCTGCCTGGGTTATCAGCCACCCAAAAGCACCACTGATATGTTCAGCACCTGCTGACTGCTCAAGGAAGAGTTTGGTGCAGAGGGAGGGCTCCGGGCTCCCTTAGAATCCTCACTGGACAGTGAGTGGTTCCCCATTTATTGTCACCTTTGGGGCTGCACAGAGACAACCATGAATCCACAGCAGTGCTGCAGTCACAGCAGCTACATACACACCAGAGAATAAAGTGCGGCAGTCTAGGTGCCTGGCTCCAAGGCCCCAACATAGGCTGTGTCATTTGGCTGGATTTGCCATCTAAGGCAGGGGCTGCACCCAGATTGCATCTTAGTGATGATGGTCCTGGCCTCTGCTAACTCCTGAACTGGGCCTAGGAGTTTTTGGGGAAAGGTCTAGTTAGGAGGAACCAAAATTGTGCTGGGAGCTGTGCTAAAAACCTCTGGACAATGACAGGTTAGCGTCCATGTCCAAATACTAACACTATTTAATTTACTGGTATAGAGGTGTAGGCTGTGTTCCTGTGCCTTCAGGATGGCTCTGAGCCTTGTGATAGCTGAGCAGGCATTGGCAGAGCACAGGTAGCCTCCCACTTGCTGCTTCCCCAGGTGCTCTTGGAGTTGTACCTGAATTGGGCTGGATGAGGAAAGCATTCTTCTCGTTGCCGCTGATGATGCTGTATGTGATGCGCCCAGAAGAGCCCCCCATGTGCATAGCTTGGATGCTTGCCACAGCAGTGCCTGGAAGCGAATGAAACAGTGTGAAGGGACAGCAGAGTCTCGGGGCAGGTGGCAGAGAGGGTCAGGGTGGTGTGTTCTCACCGAGACCCCTGGAGACCTTCCAGGAGCAACTAGGCACCTGTGACTGCCTACAATGATCTGAACACCCTGAGGCAAACCCACGGGGATTACCACCCTGAACAGCCTGGGCACCAGTCAGACCCTGCAGTCCCTTGGGTCTATCCAAAGCATAATGGGACTTCCCAAGACCCTGCAGTGCTCCCTGGTTTGAGTTTCCCACAGCTTTGCCAGCCCAGCACCCACTTCCCCTCCTGTCCCATTTCATCCCAGCACTTGCTGGTCACTTTGCCAAGCTGATACCTGGAGCAGCATTTTCTGGCAGGGCCACATCACTGGTGCTCCGGGGGAAGCGCAGCCCCCGGTAGGGCTCTTCCTGCAAATGGATCACCACCACACCGGTAGAGGAGAGTGCCGGTTGCCCCAGGTCTGTGGCCAGGATGAAGAGCGTCCGCTGGCGTTGGCTGAGCGAGCCCAGGGGCTGCAGCAGTTGGATATCCCCTGTGTAGGAGTTGATTGCGAAGGCAGAGGTGGGGGTGGCAAGACGATACAGGATGGAGGCATTGGCACCTGCATCCCTGTCCTCTGCCCTCATGGTGGCCACAACCTGCTTGAGTGGTGTGTGGCGGGACAAGTTGACAGTGAGGGGGCTGTGCAGGAAGGCGGGGGCATGGTCATTGACATCTCGCACCGTGACCGTGACACGCACAGCTGCGCTCTTGGGCTCCCATGGTGCTGAGTCCACAGCCTTGGCCAGGAAGCTGTAACTGGGGTGGCGTTCCCGGTCCAGTGCCTGGGCACTTCTGATGTGCCCACTCTGCGGCTCGACCTGGAACATGCCAAGTGACTCATTGCCCAGGTAGTAAGAGACCTGCCCATTGGTGCCCTCATCAGGGTCCTCAGCCACCAGCTGCAGCACCAGGGCACCAACAGGCAAGTCCTCTGGCACCTCCACCACATAGGTGGCTTGAGCAAAACCAGGTGCGTTGTCATTTAAGTCCAACACCCTCACGTTCACTGACATGGTGGCACTGCGCGGAGGGGTGCCGTGGTCTTGCACCACCACCGTGAGGCTGTAGGAAGCAACTTGCTCCCGGTCAAGGGCACGTGCAGTGGAGAGGACACCGGAGACTGGGTCTAGGCTGAAATCCTGCCCAGGGTCTCCATCTGGAAAAGAAGAAAGGGAATAAAAAGACAGCATGACTATAACTGGTACGAGGAAGGACCTGCCCTATGCTGCCCAGAGAAGACAGCGTGAAGTCCATCCCATTGTGGCCCAGCAGCGAGGGTAGAGTGAGCTGTTTTCTGTAAGGGCCCAGTGGGATTGAACCTCCTTGGTCCAGGTGTCTGTGTGTGTGCGTGTAAGAACTGGCTCCAACACCTTACAGGCCAGTGCTGCTGCCACAGGGAGCCCCCAGATAACGCATGACATGATAACAGCAGAGAGATCTCACTTAGCAACCTGTAAATTCAACAGATCAGAGCAGCCAAGAGAGGTATGGAACTAGTCCAAGCCTGGGGAACCAGACAAGAGCATGGGGAATGAGGAAGTGCAGCCTGTCCAGATCTTGGGGTGCTCTTTACTGGGGGCAGAGAAACTAGAGGGCTGAGAGGTGGCAGCAGCTACATGTGGTTTGGAGCAGGAGAGAACTGAAGTGGAACAGGAACTGCCACAGCTGATGCTTCCCAGAGCCACCGGCAACCCAGGGTGAACAGCCCTTACCTACTGCCGAGAAAGAAGCTACAGAGCTCCCTGTGCACCTCACCTGCCACATGGTATTCCAAGCGCCCATTCTCGCCTCCATCAGGATCGGTGGCCCGCAGGGTGTAGAGTGCCACACGGCTTTGATTCTCAGGGACCTCCACAGAGCAGGACTCACTCTCTAGGTATGGTGCATGGTCATTCTCATCCCCTACTGTTATCCGCACAGTTGCCTTGGAGAGGTTGGGGGGAAGGCCACCATCCCGTGCATAGACTGCAGGAACACAGCAAGAGCACTGCAGGCTACCCTGCTGACTGGGAGCTACTATCAAGGCCATCATATGCAAATGCAAAGACAATCACAAGGGCAGCCAGGCATGGGATCACTGGCATTCCTGCATGCTCAAACCACCCAACAACCCTACATGCCCCACAAACCCCCATCACTTCCCATGGCCTGCCCTCCCTGCAATACTGCCCTACCCCAGCAGTGGGGAGCACCCATCTGCCTCCCCTATGCCCCCTACCCCCACGCCTGCTGCACCCCTCTCATGCGCCAGCACAGCCCTACCCATCAGCACGTGTTGCTCCTGCTCCTCGCGGTCCAGGGCATGTGTGGTGACAATAAGCCCCGTCTGTGGGTGGATGGAGAACGGTCCCCCAGAGAGACCCCCATAGGACACCTGCCCATTGGCACCTGCAGGGAGGAACATGGTTTAAGGGCAGCCCAGAAGCAACCCCAGAAGCCCCTCATTTGGCTCACAGCCCTGCACCTCCCTCCTCCCAGGCTTTCAAACCAGGGGTCACACAGGCTGCGGGAGACGATGGTCTCACTCCCTGGCAAGTAAAGCAGGGGCAGAGATGTGTGGTGGAGGGAGGTCCCAGCCCAGGCCATCTTGTGGAAGTGAAGATGGGCCAAGAAACCTCTAAGGAACAAAGACCATTGTCTTGGGGAGCAGAGGGAATCACAGTCCTTGTTCTCATCCTCAGCTTCTCCCAGGATTCAGCCCATCTCTCATCTCCAGGCTAGGTCAAGATCCTTCCCTCCATGGTCAGCCAGGCTCTCCAAGCCAGGTGGAAGGGACCAGAGTGCACCCAGTCCCGGGTGCTGCATCTCCAGAAGGGCCCCTGACCAAACTGGGCAGCTCACCCTTGCCCTGCATCCTCACCCAGGTCCCGGTCCATGGCCAGCACCTGCAGCACAGGGCTGCCAGCTGGCAAGTTCTCCATGATGTGTGCTTCATACTCAGGTTTCTCAAAAGTGGGAGCCTCGTCGTTGACATCCAGCACCAGCACGGACAGTAGCTGTGTGGCGGAGCGGCGTGGGAAACCGTGATCCATGGCCACCACGGTCAGGTTGTGCTGCACCACCTCCTCCCGGTTCAGGGCCCGCACAATGGAGAGTGCACCTGCAGGCACAGGGAGAGGGGCGAGCTGGGACCGCACAGCACCAGGGCCAACTGCTCCCAGAACAGAGCTATCACAAGGCTGCAGGCACTGGGGTGAGTCAGGGACAGCCAGGTCTCGAGAGAGACAGCAGTATCATGCCAAGCAGGTGCTATGCTTAGGGCTTTCGGCACCCCACAGGTCTCCCTCCTCCGGGTTCCCCAGCCCACGCTCTCCTCCTGTGCACCATGCTACATCCCCATGTATCCCTGCACCCTCCTCAGCCCCCGCGTTCCCAGTGTCCCTGCCGCCCACCCTGCATCCTGCTGGGCCCTCACCAGTGCCGGGGTTAAGGTGGAAGCGGCCATCACTGTTGCCCGCTCGCAATGAGTAGCTCACACGCCCGTTCTCTCCCAAATCGTTGTCCTGGGCCACCACATGCAGTACCACGAACCCCGTTGGCTGGTCCTCCATGACGCTGACGGCAGCAGGTGAGAGGAACATGGGCGCGTTGTCATTCTCATCAGTCACAAACACACGGGCTGTGACAGCTGCCGAGCGGCGCTGGCTGATGTTGCGGGCCTGGTCCGTGGCCTCCACCACCAAGAGGAAGGAGGCAGCAGCCTCCCGGTCAAGGCTTTGGCGAAGGGTCAGCAGCCCCGAGTGGCTGTCAAGCTGGAAGGGAGCCCCGGGGGGCTCCTGGTGCAGCAGGGCATAGCGCACCTGGCTATTGGGACCCACACCATCCCCGTCCAGCGCCTGGAAAGTGAAGATGGATGAGCCAGCCTGGGCATTCTCGGGCACCACGATGGTAATGGGGTCTTCAGGGAAGGTGGGCGCCTGGTCATTGCAGTCCTGCACGTGGATCTGTACCAGCACCAGTCGGCTGGAGGGATAGCCACGCTGCGTATCCTCAGCACTCACCTGAAGCACGTGCCGTGCCCCAGCTTCATAGTCCAACTCCCGGGCAGCGTAAATCTCCCCTGTCACACTGTCAACCACAAAGGTGCCATCCCCACCACCTCCTACCACTGTGTAGGTCAGCTGTCCTCGCGCAGGGGCATCTGGGGGTGCCACCGAGCCGATCACAGACCCCGGCTTGACCCCTTCCAGAGGGTGCAGGGTCAGCACAGTGGCATCAGGCCGTGGCAGCACCCGGGAGGATGGCAGTACCTGTGAGGAGAGGCAGCAGTGAGGGGCATGCACCAGGGTGCTGGGTGCCAGGAGGTCCTATCAGGGAGCCAGTGGAGGGGGGGACATGGGGCCCGCAGAGAGCAGGTCTCGGGATGCAAGGTCTCAGCTCTTGTGGCCTAACAGATGAATAGCAGCCTGAAAAACGTACTGGGGATAAGCACGGGTTTGACAGGGTGAAAGATGAGCTTCACCTGGGGAGCTAGGGTAGGTAAGGACAGACAGAGCTGCTGACTGGGCAGAGAAGGCTCGGGGGATCTTATCGAAGTATATTGATAACTGAAGGGAGGGTGCAAAGAGGACAGAGCCAGGCTCTTCCCAGTGGTGCCCAGTGCCAGGACCAGAGGCCATGGGCACAAGCTGAAACACAGGAGGTTCCCTCTGAACATCAGGAAACACTTTTCACTGTGAGGGTGACTGAGCACTGACACAGGTTGCCCAGAGAGGGGGTGGAGTCTCCATGCTTGGAGGTACTGAAAAGCTATCTGGACATGGACCTGGGCAACTGACTCTGGGTGGCCCTGCTTGAACAGGGGGGTTGGACAAGATGACCTTCAGAGGTGCCTTCCCGCCTCAACCAGCCTGCGAGTCTGTGGCTGTGTTAGATACTGCAAAAGCAACAGACACCAGCAGAAACAATTCTGCAAAACATAAGCAACAGTGGGCAAGAAGAGAGGTAGCACTCATCCAGATGAGAGGTACAGAGAAGAAAGATGACTCGGTATGACCCAAAGATAAATAAATACTATCACTACTTTTATTAAAGATACTGAAGTTAATTTGGGGATGAACTGTGGATGGGAGGGAGGATGCATGAAAAGCCATAGTGTTATCTGAAGGGAAAACGTGTTGAAGAACTCAGTGCACTTATGTCAAGGAGCTGGGGAAAAAGAGAATACAGCAGAACTGTCAGCCCAGAGGGATCAAAACTGGCAACTGTCAAGCACATAGCTACAGTAGAAGAATGCAAACAAGCACTTCAGGGACAACCAGTCTGCCAGTCTGGCCTCAACACTTTGAAGGCTGTAGAACAACTTTAATGACAAGAACAGTTACAGACATGGCATAAAAAGGAAATGGTATAAAACATATTGTGGAATGGCTAAAGGCAGATGTGCCAGGCTAACACAGTTCTTCTCTCCTCAAGGACAAAGGAAATGCAGTGTATCTAGCTTGCCTGGGTTTTAGCTGGGCTCCGATGCAGCAGCACATGGGAGATCACTCATTAAACTGGGGAAAGGCACAGTATCAGTGTGGCTGCGTGATGGAAAGGACTAAAAGATCGACTGGCTCAAGGAGAGTGATTAGCGGGCCTTTGCAGAGATGGCTCTTGGTGCTGACATTTACTTTTGATAGGTGCAAGGGCAAAAGAAAGCTGAGTACGTTATGAAATTGCTGATGATGTTAGAAGGCACTGCCAGCACAGAGAAGCAGCAGAACATCAAACAAGGAGAGTCTAATGGCCTTAGGAACTGCAAGAACAGGGACAGGAAGATGTGAACTGGTGTACTGTGAAAGTGCCTTGACTGGGAGGGAACGAATCTCTTGCTGTAAAAGGAAGCTCATTACTAGCAACAGAGAAAGGACTTGGCTGTCTAGGCCAATACACCAGACAGTGAGTGCCAAAGTTACAGAGACGTGAAGAACACCCTGCATGTCAGGAACACTGTTTTCAGTAGATGCTGGGAAGAATCAATGTCTCGTGCAGAGGACCTCTAAGGTCTTCTCTGCAACAGCATAGCTAGGACCGGGTTGGCTAAGTCTGGAAAAGACAGAACTGCTTACTATTAATGCTGTTGACCACTTTACAAATGAGAACATGCACAGTGGCAGATGGACCCACCCCTTCCCATCCCAGGTTCTCCACACAGATTTTAGGGCTGGATCAACAGCTGAGCAAGGTGTCCTCAGATGAAGGCAGAGGAAGGCTGCCAAGTAGTTGGATGGTGTCCTCCAAGAGGCAAGCAAGGGGTAGATGGTGCAGGGACAAGAGGAGCTGGGGGTGCTGGATACCTGAATGCGAATGATGGCTGATGTACTGCGAGGCACCGTGCCCCGGTCACTGGCTGTCACAGTGAAGATGTACTCAGCACGATCAGACCGGCGTAGAACTGTGGCAGTCCGCAACTCTCCAGTAGCCATGTGCAGTGTGAAACGCTCTGCCCAGGCTCCTGCAGAAAGAAGGTGAAATGCTACAGGGCAAGGCAGAGAAGAGGGAAGGCGGGGGCAGGTTGGGATGGAGGAGGGAGCGTGGTGTGGCAGGGCTTGGGCAGTGGGCGCCCATCTGCCCCCAAGGGTGATGGCTGCAAGGCAGAGATCAGTCAGTTCTGCAGCTCATACCTATCAGTGAGTAGATGATGGTCCCATTCTCACCCTCATCGGGGTCCTTGGCTTGCAGGGAGGCGACTAGAAGTCCCGATGGCTTCTCTTCCAGCACCTGCAGCACAGTCCAGGGAGCAGCTGAGTGGCACAGGGCACCCTTCAGACTACCCCCACAAACCCCTGAGCACGGTCGGTACAGGATCTGCACCTTCCTACACCAGCCCTGCACCTCACCCAAGGCACAGACCCCCCTGACAAGACCCACAGGCTGTGCCTGAGGCTGAACAACATGGAGAAGTCCTCAGCAAATCTGGCAAAGGCAGCTTCTGCCTTGCTAGCCCTCCTCCCATTCTGCCCTGTTTAACAACCAGCTTAGCAGCATTGGGGCATGCTGCAGCAGTGAGCTGCATGGTGATGGGAGGATGCTATGTCACCCATGTTACATCCAAAGCCTCTACAACTAGGAAAATCGAGGGCTCCATGACGGTCCTGGATCTCTCTGCCCTCAATAGACCCCTTCAGCTGCAAATGCAAGGTGTGAGCACTCACAGACTCAGAGGCCAGTCACCCTGGCAATGGAAGGTGATTTCCTCAGTTCCCACCAGCCAGCCCAGGGAGGTTTGCGATCTCTGGAAATGCAGCTGGCTGTTCTTCCTGGGCTTGGACACCTAGGCTCTTAGGGCTTTTCCCTTCTCTCCTTTGTTTGTGGTTAGCATTGCTGACTGCCTGTCTGTAGGCACTGAATACCACCATTTTATGCCGGTGCATCATAGTACCATCAAGACATTAATTACGCATGTGCTCAGCTAACCCCACTTTCTGAGGTGTTACCAGCTTCCTGACAGAGACCACATGTAATAGCACTGCATGCAAGCACCCTCCCTGGATAATTATGGAAATGGACGCATCCCCATTACTGCCCCTCACCACCTGTCAGTTTTTGCGAGTATCCTCAGCAAACAACCCATGCCTGGTGCTAGACCTGTCTCTCCTCCAGCACAGACTCCTTGCACCTACCCACACCTCGGTGGTAGAGCAGGTTCCCCACTTGGCACAGACTCTGCAGTCCCTTCCACACCAGAAGACATCAAATTCACATCCTGAGATTACAGACCTCAAATTCACGTCCTATCAGCACATCCCACAGCACAAATCATCCTCACAGATCCAGCTGAGCTAGGTGATCTCTGTGTGATACCACATTAATGCATTTATGAAAAAGACAAGTGGAACCTGAGCAAGAATTCAAGGAAAGAGGCTGCAAGCTCCTGAGAGGAGGCAAGCGTTAATGCTGTTGCACAAGCTGCTGGCACCATGCTGGTGGTGCGTGGGGAGGGGAGACCAGAGGAGCTGGACTTGTTTAGCCAGGCCAAGCAGTGATGTGAGTGCACTCTGTAAACACTGGGGAAAGGGGAGGGAAATTCCAAGGAGAGAGAAGAGCTATTTAAGCAAAACCACAATATTGGCACAAGAACAAATGAGTATAAAGTGGTCAGAAATTAGTTTAGGCTGGAAATTAAGAGACGGTTTCTAACTACCAGATCAAGGAATCTGCAACAGCATTTCACAGCAGTGATGGAGGCAGAAGACCTTCTAAATATAGCTTGGCTGTTTATGAAAAGGAGTGTCCGCGTGGACACCTCTGAGCAGGGACATGCTTAGGAGGCCCCTTCCAATTCCTCCTGTGTAACAGGCCGGGGCAGGGCCTGCCCCTCACGCTGTCCCTAATCGCCCTCAACCAGGATATAAGGGGCTCCTGCTTCGCATGTATGGTCACTCTCCTCTTCCACAAGGAATCAAACTCCATCTGAGGAAAGCAGTGACTCATCAGAGGAGTTAAATGAGCAGCATCCATACAGGCTCCATGTACAAATGCCATTTCCGATGCACAAACAGAGGAATAAACAGCAATAGAAGTGGTCTTGCCCCTGCAAAAACCTCAGCCTTAGTAAAATTGCTACCAGGCAGGCTTGTCCAGGTCAGATGTCCACCCTCCAAGAAGGTTGTTGCAAATACAAGCTTGGTCCAAAGATCAGAGAGCCATCTCAATCACTGGCATAGTTCTGACAGTGGCTGGCAGCGGATATATAGAGAAGATGCAAGAAATAGGGTATGTATGGAATAATCCTCCTGTGAAACCTTCCCAGCTTCCAGCAGTCTGTGGCTAAGTCGCTTCCTGAGCCACAGATCATATTTTTGTTCAACAGCCTTTGATGGATTTTTTTCTTTCCATGAATTCATCTACGTTTGAACCCATGCAACTTTTGGCAATGATTTCACAATTTAATTATGTTCTGCATGAAAAAGTACTGCCTTTGTTTATTTTAAACCTGCTGTCTGGTCATTTCTTATGAAGCTGCCTAGGTCTTGTGTTGTGAAAAAAGCAACTTCTAATTTTCCCATTACTTTCTCTGTGACATTCACTGCACACCTCTGTTATATTCCTGCAATTTCTTCCATGCCAAAGAATGTTCAAGTATTTTCTTTCTGCATGGAAACCATTATCTACTGGAGATCACATTAACATCCTTTTCTGAACCTTTTCTAGCACTACTGCTTATTTAGTGGAATGGAGGCCGGGCAGAGAGTGTGTGCAGAATTTGAAATGTAGGGTAATGATGTTTTCTTTCATTCTCTGTTCCTTTTCTAATAAAACTCAGCATTTGATTTGCCTTTTTGACTGCAGCTGATCCCTGAGCTGATGTTTTCACAAAGCATTCACTGCGATGCCCCAATCTTCTCCCTAAACTTAAGTAGCCAATTCAGAGCCCACCACTGTGTAAGTGAAATTCATATTGGTTTTTGCCATGCGTGTCACTTTGCAGTTGGCAACAGTGAATTTCATCTCCCATCTTCTTTCCTAATTGAACAGTAAAACAAAATCCTTCTACAATTCTTCACAGGGAGCCCTCACCTTTATTACTACAAATAGACCAATAACATCAACAATCGCCTCTTCTGGAGGGTATACGAAAATGCTAAATAGCAAGGGTACCAGCACCAGTCCTAGGCACCCACCAGCAACATCCCCCCCTCTCTGAACAGACCACTTCTTCCTTCCCTTTGCTCCCTCTCCCCTTTCCTAGTGATTGTTCCCTGGGAGGATCCATTACTACTGTAGTTCTTGTGTGAACACCACCTGGTCCTGCCAGTGTGTTACCAATATGCTTGACAAGCTTATCTTGCAACCCTACAGTGGGAGATATCCTCTAGCTGATGCTCAAAGCAAGGTGCTGATACAGAAACCTCCCTCTGCTTTGCCTAATGAACATGATACGTATACTTCACCGGCCAAGTCTGCAATAAATCACGGAGCTTTGCATTTATCATTCAGTTTTTACTTTTCCCTCCAAGCCTTTCTTCTACACCTAAATCATGGTTAACATTGGCCTCTTCCTGTGCTTCACCCTTCTCTACCAGTGTTTCTAGCAGGAGAGCTTCAAACCACAGTGCCCAAATATCTGTTTCGTTCAAAACTATCATAGCATTTACCTGCCTTCAGGACTCTAAATCTGTCCCCGCCTTGCTCTGTGTCCTGAAGGATGCATATGCTTTTGTGGTACCTTTGTAGGAGAAGAGACCTCCCGAGCTCTAGCAGGACACTCCCAGCATTTCACGCCCCCAAACACTGGAATCAACTGCAGAGCCTGCTGTGCGAGTGTGTTGCGGGTCTCCCCGCACAGGAGACAGGAAAGTCAGCAGACTGCAGACACAGAGTGTGAGCAATGCCATTTTGCAGAGCCTGTTCAGCCGCAGTCTCAGCAATGCCATGGCTGGCTGGTCCCTGGCCTGCAGGAGTGACTCAAAGACCAGAGCCTTGCTCAGAGAGAGGACAAGACTAACTCTGCCTTCCTCTGCCTCCACCAGGCCCTGAGTGATGCCTTCATCCAGACCAAGCCTTGCCAGACAGTTTTGCAAGCAGAGAGTGCCAGCTGGACATGCAAGAAGAAGGCTGGGCAAGGGATGGCTGCGACCTGGAACAGGAAGGGAAAAAGTAATGAACAGGGGAGGCCTGACTGGAGTTGCAGAGTGTCCCCAGAGTCCTGTGCTGATGGCCACCCAGGTGCGGCATTGACCTGCCACCACAGTCCTGCCTGCTCTGACCTGCCTCTGGTGTGCGGCTCAGGCAGGACCTGCAACAGAGAAAGGCTGCCATCAACGTGATGTGTAAAACCCAACACAGTGCGAGTGGCTTTGAGCACGCTGCCTGAAGTGCAGCAATGTGCAGAGCAAGCACATCCTTTCAGTTGCAGGTTCTCCCCGCTCTGTGCAGAAGAGATGAGGACAGGGCCTCAGTTGCCCATCCTGCTCTGTTGCTGCCAGTGCCACTCAGCCAGCTCCAGCAAGCCCTTGCCACATGTGCCACTCCACAGGGGCCACAGCAGAGCAGATGCAGCCGGCTGGGGATGGGGGTGGAGGTTGGTCCTCACCCATTTCTGTTGAGCAGCACAGACATAACTCCATCTGCAGCACACTCAGTGCCCGGGTGACCGCTGCCACCACACAGTGCTGAGAGGGAAAACTGGGCTGGGACCCATAGCAGATTCTCAGAAAACCCTTGCGGGTGCGAAGTCCAGCTGGGCAGTGCTTTCTTGACCTCCCAGAAAGCCGAGTGGCTATAGCAAAAGTCCCGAGACCTAGAAGTTAATGGCACCCCATGCCTCCCTGCTCGCAAGTGTTTTACCCCTGGCTCTGTGGGTCAGATTTAGGGCTCCCTTTCACCTTCCCTCCTTGCAGGCATGTATGAGCCAAGAGCGTCTGCCTGCTGGTCAGTCTTATCGGTCTCAGAGCCCTCTGCAGTCCTCACCTGCTCTGTGCACAGGGATGTCTGTATTTCCCAAGGACATGCCCATCTTACCACATCTCAAATAGATTTACCAGACTGCCCTGGCTGCTGCATGGACGCAACTTATGCCTGCTTACCTCCCACCCTGAAATTCCCCTGGGTGCCCCTGCCTACTCCCTTTCCGCCTGCAGAACTGCCTGCCCCCAAACCCAGCGGCTATCACACCCCTGCCTCACCAGAGCTCCAGCCTGCTGCCCTTACCTGCACGGGCAGCTCCTGACCACTGGCCACATGAAGGAATGCAGGAGCATTGTCATTCTCATCCAGCACAGTGACATAGATGGTTCCTGTGGCACTGCGGGGTGGTGCTCCCCCATCCTGCACGATCACCAAGAGCTGGTAGCTGGACTGCTGCTCCCGGTCCAGGCTATGCTTGGTGCTGAGCTCCCCTGTGAGGGAGAAGTGGGACACAGCTCAGCCCAAAAACTGCTTTAAAGAAGAGCCTGCGCTCAGGCACGTTGCTGGGTAGACCAGCACCGCAGGGGTAGGAAGATGAATATTCTGTTGCTGCACTGGCCTGGTCCGCATCACTTCTGACCTGCCCTGGGCTTTCTCCCCAGCCAGCCCCAGCCTAGGAAGCCAGGAAGTCTCTCACCTGTCTGTGTGTGGATAAGGAAGTTGGGATCGTGCTGGAGCAGGCGGTAGGTGAGTCGGCTGTTCTGCCCAGCGTCCCGGTCACTTGCCATCACCCTCCCCACACTGCTACCGGGAGCCTGATTCTCAGGAACAGTGAAGAAGTAACGCTCCTCACTCAGCCGTGGGCTGTTGTCATTCTCATCAGTGATGCTGATCCGTACAGTGCTGGTGCCTGTTTTCCGGGCTTCCCCCCCTGCACCACTGCCTCCTGCCGAGGCCAGCACTGTGAGCACATACAGGTCTCGCGTCTCCCGGTCCAGTGCACTTTTGACATAGAGCCAACCACTCTCAGGCATGATGCCAAAGCTGGCAGCATCCCCATCTGCACGCAAGTGGTAGGTAAGGGTCATGGATTCTGCATCGCGTGCCAGTGCCCGCACCTGCAGGAAGCGGGTGGAGACAGGCACACCTTCCTGCACTTCTACACGGTAGGTGAGTGTGTCAAAGATGGGCCCATTGTCGTGCTCGGCTTGCACATGTACCAGCAGCGTGAATGTGGAGCTGAGCTGGGGAACGCCATTGTCTCGGGCCACAATGGCCAGCCTGTAGGCTGCGCTGGCTTCATATTGCAGGGCCCCGATCAGTCGCACCGCCCCCGATGAGCGCTCCACACTGAAGGTGCCATCACCTCCTGATAGCAGCTCAAAATTCACCTGACCATTGGCACCACTGTCACGGTCCTCGGCCTGCAAAGTGTACACTGTAGTCCCAGGTTCTGTGGCCTCTGGCAGCAGAATGGAGTCAGAGGGGGCTGGGAACACTGGCACGTTGTCATTCACATCTGACACAGAGATTTTCACACGTGTGTTGCTATAGGCAGGAGGTGAACCACTTCGGGCCTGGACATCCAGAATGAGGACTGCCTGGGACTCATGATCAAGAGGCAGGCTGGTCCGGAGCTGCCCGGAGGCAGAGTCAATGGAAAAGTAGCCATGAGGATCCCCCGAGGAGATGGAATAAAAGATGTCATCAGCATGACCTGTGGACAAGGAAATGAAGACAGGAAGAATGATTTGTGTACCCGGCTCACCTCCTCAGCCCCCTTACAGACAGCAGCAGGGTTGGGCAGTGCTGTCTGCTGCAGACTGCTTGGGAGTTGTACAGTAGCACTGTGTACACGTGCATGTATGCGCAGATGCATGTGCACAAGTGTGTGTGTACACATGTGTGTAACCACATGTGTGAGAGCATGCATTGAGTTGAGTGACAATTGCACGGGTGCACATTTGGATGTGCGTGCCTCTGTGCATGCACGGAGCTCCCAGAACAGGATTGTTCTGTGAGGAAGTGTGATACTAGACCTTCAAGATGATGCAGGGACAGGGAAAGTGACTGCATACAAAAGGGACAAGCCCATACCTGGAGGGTTCTGGGCCCGGACAGCCCCCACACTGGCACCCTGCAGCATGTCCTCAGGCACTGTGAAGAAGTACTGAGCTTGCTCAAAGACAGGGGGTGAGACCGTGCCCTCCACGATGCTGATGTTCACCCGGGCATTTGGCTGTGCCTGTAGGCCCCCACCATCTTGTGCAGAGATCACCAGCTGCACCAGGGTGTTGGCTTTACCACTCAGGGACCATGAGAGGGAGATGACACCTAGGGAAGAAAGCAGTTCAGAGGCCACTATGCCTGCACCCCTGCCTGTCATCTGGCACCAAGAGAACAGGCCAAACCATAAGCTTGAAAAGAAAGACCTAGGGGGGCAGCAAACAATGTGTGCTTCACAGGGAGGAGCTTGCCATGGAAGAACTGGAGTAAAGGAGAGGAACCCTCCTGGGAAAGCCTCCCCAAATCCTCCTTTCTCAACCTTAAGCACAGCCCTGAGCTAAACAGTGGTAAGGGCTGGGGGAAATGAGCCAGAGGGCGGGTCTTGGGAGAGGGAAAGGAGGGAATAGGGCTTCCAATGTGGGGTGCAGGGTGAGAGTCACAACACAGCAGATGGGATCTGGGCTGTGGGGAGGCTCTTGGAGGAGATGTGAAACTGAAGGACCATCCTCGACAGGCCCTACAAAGGAGGTGGCCCTGGATTGGGGTGGCTGGTAGGCCTATCTCATACCAGTCATGTTCCAGGAACTTGGGAACCAGTGTGGAGAGACCCTAATGCCTGTGCTGAGCACAGGACACCTTCCCATCCTGCTGAGAGCCCCTGGCACCACATGCCCATGCACTCACCTCCCCAGCAGAAACTGCTCTGGCTTTGGTGTCCAAAGCAAGGCAGAGCAGATGCAGCCAGTGGGAAAGGTAGGACCGAATGCGATAGAGCGTTATAGGGAAGGAGAGTAAACTGAGCAGGGGAGAGGAGGGAACTGGGCAGGGACAAGAAACTAAACAGGATACAGCCTGATGGTGCTAAGTAAGCAGCATGCAGGAGGAAAGCCACAGTGGGTGAGGGATTGGGAATGAGGGAGAGGAAGGAAGACAGGACAAATGAGGAACAGAGCAGGCAGCAGAAAGAAGAGGTCAGAGACTGAGTCTGGGAAGGGGGTGCCAGAGGCTCAAGAAGCCGAGGCAGGGAAGATGTGGCAGGGAGCGGAACAGACGTATTCTGGTGGCAGACTGCACTGCTGAGATCGCCAAGCAGTGACCCTCAGGCTGGCTTTTACACCTGCCCGCATCCCACTGCTCTGACTGCTGCCAACTCTGGCTGCCCTCTGAGCTCTCTCACCTGTGTCCTTGTTGAGGGAGAAGAGAGGGGGTGAGTTTCCCAGGACAATGCGGTAGGTCACTTTCCCATTCAGCCCCTCATCCTTGTCGTGGGCAGTAACACGCAGCACAGCTGTACCTGGCATGCTCTGTGTGCTGATGCTGGCAGCATACTCCAGCGGGTAAAACACTGGCCGGTTGTCATTTATGTCCTCCAAGAAAACCTTCACATACACCATGGAGTTCAGGCCACCCTGTGGAAGGACCAGATCAGAGATGGTGCAAGAGCAGGGGCAAGGACAACAGTATCCCCTGCACAGTGCTGAGTCAGCAGTATCGCATCCCCGCGGCCTCTCCAGCACTCACCCCATCAACAGCAGTGATGGTAAAATCATAGGCAGACGTGCCCTCATCACGATCCAGAGGCTGCACAGTGCACAGCTGCCCTGTGTGCTTGTCAATGCTGAACTGCGTGGGGACAACACTGCCGATGCCAGAACCAATGGAGTAGGAAAGGGAGCCAAAAGTGCCGCTGTCTGCATCTGTGGCTGTCACCTGGATGAGGGAAGACACTACATGAGCAGGGCCAGCATCACAGAGAAGACCACCAGCCAGACCCCGCCTGTCACCACCACCATCTCCACGATCCAGTGCTGCCCTCTGCTCCATGGCCTACAACCACTGCACAGTCCTCCAAGCTGGCCATAGTAAAGCAGACTGACAGTTACCACCTCAGCCCTGTGATTCTTGTCCCAGACAAGCCACCACTTCCTCTGCAGCCCTCCCTGCAAGAAGACAGGGCCTCCCAGGGGCTCACTGGCTGCAGACAGCGCCCTGGGCAGTGCTGCAGGCAGCTGCAGGGCACCCCAGGATCAGCCTATGCTGGCCCGGTCCCTCTGAGGGGACACAGAGAGGGGGGAGCACAGCATTGCAGACTTGCAAGAGCTGCACCATGATTTCTATCTACAGTGTTGCCATGCGTCCCTGCACCACCAGAGGTGCCTTGTTTCGGGTGATACCTCCCTTCTTGCACCCCTGGGGCAACATCCATGACCCAGGTCAACAGACTTGCCTTAGCAAAGGAAAAGGCCATACAGAGAGGGGGTGCAGAAAGGCCAAGCCTCAGACAGATGCCAAGAATCTAGCAGCCAAGCATCCCCATTGCATGCTGCTTAATCAGCCAGCCAGGGACAACCCACACTTTTGCAGCAGCTGCCCCTGGCCCTCTGCTCCTTCTTTTCTGCAAAGATGCTTCAGACAAGACAAGGAAGAACAACAGCCCCCTTTTCACCATGACCCTGGCTTTGTCCTGCTCTCAGAGCTCTGTGCCCAGCAGCCCTGGGCTCTGAGGATGATGACTGAGGGTGGCATTGCCCTGTGACAGCCAGGGCCCATGAAGGACATGAATTGCATTAGCAGTTACAGACGCAGCAGAAGGATTAAAGCTGCTCCCTGCTTGCAAGGCCTCAGTTCCTCCTTGGGCTCCTTGCAGAGCTCAGGTCAGCAGAAAACAGCTCCTTCCCCCTGACCCCAGCATCACTGCCCATGGCTCATCCACCAGCTGGGAGCTCTGCACAGAGAACAAAGCTAGAGGACGGAGCCAGGAGGGAGGCAGCTGGGCCAGGCCCGGGTGAAGTGGAGTTCAGGCCTCATCAGCCACAGCTCCTCCCAGCAGCAGCGCTGGGGCCTCGGCTCCCGTGAGCGAGAAGCACAGGAACGTTGCACGCGCGCCAAGGAAAGGGCCCAGCTGGGGGCTGCAAACAGCTCTTTCCTTCGGGCAGGGCCCCTAACCTGAACCACTCACCCGATCATCAGAGATGGAGGAACAACAAGAGAGAGCACAGAGAATGGCTGGGCCAGGGAAGAAAAAATAAATCGGGTAGAGGTGGGACCTCCCTCCCCCCAGACCATATGCTCTGCACCCCAGGGAAGGGAGGCAGCACCTGAGACAGCCCATTGCCAGTTCTCCTGCCCTGTGATCCACAGCCTCCAAGGAGGGGAGGCAGCACCTGCAACACACCCTCACCAGCTCTCCTGCCCTGCCGCCTGCGGTCTAAGGGGATGCCGGAGGGGAGAACCTGAGAGCACATCTACAAAGAGCACCATGCTCCCTGTACAGAGTATTTGCTCCCCAACCCTGCAGCAGCTGCCAGAAGAAGCACCATGAAACAGGATCCCCCTTCCCTGCTCCAGCTGCAGAGCACTCAGAGCCACAGGTGCCATGACAGCAGCCCAGCCAGAAAGCACTTTGGGAAATCAGAACCCCTGAGTTCAACATCCTCCCTCCCTCCTGCCCCAGCTCCCTTTGCCGTGGAGCTGCTCATCTGAGAGTATAAATCTGACCTCACTGACATTGCTGAAACCTGTATTCAGGTTACCTGTATTCTGGCTCCATGTTGGATATTATTACTGGGGTAAGAGCCCTGTACCAATAGACTTGAGCTGTATGCCATGCCTGGGTTTTAGCTGGTAGCATTCTCTACCACAGCAGATGGAAACGCACCTGAAACTGATAAGCTGCCACAGTGATTGGAATAGGCACTATGTGGCAAATTAATAACTTCTTTCCTTCAAAATGAACTGCTTACCATTCTGAAACCGCTCTAAAATGCATGTCAGCTGCTTTAATACACTGTACAGTCACAAGCTCTGCAGCAGAGTAAGGTATTTTCCTTAGGCTCCTCGGGCCAAGGGCTCTGGTGCTTCCAGAATGGCCTCCCTTAATGTTCCCCAACTTAACCATCCTCTGATGGTCACCATCCTAAGAAAGATACCCACAGGGGAAGCTATCCGGAAATCCAGCTTTCTGCCACAGGAGCTGGGTCAGATTTGGGGAACAGGGGAGAAACAGTCGAGGTCTCACTATTATACTGTACAGCACCATCTCCCTGTCTGCTCCCTGGTACCCAGAGCCATGTCCCTGCAAGACTGCCTCATGGAGCCAGTAGTCTGGCATCAGAGCCAAACCTAGCTGTAAAGCCAGGGCAAAGCATTCTCTGAAAAGTTCCCTGTTCACGTGTCCAGTACTCCACCTCCTCATCCTGCTGCGGGACTGGTGGACCAATGGTCTAACACAAACCCTGCCTGTACAAGCCCACACAGGGTCCAAGAGAGGTCATGTCACTGCTACACCAGCACTGGTGCAGCCACTCACTACAGGAGACCTGCATCTGGTCCTAATCTCACTTGGAGGGGTGGTGCTAAACTAGTGCTCAGGGAAAAGCCACAGGAACAACAAAACACCTGAAGGAGCAGCTAACTGTGTTAGCTCAGTCTGGGGCAGCTGGACAGTTTGCTTAGCATCTCTGCCACTGTGTGGACAGGGAGTGGGGCTGTGGCTGGCGCATCCCCCAGCCCGAGCTCTCCTGCCCACAGGCAGGCAGTGCCTGCAGACTGCTGATGTCCTGTGTGTGCATTCCATGGGCTGGGGCTGGCCTGATCCCCGCTGCAGCTGGGGTGATGCCTCCTGGGGACTTCCCTGACAGGCAACACAGGGTTTGTTCAGCCACCAGGTATGGCATGTGTAGCTGGGACCCACGGCTGCAGACTGCAGAGCACATGCAGTCTGGGACATGGTGCACATTTTTAGCTGTGAAGATAATTAACCACCAAATTGGCTCATCAAGGCCTGTGGTGAATTCACCACTCCTGGAAATTTTTAAACCAAGACTGGATATTTTTCTAGGAACTCTTCTAGAAGCTAGTGCAGGGCAGCCCCAGGCTCTGTATTTAGCACCCACCCCAAATCTTGGACAGCTTGATTTTACTGTAGCGTACTTAGGACGCTCCTGATGTTTGCCTGAGAAATAAGAGGGAAATGGGGTTAAGCTGTCTATAGGACAGCCCAGGAAACACACCATTCAGGTTTGTGCAAGGCCTGCTGCTTGAATATGTGGGAGCAGGAGTCAGAGCTCTGAGCCTGAATGGAGCCCCTACAGCACCCTCACCTCTGACTTCTTTGAACATCCTGCAGGGCCAAGACTGGCTGTTCCCAGGAGGAGCTATGGGAGAGGAGAAAGGAGAGAAGGAGAAGGCTGCAGCAAGGAACAAGACACCTGCATGAACTTTCAGGGTCAGCATGCAGATACGAGATGTGGGCAAAGCAGTGGGGTCACCTCATGTGCACAGGACACCTGCACAAGCTCAGAGGATCACCACGGATACACCAGGCACAATGTGCAGAGGCGAAGTGCGTGCTGTGTTTCTGCCCAAGACTACAGTATGCACAGCTGCAATCCCATGTGCCAAGAACAGAAGTGTTCACAAAGCACAAGTGCAGGGAGACTCCCCATATTGGGTGAAAATGTTCTGTGTCGTGTTGTCAGACAGCAGTGATGCCACAGCCCAGCACTCTCTCCCATGTTGGGACTCCAGAGGGTGCTCCATGAGGCAGGGAGTGTGGTGACCCTGGAGCTCTGACATCAAGAGTCCAGATGTTCCCATTCACAGACCCAGCCAGATCAGCAGTGAGAAGGAAGCCATGGTGAATTGTTTCTATGGTTCATTACGTTCTCTGCTGAAGACCTACTTCTGATCACTGCTACTACCTGAGTCTGATTCTGTGCTTGTAAGACTAAGGGGCAGTTGTTCTCAGAAACCCTCTCTGTATTGGTATTGGTGGGTGGACCAGGCAACCCATCCCCTTCCTGGATAAACCAGCTGCACAGTCAGAGTGTTTTCTGGCCTGTCGCTTTCCTGTTCGATCCTGTAGGACCCCATTCTCCAAAGGGAAATCCTTTGCCATCAGGAGATAATGGCTGCAAGAATGCATCCTGCTATTGCACATGGGATGTGCTTCTGACAGCAATCAGCTCCTTGGTCTTGAAGAGAGAGGGAGACCGAGACTCAGGGTCCTGCAGAGCATCCTGCTCGAGTCCAGAATGAGGCCAGGGTTTCTGAGCAGCACAGGGCCAATGCTCCCACCTGTCTTTCGGCCTTGTTAAGATGTGCTTGGCTGCAAGCATGGTATTTCTCTGGAACCTGCTGCAGCTGTGCACAGCACATGGAGCATTACTCTCCCTCCATGCCTTGTCCTCTCATTCTGCCTACAGCATGCTCCTGGGATAGGCCAGCCTTCACACAGCCTCACCTAGAGCCCACTCAGTCCAGGGCAGCACTGGTGTCCCCCAGCACTGCACACCGTGATAGCCATGGCCAGGTCTGGCCTGCAACAGGCTACTACACCTCTCCCATGTTCCACAGCACACCCCATCCCTAGCTGCCTCTTGTGCCCCACACAGCTCCATCATGTCCCAGGCCTCATACATGCACTAAGACTGGTGCCTTCCTTTTGTCACCCCCAGTGACACCTCCTTACCCAGGATATCCCCTGTATTGCCAGCTTCCTCCACCGCCCCTTACCCAGGATATCCCCTGGCCATACAGTGGTGCTCCACAGTTCTGCTGTGGCTGTGCAGAGCCAGCACCTGACCATGGGTGGGAGAGCGTAGCCAGGGCTTGAGGCACTCCATCTCTCTTCACGTCTGCCTTCCCCCTTGCAGGGCAGCACAGCACGGCCTCAACCTGTGAAGGTGTGCTGGCAGTGCAGAGTTCAACAAAAATGCAAAAAATGCGGAATTCCTCGCTTCAGGGCACAGCGATATCGAATTGTATAGATTTGGAAAGCAACTACCCACATTCACAGGGAAAAATCCACTAAAGGCTTTAAACACAAGGACATCAATGCTGGGCCAGGAAATCCCTGAGTTGAAGCTGCCAAGGAGGCAGCAGTACCTGAGGGAAGCCTCTGGATCACAGCCCCTGGGTCTCACAAAGAATTTCAATTTCCCAGGCCAACCAGGGGTGACACATAGCTGGATCTGCTATTCGCTAGCAAGGGAGAACTGGTTGAGGATGTGGTAATCAGCAGTAGCCTTGGCTGTAGTGGCCATGAAGTAGTAGTGTTCAGGATCCTAAAGGGAGTGAGGAAGGACAGTAGCAGAGTACAGACTCTGGACTTCAAGCAAGACTTCAGCTTATACGGGGAACTGGTAGGTGGGAGGAATCCCCTGGGAGGCAGCTCTGAAGGCCAAGGGAGCTCAGGAAAGCTGGCGAGCCTTCAGGACAGCATACTCCAGGCAAAAGAACAGTCCATCCCAGTACTCAGGAAAACAAGGCGACATGTCAGCAGATGGCCTTGGCTAAGCAGGGACCTTAGGGCTAAGATGCAATGCAAAAATGCAGCATATGGGAGGTGGATGCAGAGGCAAGCTACAAAGGAGGAATTTACAAACATTGCCCAGGCATGTAGGGATGGTGTCAGGAAAGTCAATGTTCATGTGGGGTTGAGACTTGCAAGGAAAATTGAGGGTGCTAAGAAGAGCCTTTACCACTACCTTGGTAGGAGAAGGCTGAATAAAGGCCCATTTCTGAATGCAGTGGGTGATTTAGTGACAGGAGACATAGATAAGACTGAGACACTCAATGCCTCCTTTACCTCAGTCTTCACCTACAAGGTCTCCCAGGCCTCCATGCTTTTTGAAAGGGTTCAGAGAGCTACCAGACAGGGATGAAGATTGAGTCAAGATTTCTTCAGTGAACTTGATCCATACGAATCCATGGGACCCAACAGGCTGCATCAATGGATGCTGACAGAAACGGACTTGCAGGGCTGCTCTTGCAAATGTGGTGGAGATCAGAGGAGATCCCTGACAACTGGAAGAAAGCAAATATTGCACCCCACCTTCAAAAAAGGCCAAAAGGATGATCTGAGGAGCTACACTCTTGTCAGCGACACTGTAGCCCCTGGGAGAATCATGGAGCGAGTCCTCTTGGAGCATGTTTTTGGCCACATGGAGGAGCCTGGGAGGGGAACAGACAGCATGGACCGACCATCCTGTTTGCTTTCTGTGATGCAATGATGGGATCTGTGGTTGAATGGATGACAGCTGTGGATGACAACTGCCTTGACTTTAAGAAGGTTTTTTACACCTTCTCCCACCAACCTCATACCCACGGCAGGATGTTACTGTTTGGAGGGCTGGACAACCAGGTGGGTAAAAAACAGGTTGGAGGGTTGGGCTCAGAGCGTGGTGGTTCATGAGCTGCGCTCTGCCTGGAGGCAGGTGACAAGCGGAGCACCACAGGGACCAGCCCAGGGACCTCTCCTGCTTAACATCTTCAGCAATGACCCAGGGCAAGCACCGAGGGCACGCTCATCAAGGTTACAGATGACACCAGCCTGGTGAGGGGGAAGCAGCTGGCATGCTCGAGGGCAGGACTGCACCCCCAGGGCCTCGGGCAGGAGGGAGGAATGGGCCGACAGGAGCCGCACAAAACTGAGCAAGGACAAACGCCAAGTCCTGCTCCGGGAAGCAGAGCACCCCTGCAACAGCACAGGCCGGGACTGCCAGGCTGGGGAAGCAGCTCCGGGGAAAATGTCCTGGGGGCCTGGGTGGGCAGCGAGCGGGACATGAGCCACAGCGCACCCTGGCAGCAAGGAGAGCCCAGCAGCACCCTGGCCTGCGCAAACAGGGCACAGCCAGGAGGTCGAGGGCAGGCATTATCCTCCCCTCTGCTCAGCCCTTGCTAAACCACATCTAGACACCCCATCTAGTTTTGGGCCCCCAGTACAGGAAAGACCTTGACAAACTGCGGCGAGTTCAGGGGCGGCCACTGCGCCCGTTAGGGGCTGGAGCACCTGCCCCGTGAGGAGCTGCTGAGGGACCGGAGCTTGCTCAGCCTTCAGGGGAGAAGGCTGCAGACCTAAGAGCAAGCTGCCAGCACCGATGGTGAGCTTCTCGAGGAAACAGAGCCGGGCTCTTCACAGTGGTGCACAACAAGAGAAGAAGAGACTACAGGCATCGGTGGAAATGAGAACTTCAAGCTGGACACCGGGGAAAGCTTTTTCCCTGTGAGGACCATCCAGTATTGGAGCAGGTTGCCGAGAGAGGCTGTGCAGCCTCCCTCCTTGGAGCTTTTCAGGATGCTACTGGATGAGGCTGTGAGCAGCCTGGTCTGACCCCACAGCTGCCCCTGCTTCGAGAAGGAGGTTGGACCAGCGACCTCCCAAGGTCTCTCCAATCTGAATTACTCTATGACTCAGTGATCCAGCTGTTGCACCCTTTCCCCAGCACAGGATATTGGACACTAGTAAAACAGCTTACTCTGCTATACAGAACTTTGCTCTGCTGTACTATAGCTGCTCTTTGGCTCCTTGTTCAGCACTCAATGTAGCCCTGTGCTATATGGCCCTTTGTCTTGAACATTGTAGGATCCCTATCTCAGGACTCACAACCGTTGCACAGTCAGCAGCAGCCCCAGATTTGCTGCAGCAAATCCAGCCAGTCCCAGCAATAGATGCTCCCCCTCCTCTTCTCCTAGTCGCACACAGGCTAGTTCACAATTCTTCCTCTGAACCCATGCGCTCCTTTCCTGTGCCCATGGGGCTGGGCAAATGCAAGGTATTTGGGAGGGCTCCAGCAACACAGTCCTCAAATCCCTGTTAATCTTATAGGCAGAGGGCTGCAGGACTAGTTGGGGTTTCCTCAGATATCTGTGTCCCTACAAGAGGGCAGGAGCCTTGCACCAAGCCAGAGTCATACAGCACCCTAGCATCTCTCCACATGCATATACCACCATGTGGCTCTGCAGCTGCCCCCACCTCTGTCCATAACTCACAGCAGGGGGTCACAGCATGCTGAGGTCCAGTGAGGACCAACAGGTACAGATTCGTGGGAGGTCTTTCCAACAGAATCTACATCTCCCAGACACACAAATATGCAGTGACACTCCCAGACACTGCAAACAGCAGTGATTCAGTATATTAATCCTACAAAGCCTCCACTCACCTGTGTCACATAGCAGAATGTACACATATTCATGTACTCACTCATTCTCTGTTCCCCAAACCTTGCTTGCTGGCTGCTTCTCTCCTGCAGCACTGTCTTGGCTTCACTGACCCCCTGCACTAAGCCTAGGCCCACCTCTAGCACCTCTTGAACTTCTGCCTTGGGTGTTTTCACAGTTCCAGCGTGTCCAGGGTCCATCTTTCCTAAAACGCTTTCCACTCCTCGGTCCTAGCAAGGGTAAAGCCTCCTCGAGCTAGCACAGGCTGAGAGTTCCCAGGTGATACGTAGCCAAAAAGAGAAAATAATCACTGGGGAAGGGAGAAAGAAGCATGAACCCACCCCCTTCCCAAGGGCCATGAGACACCCACTGTATTTGGCTTGGAACAAGTATATACTAAGGCAAAAGACAGCAGTGGTCAGCAGGATCCTGTGCCCTTCACTAGTTAATGTTTCAGTGCTAGTTCATACTTGAGTCCTAACAAGATAGGCTGACAATTTTAAGGTTATTTGGAAATAGGTTGTATGCTTGGTTTTTGTTGTTTCCTCCTTACACAAGTCAAGGGAAATAAGAAGAGAATACAAGAGAGAACAAGTGACACACTGTGCAGCAGCACAAACCAAGAGCTGGGCTGCAGAGGAAAACCTGATGGAGGGGAATTAAGATTTTTTTTTACTAAACAAGTGAAGCAAGAGGAGGGAGAGGCAGGGTGAAGCCAGGGAGAATATGCCACTTCAATATGAGGGGACAGCCTGAACCAGAGGCCAGCATCCTGGTGCTGCTGAAGGAAGCAGACAACCTGGAGATCCAGCTGGAGATCAGGGGCTGGAGATTGATTCCGGGGCCAGAAACCAACAGCATCCTTAGGGGAAAAGCTGCATTTCACTGCAGACTTTGGAGATAAGATGTTTAGTATAGACAGTTGTTAATCAGTGCTGCAGCCATGGCCCAGAGCAGGATGGGGGACAGGGGACAAAGGCACTCAAATGCTGACAGCTGCTGAGTGGGCAGTGAGCCCTTACAGACAACCCCAACAGGATGTTTTGTACATTGGGCAGCCTCTCCGTGTCTACAGAAGTTGTTTGCGACCACTATAAAAAGGCTGAGGATGTTCTCAAGTCTATATGCATGACAAACAGTGAATATTTAGAGACGTGATTAGCCAGATACTGTAAACTCAGACCTAGGAATATCATGACAGTCATGTGAACGCTAGTATGTAAAAGGCATGCCAGCAAGAGAAATGTACTAACTGAAAACCACACAAAAATGCAAAACGTTAAAATAAAATAGCTACAGTTTGGCACAATCACCATCTGTGTGCCAGGGAGGAGAACTGGGAAAGGCCTAAAGGATGAGAGGCAAGGGGAAAAGGGATAGGACAGTAAATGCAAAAGGAACTGCACGATGTAGTGGTAGCATAAGGCTGGGATATGCTACTGTTGTTTTTGCATTAAAAAATCATAGAATCATAGAATAGTTTGGGTTGGAGGAGACCTTCAAAGGTCATCTAGTCCAACCCCTCTGCAATGAGCAGGGACGTCTTCAACTAGATCAGGTTGCTGATGTCAAGTCAGGAAAAGAAACTGGATGAAATTGACAGACAAAATATATTGTTCTTTCCATATAATGGAGGCAAATGAAATGGCATGTGCCCCTTGGCACCCAAGAATGTATTAAGGAACCCGGGGGATGAACCTGATGCTGTGTTTTGAAGACTTTTCTTTCATAGGCATAGAAGAGGCCGCTACCATGGAGGGGGTCAGGGAATACATCTGGGGCATTTCCTGCTGAAATCACTAACTGATCATTGTAATTACATGAAAATGTAGCTGTTTGCATTCAACTCCCAACTGGATTTGAATCTGGAAAGGGATGTCAAAGTCAAGAAGAAGGCCTTCTATAAGTGCATAGGTGACAAAAGGAAGGCTATGGAAAATGTAGGCCCACAGCTGAAGGAGACGGGGGACCTGGTGACACAGGACATGTAAAAGACTGGGGTACTTAATGCCTTCTTTCCCTCAGTCTTTACTAGTTAGACTGGTCTTCAGGAATCCCAGGTCCCAGAGACTGGGCTGAAGGCTGGAGCAAGGAAGATGTACCCTTGGTTGAAGAGGATCAGGTCAGTGAATTCTTAAGCAAACTGGACATAGATAATTCCATGGGCCTTGATGGGATGCACCCATGGTGCTAAGGGAGCTTGCGAGGCCACTCTCAATAATCTTTGCCCAATCATAGTGTTTGGGAGATGTGCCTGAAGACTGCAGGAAAGTAAATGTCACTCCTATCTTCAAGAAGGCTAAGCAGGAGGACCCAGGTTACTACAGACCAGTCAGCCTCACCTCGATCCTTGGGAAGGTGATGGAGCAGCTAATCCTGGAAACCATTTCTATGCACATGAAGGACAAGAAAATCATCAGGAGTAGTCAGCATGACTTCACTCAAGCGGAAGTCATGCTTGACCAACTTGATAAATGACTGGCCTGGTAGAAGAAGGAAAAGCAGTGGATATTGTCTAGCTGGACTTCAGTAAGGCCTTTGACACTGTCTCCCATAAGATCCTCACAGACAAGCTGTTGATGAATGGGCTGGATGAGCAGACAGTGAGGTGGACTGAAAACTGGCTGAATGGCTCAGCCCAGAGAGTGGTGATCAGTGGCACAAAGTCTACTTGGAGGCCAGAAGCTAGCAGTGTACCCCAGGGGTCAATACTGGGTCCATTCCTGCTGAACATCTTCATAAATGATCTGGATGATGGGGCAGAGTGTACCCTCAGCACGTTTGCTGATGACACGAAATTGGATGGAGTGGCTGACACGTCAGAGGATTGTGCTGCCATCCAGAGGGACCTCGACAGGCTGGCAAAATGGACTGACAGGAACTTCACAAAGTTCAACAAGGGGAAGTGCAAAGTCCTGCACTTGGGGAGGAACAACCCTGTGCAGGAATATATGCTGGGGGCCACCCAGTTGGAAAGCAGCTTGGCAGAAAAGGACCTGGGGGTCCTGGTGGACACCAAGTTGAAGATGAAACAGCAATGTGCCCTTGCTGCAAAGGGGGCGAATGGTATCCTGGGCTGCATCAGGAGGAGTGTTGCCAGCAGGTCAAAGGAGGTGATCCTGCCCCTCTACTCAGCACTGGTGAGACCACAGCTGGAGTGCTGGGTCCAGTGCTGGGCTCTCCAGCACAGGAGAGAGATGGACATACTGGAGAGAGTCCAGTGAAGGGCCGCAAAGATGATGAAGGGACTGTAGCATCTCTGCTATGAGCTGGGACTGTTCAGCCCGGGGAAGAGAAGGTTCAGGGGGGATATAATCCATACATGAAAGAGGATACCAAGAGGATGGCACCAGGCTATTCCTAGTGGTGCCCAGTGCCAGGACCGGAGGCAATGGGCACAAACTGAAACAGAGGAGGTTTCCTCTGAACATCAGGAAACACTTTTTCACTGTGAGGGTGACCAAGCTCTGGCACAGGTTGCCCAGGGAGGTGGTGGAGTCTCCATGCTTGGAGGTACTGAAAAGCTATCTGGACATGGACCTGGGCAACTGACTCTGGATGTCCCTGCTTGAGCAGAGGGGTGTTGTACTAGATTGTATCAAGAGGTCCCTTCCAAACTCAACCATTCTGTGATCTCCAGCCAAAGGCCCTCCTGAACCTCCCAGTTCCCCATTCAGCTCCAGCCCTTCTGAGAGAGCTGATCTGCTCCACCAGCCCTGCACAACAGCCCTGCCAGCATTGTGCAGCATCTGCTACCTGCCCCTTCTTCTCTGCAAGTTTGGTGAGAAGACTCCGCTTGTGCACCCTGCAGCTACTGCAGCTGGGCAGAAGAGCACCTCATGGGAGAGCTCTGGCCAAAGTAGAGCAGAAGTGGATGACAAAGAAGAGCAGCAAGATGGCTCAGGGTTAGGCAGAAAGAAACCAGAGCACCAGTCTTAGGGAGCTATGACTGCTGTGAGGGAAGGAGGGCAGGTGCTGGTCAAGTGTGCCTCTCCCCACCACATAAAGAATTGGGAGGACAAAGATGGGCGTTGAGGCCTTGTTATTTCACGCCCTCCTCCTAGTCCCCCAACAAGCCAGGAGGGATGAGTGGAGCCAAGGCACCACAAAGCTCTTACGTGCCCCAGAGTTGGGGATGGATGGAGAAGCACAGCCCCACACTGGGGTCCTCAGCTGCATCACCTGTAGGAGTCAAGGCTTCTCCTTCCCACAGACCCGCCTAGAGGGCAACACCAGAGCCCCTCAAACACAGTCATCTCCTGCCCTCCCAGCCTTACTGCTGACCCATGTACTGCTCCCCCCCCCCCCCCCAGTCCACAGCGCTGGAAAGGGATGGAGAGCTTCTCAGCAGCTCAGGCCTCCATTCTCTGGCTGTCCTCCCCACCTCCAGCGAGCGCAGTCAGCAGGCAGGGAGCTCATCTGGAGCCCTGCCCTGGCTGGATCTCTGCTACGCACATGTTACGCTGTGGCTTTGGCAAACATCTGGCTCTGGGCTCCCGCCCCTCAGAGTGACGGCTCTTGGTGGGAGAGGAGGGGAGGCTGGCGCCAGTGTGGTCAACGATCCCACGCACGGCTCCCTTTGCCTGACTGTGTGCCAGGCATCCTGCCCTCCCCAGCCCTGGCACAGCTGCTGACCAGCTAAAAGCAGCCAGGGAGCGGCCACGGCTGCTATTTCAGGAGCAGTCTCTGGCTCCTGGGCTGCATCTCAGCCTTCAGCATGCTCAGGCCTCGGGGGAGTAAGCGGGGGTCAGGGTTCGGCCCCAGCGATTGTCCAGCACACGTGGCCGAGGCGAGGGTCAGACCCTGAGGGTGCAGGGAGCGCCATGTCCGGGGGGAGCCCTCTGCACAGCTGCAGGCACTGCCTGCTTGCACCGCTAGCTCCCTGCAGCCCAGCAGCTACAGGGCACAGGCAAGGGCTCTGACTGGCGGCCCCACAGCCACAGCTTAGGCACGGACAGGCGCAGGACTGCCACAGCCATACACACCAAGGTACGGAGAACAGGGGCAGCCTGTGGCCTCCAGCACTGCTCTGGGATGGGGTACAGCCCTCAGTTTTGAGGAGGGGAAGCAGTTTAATCACAGACATTGGCAGGGACGTAGGACCGTGGCGGGCGAGGCTGGGCAACAGGCTGCAGGAGCCTGGGGTGAACACTGCCTTTTCTGCACAGAAAGAGGAGCACAGCTCACACATGGGCACCCAGGTGTCCTCTCTGGGGGAGCAGCAGGGAGGTGAAACAGGAGCTGCAGCAGGGAGCTACAGGGCACTGGGAGCCCCAGCAGAGCATGCAGGAGTTTGGGGGCTGAGCAGGGCAGGGAAGCTGGGCCTCTGCAGCGGAAGAGTGGTCAAGGTGGGGGGCTCGAGTGGGGCAGCAACAGTGCAGGGCGGAAAGTGACAGGGTCTGGCCACGGCCTCCTGGGGGGGCACTGATGCCAAGAAGGACTCCAGGGTGTTGGGCTGGGTTTTGGCTGTGCAGAGGTCGGGCAGAGAGTGCTCACAGAGCAGGTCTACACAGTGAGATGGGACACAGCTGGGCAAGACATGCAGGTGAGGCTGGGGCTCAGGGCAGCACGAGATGGAGCAGGGACGGGGAGCAGGAAGAGGCTGGGGTGTCCCAAGGGCCATGCAGGTGAGGGAGAGCACTGCCAGTGAGAGCTGCCCTGGGGGCAAAACAGCAAAGGTCCCTGGGGGAGTAGGCAACAGCAGCTGGCAGCAACCAAAGGGTGTGGAGAGAACAAGAGGGAGCAGAGTCGGGGCGGAGGGGGGGGATGCTGGCAGGCTGGGGCTCTGGGAGGGGAGGTGCAGGGACAGGCACGTTGGAGGGCAGCGTGCACAGGTGTGGGGCTGTGGGCGGAGATGGAGGAGGCAGGGTCTGAGCAAGGACTGTGGGAGGAAGAGGGGTTATAAGGGGCCCGGGGCTGAAGCAGAGGTGAGGGAAAAGGGGCAGCTGTGAGGGGGCTGGGGATCGGCGTAGAGGAAGGAGGGAGCTGTGCGAGGGGGCTGGGGGGAGGAGCGGAGCATGGGGGGAGAGGAGCGCGAGGGGCTGGGGCCTCTCGGCTGCAGTGGAAAAGCTGCTGCAGCTCCAGGGGAAATGCTACTTGAATTAATCATGGCGCTGGCTGCTGTGCCAAGCCCAGGAGGAGGCTGCTGGCAGCGCAAGGAAATAACTTTCACAGGAATTTGGAACAAATGCAGCTCTTCTGGCAGTAACAACAGCACTCACCTCCCCCACAACCTCCCCATGTACCAGCATCTCCCCCATGTCCCCACTCCTTGTGTACCCTCAGACTCTCCCACATTACAGCCTGCTCTCCCAGAAGCATGATGTGCTCCCTCGCCTCACTCTGCTCCCCAGCAAGCTCACAGGCGTCTCCCCATCTTGCCTCAGGAAGCTTGCCTTCTTGTTTCTGAGGAGGGGGAGGCCTGCTTTATGTCGTGCAAAGGTCTGAAAATAGGTTAGTGCTAAATCCCTTGTCCCAAGAAAATGAATGCATGTAGTAATGTCCTCCCCACCTCCCCCCATTCTCTTTGGCAGCAAAGTCGGTGAGCATTAGTCCTCTTGCTGTTCCAGTCCCTGTGCACGGCTACTCCCCGTGTCCTCTCACAGCTGCCCCCTTCAGTAGCATAACTGATGCATCAGGATTAGCCGTCAAGATTCTCTTTCAGTAATACAGTATATGTGGCCTGGTCTAGCCTACAGCACTTCATGCAGGTCTTCCTATCTTGGGCACAGGCCAAGAAGCTGTCCTGGTGCTGTGCATGCAGGATAGCCAGTCCCACAGAATCACAAATCAGTACTCAAACTTCAAAACTCATCAGGCTTGTCCTCAAAACTGCAAGATACAACTACATGTTAGGTGTGTTGCTGGTCAGCTTTGATTTCTGATGGTCTTGTTGCCCAACAATTGTGTGTATGGGTGCAAAGGAAATATGTAAACCCTGGTTGCAAAATAATTAATATTGGATCTATGCAAGAATCAATAATCCACCATCTCATCTCATTCACATTTCTGTCAAATCAGCCTGTGCTCACAACATGGGGTTTACACAGCTCTCTGTGCTTTATGCTGGCTGCCAGAGGACAGACAATACTTGATTTAGCATGAAAAGTTAGAAAGGCCCAGAAAGACAGTATCTGACCATGCATGCAGCTTGCTGGTATGAAGTCAAATGTTTAAAACAAATTTAAGCCAGCAGGGTGAATTTATACCAGAACAGTGCTTCACATCACATAACCATAGCATTCAAATGTAGTCCGATGAGCCCTAAAGCTTCTGTATTATCAACTCATGGCCACAGAGAGAAACAGACAACCAGTCAGTGACTATCCCTTGCTCTATTTTCTGCTGGTGTCGCGTTCACTGATTCCCTGGGCTGCTTCTCCACTGGTGTTTCTCTCTCATGTCAGACTGTGAGTTTGCTATTTCCTTTGCTTAGTGCTCATGCAGAGTCTGCTACTGTGGGACCTGGCCCATGATAAACACAAGTAATAAATAAAGAAGATGTTATGAGATCCTTTTTCTTTCTTGGGAGCTCAGGCCAGCAACCTGCTCTGCTCGTCTCTGTTCGTACACCGAATACAAAGACCGACCTGGCAGAAGATGGGGTGTACAAGGGAGCAGGAGACCTGCAGCCATTCTTCAAGTCTCCTCTGGTCACTCACATGGACTCCCCAGTTCCCCATCGTTCTGTCCTGCCCACGGAAAGCAGACATCACCATCTGAAAAGAGACCTGGTCCTCCCAGGTTCTTTGCTTAGAAACATGGCAGTCCAACAGAGGATCGAACCCACTCAGTTCTGTGCTGACCTTGGAGGCTGTCCTGTGTCCTGCACATCACGTTGGCAGGGCCTGCCTGTGCCCTAAGCTCTTGTGACCATTATGCACATCTGGACCAAATCCAGACCTTGACAGAGACCCCTTAACCTCCCAAGGCAGGATGAGCCCTGATGCCTAGAAGCCACAGACAGATGTAGTCAAGTGGGAGTAATTGCACACAGAGGCTGTGGGGCAGCACACCTGACATGGGCGACCCCATGGGACATGGTGCCGGCTGCTGGCCACCATGGACCCTGACAGCACCTCTGAAGCCCTCCTATTCAGGGCAACAGGGATGCTGTGGCTGAGGGGTGGCCCACTGGGCAGCTGTGCTCTGAGACCTGGGCTCCCTGCCCCAGCTCTACCCGGCTCCCCGACCTGGCTCGCTCCTGCTGCGGCCCAGTGCCGAGCCGGCAGCCTGGCCAGCCTCCTTTCCCATCCTCTCACGTTTCCCGGCTCAGAGGAAGCAGCAGCAGATGTGTGAGCTGTTTGCTTTGTGCCGAGGCCACGCGGGAGTTACCTGCGCTCAGCCCAGACGCGCCGTTTCCAAATGAAACATGAGGGCTGAGCCAAGACCATCGAAATCTGGCCAAACCCTCAGTCGCTGTCGGCCGCCGGGCCAGCACCTTCCCCTGCACAGTGCGGAGCTGGGCCGGCCCTTGCGCTACACCGGCCTCACCATGGCCAGGCAGCCACGAGCTGGACCAGCTTCTCTGTGCCATCTCCATGGCCCCGCACCGCCCCAGCTCCTCCTCAGGTCCTGCTCTCTCTCAGGCCTGTCCCTACACTCGCAGTCAGGAGCCCAGCCACCATCTCCAATTGCATTTCCAGAACGCCTTCACACACGGCAAGCGGCACTGAGCAGGAAGGCACGGAGAAGGAGAGAGAGGGGGGGCCTCCCTTCGGGGGCTGCCGCAGCCAAGACATCCCTGCACACGCCTGGGGCCTCCATGCTCACCCAGGGACACATGGCTCCTCCACTCCGACCCTGTCCCTGAACCCACCCCCAACCCCTTCCCCATCTCTGTCCCCAGCCCTGGTCCTGTCCCATCCCCACCCACCTGGGACAGTGTGGAGTGTTGCCCTGCACAGACCAAACCCAAATCTTCCCCCACCCAAATCTTCCTCCTCATCTCCCACCCACTTCTGCCCAGAATTACCCCCCGCAATCTCACCCTGACCCATCCCATACCCCCCCCAGATCTGCCCCATCCTAAACTTGCCCCTGCCCCGTGTCCCTTCTCTATTCTACACCTGGCCCTTCCTTCCACCCAATTTCTCCCCCCCCCTCCTAGCCCGTCCCCTGCACTCACCCACCCCACAAGCCCGTCTCCAGCACTCCCATCCCATATCATCAGTCCTCTGCATTCACACGCCCTGCATGGCCCACACTCACCAGCCCACATGCTCACACCCCGCCATGCCCCAGCACTGCACCCATAGAGTGTTTTTTCTTACCAGCTCCACTTCTTCCTCCAGGCCAATCCGGAGGCCCTTTTCCCTGGCCAGGTTGCAGGACCTCTTCCTGCCTTGTCTCATGGGCCCCAGAATTCCTGCTCTCCCCCTTGCCCCCTCCTCCTGGCCCCATGGGCACTGCTCACCACCTGGCCCCAGAGCTCCTCACGGCCCCAGCCAGACATCCCAGTGCCCCACGATTCCAGCAAAGAAGTGCCCCAAACCTCACAGGTGCTTGTCCCAACAGACAGTCTGGATGCTGCCTTGGTTGGCAGTGCCTTGCTGCACTACCGCACCAGTTCCCTACTGTCAGCCCCAAGCCCCACATCTCCCCATCCCGGCTCAGATGGGCTCCATCGCCTGTCTCCAGCAACCAGGCCTCCAGGGCCAGAGCTGTGACTGAAACAGCAAATGCAGGGAACACAATATACACAAAATACAAATGGCATCACTGGCACATCTCGGGGTCTGCAGAACCTGTCAGAGGGGCAGCAGCTCTCCGGGCCGCACCTGTGACCTCTCACTACACGAAGGCTGATGCAGCACAGTCTCTCAGCTCAAATCCCACAGGTGCTGTTTCCAAGGTAATATAGCGATACCAGTTGTGCATAATTAATGCCAATGTTCACAACCAGCCTAACACTGATGAACTTAGGCTGATGACTTCACAGGGGAGAAAGCAGTTAACAGCTTGACTACAAGCAACTTCCTAGAGGTCTTACTCATGTTCCTGAGCACCATTTTGAGTGTCCTGGCCTGCAAGGCAGCTCCACACTTGTGCAAGCAAGGCCTGGCACAGTGGGCCCCAATCTTAGCTGAGGTCAACACTGCTTTGCACGAAGGACATCCTGGAGGTGTGCCCATAGTATCAGTGATGCCACCCAGTACTCGTATGCAGAAAAGGTGTAACAGTGCTCTGCCCCATTTCCGACTCACACTGAGCACAGGGATCTCTGTTCTAGCATTCCTGCTGCAACTGTTGCCCATCTAAGCCATGACAACTGCACCAAACAGCCATCAGTAGCAGGTCTCCCATCCCAAGCCTCTCACAGCCCTGTCCATGCCCTCCTCAAGCTCAGCTCCTGACAGTTGTACCTACCTGTAAGAAGCAGGTCCCAACAGGGGTGTTCTCCTTCAGGGACACATTGTAGAAATTACTCCTGAACACTGGCTCATTGTCATTGACATCCTGCAGGGCCACATACACTACAGCTGAAGAAGAGAGGGCAGGGGTTCCCCTGTCTGTGGCCAGCACAGTCAGCTGAGGCTGAGGATCCTTCTCATAATCCAGTGGGGCAGCGGTGGTGATGATGCCTGTGGCAGGGTCAATGGCAAACCAGCTGGAGTGGGTGTCATGGCCATGCACGATACTGTACTGCACCTCCCCATTGGGACCCTGGTCCTTGTCACGAGCTGTCACCTGCAGGACAAAGCTGCCTGGGTACACAACCTCAGGGATGCTTTGTTTGTACTCCTGCTGGTCAAAGAGTGGAGGGTTGTCATTGATATCCATCACTTGCAGCACAAAGGCTGATTCTGCCCGGAGTGGGGGTGTTCCTGAGTCAGTAGCTGTCACCCGCAAATCATAGGAGTCTCTTTCTTCCCGATCCAGAAGCTGGTCCACACAGATCAGGTAGATGATGTTGTCCTTGGTAGTGAGGGCAAACTTGCCATCCCCTCCCTCCAGTGTGACATTGACATTGGAGTACTCACCATAGTCTGGGTCGGAAACAGAGATGCGTGCCACATACTGACCGGGCTGGGCTCCCTCAGAGATCTGCGGGGAGCCATCTTCACTGAGGAAGATGATAGTCATGGTAGGCTGGTTGTCATTGTAGTCACGCACATGAATAGTGACAAAGGCTGTGGTGACCTCAGGATGGACAGCCTTATCCCTTGCCTGCACCACCAGCTCATGCACCTTCCTTACTTCATAGTCCAGACCCTTGTTGAGCTTGATGACTCCAGTCCGGGAGTCAATGGTGAAGTACTGGTCAGGATCACTCTGCCGCCGGTTGATCTCATAAATCACATCCCCATTGTCACCTTCATCTGCGTCAGAGGCAAAGACCTGCAGGATGCTGCTACCAGGTTTCAAATTCTCTGAGATGAGAGTATGATAGCGGCTCTGGTTGAAGCTAGGAGCATTGTCATTGATGTCCTGGATGGACACATCCAGTGTCATCTGAGTACTCCGGGGAGGAGAGCCACCATCATAGGCTTCCAACAGCAGTGAGTATGATGAACGGTTCTCCCGATCCAAGACATTGCTGACCACCAGGTCCAAATACAGGACCCCATTTGGTCCTCGACGTGTTTCCAGGCGGAAGGCCTGCCCCACGTTCTCTCCCTTAATCACATAGCCTTGCGTATTGAGTAGGCCACTGTCAGCATCAAAGGCTGGGTCCAAGGGAAATCTGCTGCCAATGGGTGTGTGCTCTGGGATCTGGAAGGTGCTGTGTTGTTTGGGAAAGGCTGGAGCATGGTCATTGATGTCATTCACTTGGATGTTCACTTCTACTGTGATGCCCTCTGGGGTAACAGCAATGAAGCTGTAGCGGTCCCGAGTCTCTCGGTCCAGGACACGAGCTGTTTTGATGATACCGGTGTTCTCATCTATCCCCAAGTCAGTGGTAACTCCGCTGCCCTCCTGTGCCGAGATGAAATACATGTAGGCGCTAGTTCCAGGGGGCAGGCCAGCACTGATGTCCCCAATGATGGTGCCAGCTGGCTGCTCCTCATCGATTTGTAGATCCAGGGTGCCCAGGACAGCAGAGCCCTTCCCTGCTCTCAGGCCCCCAAGAATTAGCAGCTCCAGCAGAAACATGGCTGACCCCTTCATCTGTTCCATTGCTAGTGACTTGCAGAGCAGAGGGTGGCTTGATCTCCTTTGCAGTGTGCGCTTTAATCCTGCATGGAATGCAGACCAGAGGATGCTGGTTAAGAGGGAGCAGCAAAGGAAGGACAGGGGAAAAAAAAAAACTAAAGAGGGAAGGCCTGTCACGTACCTGCTGCTCAATTGCTCTGTATCACCTATCCCTCACAAGGAGCGAAGGTGAAAATGTGTCAGAGCAGAGGGTGCCCAGAATGAAGACCTGGGGCAGCACCTAATGTCAGCTAAGCGGCTCACACCTGACAGTGCACTGAGGTTAGCAGCTAGTACCCTATCACATAGGCTATTATTTCCTACATAGTCAAGCATTCTTCCCAACCACCCGCCCTCCTGGCAACACTGGAGCCAGCTGCCCTAGAGCAGAGTGTTCCTGTGCCTTTAACAGCTGAATGCTTCCTGTGAGGCTGAGAGAGCTGCCTGCAAGATGACAGAGATTTTTGGATGAACAGCAGCCTAGCACCTCTCCACCCTGAAAAAAGCTGGTCTCAAAATGGGAGAGAGCTCAACAAGTGACCGTGTTGAGACCCCCCCCCAACCCCCACCCCCAGTAGCATGCCTTTCAGGACGACAGGGATATAGGTGCCAAAAACCCCATGAAGTGCAAATCTGGTGTCCCTGGGAGGGAGGAGCAGAACTGGAGCAGGCTTACATCCAGTGAACAATAAATCAGAATGGCTGTATTGCAAAGGATGTACCCACAGCTGGGAATGCCCAGGATAAAATCAGACAGGGCCCATTGTTTGGACTGGCACAGAGATCTGTGGATGCCCCAAGCTGGTACCATGGAGGGTGGTGGCAGTACAGTAGGAACGCAGCAACTCCCTCTGAACTGCCAGCTGCTCTGGCTCCTTCCCGGTCCCACACCCTCCACTGCTCACTCTCCTCCTTTGTCTCCTTCTCACTGCTCCTTGCTCATTCTGGCTCCTTCACTTCATTTCCCCCTGCCGTAGCTTCATTTCACTGCAGCAGTGGGGGAGGGACGAGCAGGGAGGAGCAGCTCCCTGCAGCAACACCACTACTGGACACGCTGGACATGATCCCAGTGCCCAAGGACTGTCAGCCCCCAGGGGTCTGCCCACCCTCCCTGTGAATAGCCAGAGAAACTCAGCAGTCAAGGAGCTTGCGAAGAACACCAGCCTCAGTGCTGCTTTCAGCCCCCGGTAAACGAGGCTTAGTGGTCTGCAGGGATGGCGGCAGCATGAGCTCACACTTGGACTCTCTTGAAAGCATTTGCTGCTGGTCCCATAACCACACTCAGGAGCCGCTCATGTCAGACGCAGGACGGCAGGAACCTCCCTGTTTTGGGGGATGGAGGTGGGTGACATCGCCTAGTTTGGGGACTAAGAATGTCAGCCCTTGACCTAAAGAACCCTACAGCAGTGTTAACCCTTTCCAGGGGACACAGGATGATTATTCCTGGGTCCTCTTTCCCACCTCGGGTCAGCTGTTTAGATTGGTTTTCCCTGTGGAAATCCTGGGTTAGTGACAGAAAGAAAAATATTAAAAAGTGTTTTGTACATATAAAGAAGTGTTTGTTTACTTCAGTGAGCATCCAGTGCCTGAGGTCTATGGCAAGTAAATCCCCACACTCTTCTTGCACTTAGCAAGTATGAATCCTCATTATCTCTCAGGAGCAGAAGTCAATAGAAGATACTTCCATCCCTGTGGGCTGCTAGCTGGGGATCTGCACTAACTCAGTGGTCTGAGACAGCTCTCTCTCTCTCTCTGTAGCAGCTAGTTAAATTTCCCCAGATGGAGGGGTAACTGCACACATCCAGAACGTGCAGTGCTGGGGGAATGGGGTCCAAGTTTGCTTCTGTGGTGAAACTGCACCATCCCAACTGTGACCCAGCTGCTCAGGTCATGGGAGGGCACAGGGCAGAGGGTTTAAAGCCTTGGTAGGAGGTTAGATGAAAACTAAATAAAAAGGAGAGTAGAAAAACAGGTAGAGGGACAAGGCTCCCTGGGGCAATCTCAGTGGCTGAGGCCAGGATGAAGCTGAAAGGGCTTGGGTAGTGCTGGAACAGATCAGGGCACAGATATGGGGAAAAACCACCTGGTTTGATTAGTGATGTGGCTCCTGAGAAGCAGAAGGGAGTGCAGCAGGGCTTTCTGGGCTGCTGGTGGGGAGGAGAGAAACTTGAAAAGCAAATCTGGGGAGCGTGAAGAGCAGCTGAGAGCACTGGGGCAAACATGGAAAAGAAATTAGGGTCCTTGGGGTGGGGAAGTGGTGATGAAAGTCTGTGTAAACTTTCCATCCTCCCTGGATACAAGTGGGTAGTTTCAGAGCCTAGCTACCTCTTCAACAGGAGATGCAACTGCCAGGTTGCCGGATTGCACCAGTCCAGGATCAGCAGAAGGGCATCCATGGTACTAGCAGCCCTCTGTTCCTATGAAGTTTGCAGGCTTGGGTCATAGAGGAAGACAGCAGTGACCTCAGTGGATGCAGAGTCACCAAATCTGAACAGCTGCTTCCAATTAGCAGATAGCTCAGCGCTAGGGGCTGGCTTGACTGGTCCAGGCCCAGCCTGTGTAATGTGAGCCAGACTGCCCTGCTGCCTCTCTGTCCCTCCCACCATCGGGCACCAAGTTCCCTAGTGAAAAATGGCAGCAGAAGCCTCTGAAGAAGACTGCTAGCATGAGAATCTGTCCAGAGAGGCGTCTGGGGCCCAAAGCCATTGTAAGGAGGTTGACAGGAATGGCAGCTAAAATGGAGTGAGCTGCAATATACATAAGCATCTCCAAGCCTAGGGCTGATAGGCCAAGGCACCAGGAAAGCCCAGCCTACACTTAGCAGATAAGTCACATTTAGAAAAAAAAGATACGCAATTACAGAGGGACCACTGCATGCATCCCTGCCTGCCTGCCAGTGGCACCTCGCATCTCATGTCAGCCATGAGGAAGGGGAAGCAGGCCCACAGCGGCCCCAGCAGAGATGCTGGAAAGACGGCACCCACTGTGCATGCCACAAACAGATGTCAGAGTGCTTGCTGTGCAAAAGCTCCATCAAAGCTGCAGATGCTGCTGATGCCATACCCAAAGTCTCACATGAGAGGCCATGACTCATGTAATGATGTTTTTGAGACTTCAGTCCAGATGAGGAAGGATTCAGAAGCCTGTTTCATCTTTGCTGAGCACCAGTCACTGACCTGGAATATGCTTTTCTCATTGCTCACTCCCAGTCCAGCCACACAGCCTCATTTCCCTCTGATATCAGCTCTGAGCAGTGACCAGCAGTGGTGACCATCCTCTAATGAAGATGCAGTCAAGCTCCACTGCATCCCTACGCATCCCATTTCTGTGCCACACCAGGGCTTCCTGCAGGCTGTCCTGTCCCTGAAAACACTTCCCCCACAAAGGAAGCTCTAATAAAATTTCCTCACGCATTAGCCAGTTCCCGCAATCCCAGCCCACATGCACCTCAGCACTGACCTGGCCCCTGCCATGCTGTATGCCCGTCGCAGAGGTGCAGCAGGGCCTTGTCTGTTCGCTGTCCACTGGTGCCCCCCGGCTGTCTGGGTTCTCTCTCCCTCAGAGCCCCGGGGCGGCCCGGCCCCCCCCGGCTCTTGGCGCTCCTCGCCCCGCTCAGGGCTGCCCAGCCGTCGGGCCCACCGGCTGCCGGTGCTCCTAGTCCCCGCGCACAGCCCCGTCCCCGGGCGCTCCCGGGCGTCCCGCACGGTGCACTCCCCGCGCCGGGGCTCTGCCAGCCCCGGTCTCCGCTCCGCTCGGGCCCGCAGCCCCCGCCCGGCGCCTCCGTGGCTCCTCTGCCGCGACCGCTGCGCGCCCGCCCCGCGGCGCGTCTGCCCCGGCGGCGGCGGCGGCGGTCCCGCGCCCGCACCGTCCCGCTCGTCCGCTGCCAGCGCCGGCCCCACTGCCGCCGCGCCGCGGGCGAGGCCGGTCCGGCCGCGGATCCGCGGTGCTGCGCCGCCGCGGGCTCGCCCCCCCTCGCTCCCCCCCTCCACCCCCCGCCCCATTGTCTGCGCAGCGGAGGCAGAACAAAGCACCCGGTCCCGGTCCCGGTCCCCGGCCCGGTCCCGGTCCCGGTCCCGGTCCCGGTCCCGGTCCCGGTCCCGGACCCGGTCCCGGTCCCGGTCCCGGTCCCGGTCCCGCCCGGCCCGGGCCGCCGTGCGGCGATGCCGACGTGCGGAGAACCGGGCGCGGGTCGGTCCCCTGCGCTGGCACTGGCACTTACACCGTGCGTCCCGCGCTGGCGGCGCTCACATCCCGCAGGATCCGGCCCCGCCGAGACGTCCCGCAGCCGCTCCGGTATCCCGGCGCTCCGCCGCCGCCGTGGCTTCGGCACCGCTGGCCGCTCCGGTCCCCCCCCCCGCCCCGGCGCTCCGGTGCCCTCCTGTGCCGCGGCCGCCTCCGCGTTTCGGTGTGCCGGCCTCCCGGTGCCGCGGCCGCCCCGGTGCCGCGGTCGCCCCGCGGAGCCCTCGGCGGCAGGCGGCGGGTCGGCGCTGGCTCGGCGCGGAGGCTCCTGCTGAAACCCGACCCAGCGCCGCCCTCAGCCCCCCGCTCCCCCCACCGCCCCCATCCCCGCCCCGCCACCGGAGCGCGCCGGCAGAGCGCGGCCCCGGAGCGTCCCCGGGCAGGGGTCCGGGGCGACGGGACGGCCCGGCGGGGCACGGAGCACGGAGGGGCCAAGGAGCAGCGTCGCGGAGAAGGCCGGCACGGAGGGGGGGGAAGGGCTGGAGCCGGAGTAAAGAGGGACGGGGAGGAAGCAACGGGCGCCGGGAGCGCGGGGAAATGGGAAGGAGTAGGCAGGAGCAAGAGGCAGGGCAGCGGTGGGACGGGACAGGGCGAGGAGAGGACCGGGCAGGGGATGGAGGGTGGCTGTGGGTGACATTGGGGGCATGCGGGGACACGATCGCAGAGGCACAACCCATTCTCTGCTCTCTGCCACAGCTCCTGCCTAAGCACAGAGCCCAGAGCCCAAGTACCTGTAACCTGCCACCACCTTGCCTCACAGCAGGGCTTCCAATGTCCAGGCTGGAAGGTACTCATCTGTAGTGCCTGCGCTGCCAGTGATTGGGGCCCCACCAGTCTACTAAGAGACAAACCAAGACTCTGGTGAGTGACTGTCTAGGCTTCTCTGCCGGTGGCTTCCTCCCTGGCTCAGCTTGACCACCCAGACCGTTTTTCTCTGCTCCAGACAGGCCAGGTCACAGCAGTATCGGTGTGTCTGTTGGGGGCCACTCAGCCTCCAGGCCGATAATCACTACTGGGCCTTCTTTTATTTCTTAGTAGAGAAACTGCCATTGACTACAGGTGGTGACAGTCCATTGCTAAGATCATGTGCTATAAAGGCCACAGCTCAGTCTGCTTCATTAGGAAAATGTCTAGTTTCTTCCATCAGTGACAATCAATTCAAACAGAGAATATGGACCACCAGACTAATTTCATACAGAAGGAGCCTTTCAAGATTTGCATGTCTGCATCCCTTCCCGAATACCACCTAGGCTGATCTGGATTTAGAAATAAAAAGTAACTCTGGATTACTTTTACTGATCTAAAGGTACCCTGGAGAAACAAATCCTTTTGACTCTGAACAGCACATCTTACAATTCGTGTCATAAATTCACTGAGCTATAATATATTCAGTTTATTTCCTCCTACATCTATCTTCAGAAGGTCACAGGAAGGCAGGAAAAAAGCTCAGAAGTGGGGAGCAAGGATGATAAAGGTCCAGATCAGCTTCAGTGCATGGAACAATTCAGTCTTCATTCTGGAAAGGAGACAAACGAGGGAAATGGGGAAGAGAACAATGAAATCATGAGTGGTCTGTGGAGGGTGATTTTGTTCAGCTCAGTGGAGCTGATTTTGTTCACTGTGTCTTCCAATATGAAAGAGGCATGAAATGAGGCTAACAGAAGCCAAGATCAAAATACACAAAAGAAGGTGGTACTTCATGTGAGGGACTGTGGATCTGGGGAACTTCTTGCCATAGAATGCTGTGGATGCTCAAAATCTACATCGGCCCAAGAGGTGCCTGGATTAGTTCACAGAAGAGAAATCCTTTGAGGGTTCCTGAATAGAGGACACCACCTCCAGCCCATGAAGTCATGTGAGTCACAAAGAGTTCGGTCTGGAGGTGTCCTTAGGTGAAATATTGTGTCTATGCTTCTCCTGTTCTTCCACACCTTCCCGTGCATCCACTCGTAGCCACCGTTGGAGCCTGGGCTAGAGGGAGTCTTGAGCTGACTCCCAATGACATGGTCCTTACAATCTTGTGTCTGTTCCAGTTTTAACAATGACATTTCAGCCTTGATTTAGCTATTGTGTCCTTATTTCTCTTTATTTTTGTCTACAATTGTTTTTCCTTACATTACCTTATTCCCTCCCAGATATTTTCAGAAACAGCAGTAAGCATATCATTCAGCATCTCTTCTTCTAAAGGAAACAAACCATGTGCTCTTACTGTTATCTTATGATCAGCTATCCATTGCGGTTATTCTAGTTGCTCTTCCATATGTATGTCTTCTAGTTTAAATTAATGTCTCTTTAATATAGCAGATCAGAATTCCCACTGTGTTCTGAAGAAATGTCATCTGCACCTTATAGAAAAGCATTTAAGGGAAGGCTTCCTTTCTCTACTGGAAATGTCTTGCTTGCGGTACTTCGGGATGGCATTTGCTTTTTCATAGTTGCATCATCTTACTATCTTACATGTGACTTACACAGGTATTCTTCCTCTTCTGTGGTTTCTGACTAGAGTAATTTCCAGCTTCTGTCCCAATATTTTCTAATACCTCGCTAAGACCAAGATCCACAATGTGACTTAGGCATATACTCTCCATGGTTTCTAATACCTTGGTGTTTGCAGCAGCGCCTTTATTGATATGGGTTCACATGCATTAACTTCTACTTTTTGATAGATTAATCAAATACGTGGGGCTGATGGTGCTGAAAGATGTTGATGTGATCACAAGGCTGCTGTCCATTACATATAAAAAATTGTGCCTTTGGAGAGGTGTTTGATGACTGGAAATAAGCTAAGAGACCTGGCAGATCTTTAATGACACTTTCCATAGAGCACAAGATCTCTTGATCCCCATGTGTTAGAAATCAGGAAAGGAAGGCAAGAGACCAGCATGGCTGAGTGAAGACCTGCTCGTCAAACTAAAGGGGAAGAAGGAAATACACAGGCAGTGGGAGCAGGGACAGGTATCCTGGGAAGAGTATAGGGACCTTGCCTAGTTGTCTAGGGATGGGGTCAGGAAGGCCAAGGTGCAGCTGGAGCTGAACTTGGCAAGGGATGCGAAGAATAGTAAGAAGGGCTTCTATAGGTATGTCAGCCAGAAGACGAAGGTCAAAGAAAGTGTACTCCCCCGATGAACACAACTGGCAAACTGGTAACAGCAGAGGAGGAGAAGGCTGAGGTACTCAGCCTGTTGCAGGTAACTCCAAGTTGAGTGGGAGTGTTGATCTGCTTGTGGGTAGGAAGGCTCTACAGAGGGATCTGGACAGGCTGGATGGATGGGCTGAGGCCAATTGTATGAGATTCAACATGGCTAAGTGCCAGGTCCTGCACTTGGGTCACAACAACCCCATGCAACACTACAGGCTTGGGGAAGAGTGGCTGGAAAGCTGCCTGGCAGAAAAGGACCTGGCGGTGTTGGTCGACAGCCAGCTGAATATGAGCCAGCAGTGTGCCCAGGTGGCCAAGAAGGCCAATGGCATCCTGGCCTGTATCAGAAATAGTGTGGCCAGCAGTACTAGGGCAGCGATTGTCCACCTGTACTCGGCACTCATGAGGCTGCACCTCAAATACTGTGTTCAGTGTTGGGCCCCTCATTCCAAGAAAGATATTAAGGTGCTGGAGCACATCCAAAGAAGAGCAACAAAGCTGGTGGTCTAGAGAACAAGTCTTATGAGGAGCGGCTGAGGGAACTGGGGTTGTTTAGCCTGGAGAAAAGGAGGCTGAGGGGAGACCTTATCGCTCTCTACAACTGCCTGAAAGGAGGTTGTAGCGAGGTGGATGTCGATCCCTTTTCCCAAGTAAGAAGTGATAGGACAAGAGTAAATGGCCTCAAGTTGTGCCAGGGGAGGTTTAGATTGGATATTAGGAAAAAATTCTTCACCAAAAGGGTTGTCAAGCATTGGAACAGGCTGCCCAGGGAAGTGGTTGAGTCACCCTCCCTGGAGGTATCTTAAAAAAATGTAGATGTGGCACTTAGGGACATGGTTTAGTGGTGGACTTGGCAGTGTTAGGTTAACAGTTGGACTTGATGATCTTAAAGGTCTTTTCCAAACTAAACAATTATATGATTCTATGATTCCTTGAGTCTACTCAACAACTTTTTTGCCTCAGTCTTCACTGGCAACCTCTCTTCCCACACCTCTTGAGTGGATGGACCTCAAGGCAGGGACTGGGGGAGCAAAGTCCCTCCCACTGTGAGAGAAGATCAGGTTTGAGACCATCTGAGGAACCCAAACATACATAAGTCTACGGGACCTGACAAGATCCCTCCCAGAGTCCTGAGGGGATTAACTGATGTAGTTGCCAAGCCACTCTCCACGATATTTGAAAAGTCATGGCAATCAGGTGAAGCCTCAGGTGACTGGAAAAAAGGAAACATTACACCCATTTTTAAAAAGGGTAGAAAGGAGGACCCTGGGAACCGCCAACCTGTCAGCCTCACCTCTGTGCCTGGGAAGATCATGGAACAGATCCTCCTAGAAGCTATGTTAAGGCACATGGAGGACAAGGAGTTGATTCGAGACAGCCAGCGTGGCTTCACCAAGGTCAAGTCCTGCCTGACCAACTGTTATGGGTTTGTGTGGCACGGGTTTTTTTGGTAGCAGGGCAGGGGCCACAGGGGTGGCTCCTGTGAGAAGCTGCTCGAAGCTTCCCCAGCTCCAACCCGGACCCGCCTCTGGCCCAGGCTGAGCCCATCAGTGACAGTGGTAACACCTGTGGGAGAACAGATTTAAGAGGGGAAACCTGCAGTGGGGGAGGAGATTGGAGTGTGAGAGGAACGCTTGTGCAGTTATTGAGGTCAGTGAGGAAGGCAGGAGGGGATGCCCCTGCAGCCCGTGGTGAGATGGCAGGCTGTCCCCCTGCAGCCCGTGGAGGTGAACGGTGGAGCGGAGGCCCCCAAAGATGGCCGTGACTCCATGGGAAAGCCCACGCTGGAGCAGTGTGTGACTGAAGATCAGCCTGCGGAAAGGACCCATGCCAGGGAAGTTTGGGAAGAACTGCAGCCCATGGAAAGGACCCACATTGGAGAAGTTTGTGAAGGACTGTCTCCTGCGGGAGGGACCCCACGGTGGAGCAGGGGACGAGTGAGGGGTCCTCCCCCTGAGGAGGAAGGAGCGGCGGAGACGAGGTGTGGTGAGCTGACCCCAACCCCCATTCCCTGTCCCCCTGCGCTGCTGGGGGGAGGAGGTGGAGAGAACTGGGAGTGGGATTGAGCCAGGAAGGGGGGAGGGCTGGGGGGAAGGTGTTCTCAGGCTTGGTTTTACTTCCCAATATCCTTGGTTTGTTTTGATTTGTAGTAAATTAAATTGATTTTGTTTCTTCCCCAAGTTGAGCCTGTCTTTTGCCCGTGACCACAAGTGGTGAGCGATCCCTCCCAGTCCTTATCTCGACCCACGAGCCTGCCTTTATATTTTCTCCTCATCCCACCGGGGGCAGGGGGCAGGAGTGAGCGAGCGGCTGCATGGTGCTTTGTTTGGCTGGGCTTAAACCATGACACCAACCTAGTGGCCTTCTATGATGGAGTGACTACATTAGTGGACAAGGGAAGAGCTACTGATGTCATCTATCTGGATTTCTGTAAGGCCTTTCACACGGTCCCCCACAACATCCTTCTCTCTAAATTGGAGAGATATGGATTTGATGGATGGACTATTCAGTGGATAAGGAATTGGCTGGATGGCTGCATCCAGAGAGTAGTGGTCAACAGCTCAATGTCCAGATGGAGATCACTGATGACTGGTGTCCCTCAGGGGTCCATATTGGGACCAGTACTGTCTAATATCTTTATCTATGACATAGTGGGACTGAGTGTACCCTCAGCAAATTTGCAGATGACACCAAGCTGAGTGGTGCTGTTCACACACCTGAGGGACAGGATGCCATTCAGAGGGACCTGAACAAGCTTGAGAAGTGGGCCCATGTGAACCTCATGACATTCAACAAGGCCAAGTGCAAGGTCCTGCACCTGGGTTGGGGCAAGCTCTGGTATCAATATGGGCTGGGGAATGAAGGGATTGAGAGCAGCCCTGCAGAAAGGACTTGGGGGTACTGGGGAATGAAAAGCTGGACATGACCCAGCAATGGGTGCTCGCCACCCAGAAAGCCAACCACATCCTGGGCTGCATCAAAAAAAGTGTGGCCAGCAGGTCAAGGGAGGTGATTCTGCCCCTCTACTCTGCTCTGGTGAGACCCCACCTGGAGTACTGTCTCTGGGGTCCTCAGCACAGGAAAGACATGGACATGTTGGAGCAGGTCCAGAGGAGGGCCACAAGAATGATCAGAGGCTTGGAACATGTCTCCTGTGAGGACAGGCTGAGAGTTGGGGGTTGTTCAGCCTGGAGAAGAGAAGGCTCTGGGAAGACCTTATTGCAGCCTTCCAGTACTTTAAGGGGGTCTGCAAGAAAGATGCAGAGGGGCTTTTTACAAAGGCATGTAATGATAGGACAAAGGGTAATGGCTTTAAACTAAAGGAGAGTAGATTCAGACTACATGAGGAAAAAATTTTTTACTGTGAGGGTGGTGAAACACTGGCACAGGTTGCCCAGAGAGGTGGTTGATGCCCCATCCCTGGAAGTGTTCAAGGTCAGGTTGGATGGGGCTCTGAGCAACCTGATCTAGTTGAAGATGTCCCTTCTCATTGCAGGGGGGTTGGACTAGATGACCTTTAAAGGTCCCTTCCAACCCAAACCATTCTATGATTCTATGATTTTAACATTACATTCACCTTTAAGAAAGGCAAGGAGGAACTCAAAGAACTACCCATTTGTCAGGGTCATCTCCGTTCCCAGAAAACTCATGGACCACATTCTCTCAGAATCCATTTTTTAACATATGGAGAACAAGGAGGCAATCAGGAACAGTCAGCATAGATTCAGCAAGTACAAATTGTGCTTGACCAGCCTGATTAACTTCTCTGACAAAATGACTGGCTATATGGATGAAGGGAAAGCAGTAGATGCAAAGTGCCTTGACAGTGGCTCCCATAGAAATTTCATTTATAACCTGAGGAAGTATGGGCTGAATGAATGGAGCGTTAGGTGGGCTGAAAACTGGCTGCACCTCTGGGTTTAAAGGGTAGTGATCAGTGACTTAACATGGGGTTGGAGCCTGGCAGCCAACAAAGCATGCCAAGCATTGATTTTGGACCCAGTATTGTTCAGTATCTTCATTAACATTCTATGATGACACAGGGTGCAAGTTTGCAGATGACACTAGGAGGGGTGGCTGATATGTTGCATGGCAGAACTTTGGTCCAGAGACATGTCTAGTAACTCAAAGAATTGGATTAGCAGAAACCTCATGAAGTTCAATAAGGAGAAATACAAAGTTCTGCACCTGAGGCAGAATAACCCCATACATAACTGGTACAGGTTGGGATCCAACTGGCTGAGTTACAGTCCTGCTGAAAAGAATGTGGAGGTAGGGGTGGACACTGAATTAAGAGTTGATAGTATGCTTCCATTGCAAATAAGGCAAACAACTTACTGCACTGCATTAGGAGAAGGGTGAGCAGCAGATCAAGGGAAATAATTATCCCCCTTGACTTGGGAGGTGGTGAAGCCACACCTGGAATCCTATGTACATTTTTGGCTCCCCCTGTTCATGAGGGATATGGGAAAACTGTAGGAGATAGGTAGGGGCCTGGCACACACAATCGACTTATAAAGAGAGACTGAAGAAGCTGGGCTTGCTCAGTCTAGTGATGAGTAGGCTAAGGGGTTTTTTAATGGTACCCTACTGCTACTTGAAGGACAGGTTAAAAAGATGATGGAACCAAACGCTTCTCCATAGTAGCAGACAACAGAACAGTAACAATGTCAGCTTGGGAGATTCAGAGCGAACGTTAGGGAAAGTTTTTTTTTCACCAGGAGGGTAGTGTGGCACTGGAAAAAGCTCCTCACAGAGGCTGAGAATCTCAGCTCCTTGCAAGTTTTCAAGGCTGACCTGACCTAGTATTGTTGACAGTCTGTCTTCAAATGAGAGGTTGGAACTATGCATTTCTGGACACTCCTTTTAACCATGAAGGGCAGTCTACTATGAATCTATGAATTTCATTCAATTTCTGTTATGCTACTCTTTAATAATAGCTTTTTGCTTTTATAATGTTCTGGTCACCCTCTATACTCACAATACTTCTTTGTGTCACTGATCAACCTTATCAGCATACTTTGGGGGGGGGGGGGGGGAGAGACCTTTACTGAAAAAAATTAAATAGATGAGCTCCAAAACTGATCCTTGAAAAGACTGTGCATTTCATCAAGCATAAAACTTCTGATTTACTGGTAATCCTCTTTTTTTTTTTTTTTTTTTTTGCCAGTCTTCCACATCTTACAGGTTTTGTATTAGTTTCTGTTTTCTCCATTTGAATAAATAATTTCTCATGTGTTACTGTAGCACTGCAGTTCAGATAGTCTGATCAACCTTTTTTCCTGGCCCCCAAAAAATCACTTATAAAGAAAGTTGTCTAATGTGCTAGTCTGGCATGATTTAGCAAACTTGCTGCATTTGATCACATTTGCCATTTATTGTCATATTTTCAAATTATCATTTCCCTTTAAAATCTGCTTTGAATCCTTTATACTACTGCAAGCAATCTGCATTTTCCTAGGTCATTCACTTCAGTCGTCCTTTCTTCAGTATCTGTGATGTTTGTTATTCTTCAGCCCCATGGTGTTACCTCAGATCCTTAAACAACCCTCCTCTCAGACTTGCAATTTGTACACAAATGCTGCCTCTACTTAGAGATGGAAATTAGTGGATTCCTTCTGGTCTCCTAGTAAATTCTAATTTACTATATATTCTTGGAGCCCTTTGGCAAGAGAAGGGAGAACAGATCCATATGATGGGCATGGACATTCAGAGAAATCTTGGACAGTCTTTCTGATATGCAAGTATCTTTGGAGCTGTATGTGGACTGGTAGAAAAATGTAAGTCAAGCTATGCCTTGTAAGAGCAACTAAGACACAGAAACAAGAGCAGAAATATGCTACTCAGCTATTCAGGGCAGAAGGATACTGGTAGTAGTAAAGGTTGGGACTGGACTGCAAGGCTCCCAGCTGTGTCATGCCTTTTAGTATTAATGATATGGAGGCCAGAGTATGGAGAAGGGAGATGACTGAGTTCTTTGGATTAATCAGTGCTTTGGTGAACTTCAGAAACTGAAATAACATAGGAGCTGGTGAAACATGGCAAACTGGAGCCAGTAGTGACCAAAGCATAGCTGGAAGGCAGCACAGAAAACATGCTCTCTGCATGCTTTGCATTTCCCTAGATCTACAGGCAAATACTGCAATGTAATGGGATGTCATGCTATCTCTCATGTTTCTATTCTGCCACCACAATGATCCTGATCCTGGAGTCGTGCACATCCCCACCCGGACTGGACTTTGCATGTTCCCACCCTCACACATAGCAGGTGGGATGTGGTCTGGCAGTTTAGCACCTTCCTGCTAGATGGCATCTTGCTCCTGAACCGGATAGGAGTAATCTGGCAGGTAGCCCAGCAGGACTAAGTTGCTCACAGGCTTCCACTCTTGCAGGCTGGAGTCTGGCTCAAAAGTCCCAAACAGGAAATCCTTCTAGGACGTGTTTAGGCTCTGATTCCCGGATGCTCACAGCAAGCAAAGGCTTCCTGCGTTCAGAATGGACGTTAAAAATAAAAGATGACAGGCACCTGCTAGGAAGATACATGGCTGGTGTTGGGGGGCAGCGGGGGGGAAGGGAGGAGCTCTCCCTAAGACAGAAGTAATTTTTTTCAGGTGAGATCCCAAGTTTGCCTCTGCCATTTGGAATGCCCTTGAGATCCATGAAATACAGAGAAAAAGTTGCAAGGTCATTTCACCTAGCAAATGGTGTGGGTACCTCAGCTTTGCAGCTCTATATTCACAGCCTGGTCAAAAGGAAATGCTGCTAGTGCACTGCTGCTGGATGTAACCTGACCAGATAGCTTTGAACTTTACAGTGGAAGAGTTCTTCTGCATCTCCTGCTTGTCTAGATGGACACAAAGCTCCTGTCATAAAGTCCTTGCAACAGGCATATTTCTGTGCCAATAGGGTTTGTTCACGAGCAGCCTGGAGCCCTGAATGTAAGGTCGGCTCCCTGGGCTGCATCTAATGGGATGGTTTTAAGGTAGAGCAGGTAGAGTTCATGGCTTTTGTTAATTTGTTTCTGAGAACGTTTACAATCTTGGAAATGTGGTGAAGCTCTGGCAGTGCTGGAAGCAGCTGGATTGAGCAGTGGTCTTAACATCACACTTATGCTACATCATGCTTGAAGTAAGGATGCCCAGCTATCACCTCCCCTTGCTTCCCATCTTTCTTATGGTAGGCTGGTAAGGACTCCCACAGTCTATTTTCCAAGGCTCTATCTAGTACAGTCCTAAATGCCCTGAACACTTGATTGTCAACCTTGCCTCATTTTTAGAGAAATTGTCTAGCACAGCAAAACCTGTGAAATAGTTGGGCTTAAAACATTGCTCCTTGCTACCTCCTTGTCTTGAACTTACATTATACCATGCATCTTGCAGGCTGGGAGTCCCACTGCTCATCGTTTCATCTGCCCCAGCCCTGGACTTGTTCTTAATTTTCCCCACTCCTTGCATTCCCAACTAGCAGCTCTCTTGTAATTCAGCTTGGGACTTCTCAAACAGCTCATTTGGTATTATTTTAAGTTATAGCAGCATCTAAAGGTTAAGACTTCAAGTGCAGCAATAAGACAATTCATGCCCAGAAGGCAAAATAATCAAAAGTGAAGACAAGTAAGTAGATACAACAAAGAGCATGGAAGGATAAGGCTACAAGTGAGATAGCAGTTACATTCTTTGCAGGTACTTTCTAAACAGCATAGTATAGGTAGATTTTAAACAGTAGAAAAAAAATCTAGGTCTGTCAGCTGCTTCATTCCCATACCTCAAAGAGGGTTCAGCTGAACCCAGAAGTCCCTGTCATGCTCAGCAGATGTGTACCTAACTAGTTCTTAAAGTCCTCCCATAATGAAGACTTCATAAACCTGCCAGTCAATCTATTCAGTGCTAAATTTTCTTTGCTATTATTTAAACCCATTATTTCTTGTACTATCTGTCATGAACACTGGAAATAGATTGTTCTCTTTGCAACTGTCTTTTACAAATCAAGGCGGTTATCATATCTTCTCACTCGTCTTTAAGCTAAACTGCCCCAGAGCATTTAATCTTTCCGTACTGTATTTTCTCAACCTCTAATCATCTCCTCTGGACTTTCTCAGATTTGTCTACATTCTCTGAAGTGCACTGACTTAAGATTGGACACAGTACTGTGGCTAAGGGCCTTATCATAGCAAAGCACAGCCAGAAATTATACTTATGCATCCTGCAAGTCATATGCCTGTTTATACCATCTCATATGATGTTATTTGTTTTTTGCAACAACATATCCTCAGCTGATTCATATTCAACCTACAGGTCACTATAAACTAAACATGGAGAACTACTGTATAGACTGTTGTTTCTCAGTCTCTACCTGCACAGCTTATTGTTCCTACCAAGTGGATAATCTTCCTACCAAGGAATAATAATAATTTTAATATTTCTATCAATGTGGTTTACTGTCCTGACTAATAATCTGCAAGGAAGTATGGACTGATTAAACAGAAGCACAGAGAACAATAGGGAAATTATATTACTGCAGCTTTAGTGATGTAAATCTAACGTTCAATATTTATAAAGACTGTAGAAAACTCAAAGTGGTCAGAGAAGAGTCGTAAGAATGACTCAAGATCCGTAGAACAAGTTTCTATATGGAGAGCTTCAGAAAGATTAAAAAAATAAGTGATTTCTAAGTATCTGTAAGAAAGAAAATTTTTAATCGTGTATAATGTTTCAACCTAGCAAATGAAGGCAGAACAGGAGCAATGGGGTAGAACTGCAGTTATACAAACTGAAAGTAAAGAGCAACAGTTCAATGGAAGGAGGAATTAATCACTAGAATAACGAAGAAAAAGGCATAACAGATTCCTAGCAGCCAAGGTTGTCCATCTTCGGCTGGACAGGGTACTGGGCCGTCTTGTCTAGACCGTGCTTTTGCCAAGAACGGTTGGAAGAGATGATCCTTGATGTCCCTTCCAACCTGGTAGTCTATGATTCTATGATCTTTCTCAAGAGATGTGCTAGTTCAGCAGAAGTTACAGGGTTTGAAAGAGGAGTCTCTCCCTGAGGTTCTATGAGCTTTGTGATTCCCAAAAGACACAGACAGTGTCACCTGGTCCTAGTGTCTGAACTGCCCTCTGAATCTGTGCGCTGCTTGCCCCATTAAAGTCTTCCCAAATTGATGGCTGAACTGTGTCAAACCAGGAAATGATTTTTATGATGAGAAAAGGGAATGAGAGAATGATGAGAAGGAAACCATTTAATACATTTTAGTCTGTGAGCCAAGACAAAACTGAAATCAACATTTCCAGAGAGGGGAGGTGACGGAGCTGAGCCCTGTGCTACTGACTGCTCTACTTCCTGTCCTGGCTTCTTCCATCCTCCTCTTCTGGAATCTCTTCTTCCACGTTTCTGCAGCAGGGTGACCTCATTTGGCAGCGGCCTCTGCAAGCATACGCTGACTAAAGCGCACCATTCTCATAGGTGCCTCTTAGAAAGCTGCTCACTGAGGCCTGGACTTCCTCCCTGGTAGCAAACAAGTCTCCTTCTGTTCCCCTGAAAATCAGCTGGGAGGAAGTGAGATGGGGAGGTGGTTTCCGAAATACTGTGGATTGTGATTACAGACGTAGTCTCAGATCCATGGGGTGGGGGTGGGGAGCACAGGAGCTGCATGGGGAATCCAGATTATTTTGGTGTGAGGTAAACATGTGCCTTTGATCAACGGTGTTCACAGACAGATACAAGCTGGATGGCAAAGGGCCTGCTGGTGTTTTGTAAAAGGAAAAAAAATCAATTTGAGGAATATCCCTTCCCAAAGTACATGGCTTTTGCTTTGGAGGAGTTTTCTATATATAGTGAGGTGATTATTTCAGAATGGAAAATGTTTGTTCAGGAAGGAAAGGCTCTGAGATCAGCAGAGTCAAGTCTCACCCACATGCTGTCGGCTCCATTGGACTCTTCCGCCTAGCAGCAGGGAGCTGGGAGGAGTCTGCAGGAGCGATGCGACTGTTCAGGAATCACCCACCTACACCTGAGTTCTCCTCACTCAACAGCTTGGGTTGAAGCTCTGCTCTGTCACAGAGGGGCAGGTTCTGAAGTAAGATCTGATGGTTCCTCCAGGAAAAAGAAAAATGCAGAAAAATGCAAAAAAGACCTTTTTTTTTGCCTTTGACAAATTATTATCCAGAACCGATGCTCACTGGGATGCAATGTGATATCCCGCAAATACACTACGCTCCTCTACATGCCAGCAGGCAAACTGGCAACAATGTGCACACGGACCAAACGGCCCGTGCTAAATATGCTGCATGCATATATAAGGTCTGAACTGCACTAAATATACCCGCCGCAAATAGACACAGGAAGCTGTGGTTCTTAAACTAGCGAGGACGACACAGAAGCGCACACTCCCCTCTGCTCTCCCCCCCCCCAGGCAGGTAGGAAGGAACTGGTATGATACAGCTCCATCTAGTGGAAGTTTATCTATTACACAGTCTTAGGATTATTAGTTATTTTGTGTTGGAGCATTGCTTATGAGTCCCAGATACAGACCAGTGTGTGTGCTAAACTTATCGTGTTTAAATTATTTAAAAAACCCGAAAAAAATCCTCAACTTGCAGTTTAAGCTGCTCTGATGCACGTAACTTGACAAAGATGTTACCATTACGAAACATCAAACGCTCTAATCCAAATCACAATCCAAAAACATCCCATAGGTTAAAAATGCACATATAAGCCTACCACACACTTTAAAAAGTTACTCAGACCTCCAGGTTAAGTCACAGCTGCATAGCTCCTCCAACAGCAGAATCAGGCTATAAACAACCACTTAGCTGGTTCTGCTTTACATAACCCTTAAGGGCCATAACTGACCTAGCAGGAGGAAGAAAGTAGATTTGGTTTATGAGTCAACGATTCTTAAATATCTAAAAATAACTCAGGGCACTGTGAGACAGAAGAAGGGACAGGTAACCTAGGAGGAGTATAGAGATGTTATCCAAGAAAGTAGATATGGGGTAGGGAAAACCAAAGCCCACCTGGAGTCAAATCCGGCAAGAGATGTGAAGTGCAACAAGAGAAGCTTCTGCAGGTATATCAGCAGCAACAGGAAGACTAAGGAAAACATGGATCCACTGCTAAATGGGGCAAGCACCCTGGTGACAAAGCACGCAGAATAGCAGCCTTCAGGAATCCCAGGCCCCTAAAACCAAAGGGAAACTCTGGAGCAAGGAAGACTTACCCTTAGTGGAGGAGGGTAATGTTAGGGACCACTTTTATCAGACCGGGCATACACAAGTCCCCAGGACCTGAAAGAATGCACCCACAAGTGGTGAAAGAGCTGGATGACATCACTGCAAGGCCACTCTTGATTATCTTCGAAAGGTCATGGTGACTGGGGGAGGTTCCTGAGGACTGGAAGAAAGCAAATATCACTCCTATCTTCAAGAAAGGCAAAAAGGAAGATCCAGGGAACCACAGGCCAGCCAGCCTCATCTCAATTTACTATAGACAGAGAATTATATAGACACGCCCCATTTTTTCCACCTTTCCTTACTGCATCCCCTACCTCATGGATGCTGTCAGCGGAGCACATCAGAGAGGTTTTATAGTCCTACCTAATGAACTGGAAGGTGTTTAGATTTTGTAAGGAAGGCATTTATAAATGCTATAAACTGGAAATTGTACCTTGTCTGCTTTGTGTGCCTGTGACCTGAAGGCAATTTAGTGGCTGCCAAAGACTTCCATCATCAATCATAGGTAAGATCCTTCCCTGTTCATGTTCATCAAAGAGAATATCAGAGAGGAGAAGAGGATCATAAACTTTGAAATGTTAAATTTAAAATCACACTAAGGCTTATAAAAAAAAAAAAGATATGAAGGGTAAACTAACACTCTGGCTTTAAAATCTGTGACTCTGTGCAATAGCTGTGAGACTCACATTCTCTGCAGTTACATAAAGTATCACACAATTCAAATGGAAGGAGGAAAAAACATCCCCTGCAGGTAGGTGTTTTTAAAGGTGACGTGAGAAGTGTTTAACCCATATGGTTACTGGAAGTGTTCAAGGTCAGGTTGGATGTGGCTTTGAGCAACCTGATCTAGTGAAAGATGTCCCTGCCCATGGACTAGAGATTTTTAAACATCCCTTCCAACGCAAACCATTCTATGAATGTATGACTCTGTAATTATCCTCCCTGATGTTAGTGTACTGCATGACTGTCCCCTTAATGTTGGGTGACAATGACAGTGTTTTGTGCTGATGGAAAGACAGTAAGCAATCAAAGAATCATAGAATAGGTGAGGTTGAAAGGGACATCTGAAGAACTTCTAGCAAGCACCTCTGCTCAAGGCAATGTCAACTACAGCAGGTTGCTCAGGACTGTGTCTGGTTTTGTTTTGGATATCTCCAAGACAGGAGACTATACAACATCCCTGAGCAATCTGATCCAGTGTTTGACCCCCCTCACAGGAGAAAGTCTTTTTGTATGTTTAAATGCAATCCTGTGTTTCAATTTGACAGTGTCAATGAGGTGGGATACCTTAAGGAACAGTGGAAAAAGTGGGTTATGTCCATATAATTATTCTCTGTAATAAATGAAGAAGTGAAGGAAAAACAAGGAAATACAGAGGCGAAGGAAATAATGCTGGAAAATGAGGAAGTCCATAATAGTCCTTGGTTTTACTAAGATTTGTTTCACAAACTGTGATTGGGTACCTCCAAACCAGAATATATGCGGTCTTCATAAGAAGGACTGAATCACAGAATAATTGAAGTTGGAAGGGACACCTAGAGATCTAGTCCACCTCCCCTGCTCAAAGCAGGGACAACTAGAGCCTTACTAAAGTTGAGGCAAACAACATCCACTGCTCTCCCCTCCTACACCAAGTCATCTCATTGTAGAATGCTATCAGGTTAGCTAAGCATGATTTTCTCTTCATAAATCTTTGCTGACTACTCCTGATCACCTTCTTGCTGCCTTGTGTTTGGAAATGGTTTTCAGGAAGATTTGCTCCATCACCTTCCCAGGAACTGAGATGAGGCTGACCAGCCTGTAGTTCCCTGGATCTTCCTCTTTGCCCTTCTTGAAGATGGGAGCACATTGGCTAAGGTGTCTCTCGGTATTCCCTTTGAAGCTATGGCACTCTCTGACACAGTGTTACAGTACTTCAGCACTCTGAATCCCATTCCATGTTTTAACAGTCTAAAATTTCAACCAGTTTTTTTGTTTGTTTTGTTGTTGTTGAACTGAGGCCCAATATCACACTTTCATTGGCTAAGGCACCAGACTTCCCTGTATGAATAACTACTTCAAAAAGATAATAAAGATAAACTTAGAATCTATAGAAATGGAAAAGAGGCTGATTTCTACACCTGACAAGCATGGTGTCAAAAGCACAGGTGCTAGTAGTAATAAGGATATGGAAATGCTCATTTCTCAGATGGAAACAATTAGAATTTAATTTTAATTTTGTTCTTACATTGCCTCTGCAACCCAGAATGGAAAGAATGGGCATACATAACAGTAGCAATTGATAATGGAAGCAATTTTTAACCAATTCTACCACATTAGAAGTGAAATATTTGGTAAGTATCTAATGCAGTACCTATATTTAGGAAGAGATTTCTTAAAAAGTATTTTGAACAATTACAGGTCTGTTAGCTTGATTGTAACAGAATGCAAAACTGTCCTGGATCGAATCTTACAAAACAGACCAATTCAGCTCAAAAGCAGGATGCAAACTTTTAACAGCCTAAGTAATTCACAAATGAACAACTTAACTAATAATGTTGTGAATTTCTGGTCATTGGTAACTTCTGAATCAAAATGTGTTTGTGTGCGGTTTTGTTTTGTTTTTTTCAAATGTATGTTAGTGAGTCAAAGAAAAGATAATACAGGGAAGTTCTGTGGCATGTGTTTTACAAGATGACAGACTGATTCACAGTACTCTTTCTGTGGTTTTATGATTTATGAATGATAGTAACTGTATCCCAGATTAATTTGAATCCTACTGTTCTGAAGATAAAACCCACAGTTACACATGAAATTAGACTGTAGATCTTATAACTGCAAGACAAATGAAGAGGTCAACAAGATTCAAGGATTGGAGGTTTTCAAGGATAAGAATATTCAGTGTTACATTACCATGGATTGCAAAAAAAAAAAGTTTTAATTATGGGAACATGCCTGCTTTTGGCATAAGTCAAATCTGTATCCTGCAAATAGAAAAGGAGGCAATTAGGAAGGGGAAATAGATAACTTCTAAGTGACATAATTCCTAGGTCATGTAAAACTGAAGCCAAGGGAAAAAGAAAGAAAGAATAAAACCCTGATGGCACTAAAGATAATAAAAATGGTACGCTTTTGTTTTTGAAGTAAACTAAGAACAAAAGAAATCCAGCATAGGGTAGTCTGTTATGTGGAGACAGTAAAACTGTTAATGATACCAAGAAGGAATAGTTAGCCAAAATTCTCTTTTGTATGTGTGAGATACAAGATGAAAACATTAGAAGATAATCATATAATAATAATGATAGACTAACAGTAGTCTAGCAATAATAAACACTTTTTTAAATCAACGGGCCAAATTGATTTGCACCTATGAGTCTAAAGAAGCTCACTGAGGAGATCTGCAGTTCACTGATCCTGCATGAGCATGGGGTTTGGACAATACAACTTCCAAAGGTCCCTTCCAACCTCAACCATTCTGTGGTTCTGTGGTTATCATAGAATGGTTTGGGTTGAAAGGGACCTTTAAAGATCATCTAGTCCAACCTTCTTGCCATGGGCAGGGACATCTTTCACTAGATAAGGTTGCTCAGAGCCCCATCCAACCTGACCTTGAACACTTCCAGGGATGGGACATCCATAGTTTCTTGGGGCAACCTGCTCCAGTATCTCACCACCCTTATAGTAAAGAATTTATTCCTTATATCTAATATAAATCTACCCTCTTTTAGTTTAAAGTCAGTACCCCTTGTCCTGTCACTACAGGCCCTGTAGTCTCTCTCAGTCTTTCTTATAAGCCCCCTCCAAGTATTGAAGGGCTGCAGTAAGGTCTCCCCAAAGCCTTCTCTTCTCCAGGCTGAACAACCCCCAACTCTCTCTCAGCCTGTCCTCACAGGAGAGGTGTTCCAAGCCTCTGATCATTTTTGTGTCCCTCCTCTGGACCCACTCCAACAGGTTCATGTCTTTCCTGTGCTGAGGACCCCGGAGCTGGATACAGTACTCCAGGTGGGGTCTCACGAAAGCAGAGTAGAGGGGCAGAATCACCTCCCTCAACCTGGATATTGTATCATCAAGCAGGATACAATTGGTTTTCTGGGCTGCGAGCGCACATTGATGGCTCATGTCCAGCTTTTCATCTACCAGTACCCCCAAGTCCTTCTCTGCAGGGCTGCTCTCAATCCCTTCATTCCCCAGCCCGTATTGATACTGGGGGTTGCCCCAAGCCAGGTTCTGTGGTTCTTTAATGAAGGCAAAATATGACCTTAGGCAACTTAAGCATTCTCCATTTGTTATGGATCTGACAAACCTCAAAAAGTGTTCAAAGTAAAATGATGTAAGCAGGGGTCACAATAGTAGAGGAATCAGAAAAATCCAGATTTTTTTTTTTTACTCTGTTAGATGATTACTCATCCCTGTAATTCCACTGGCAGTTCAAGTATAATTTCTAACTCTTCAGAAGTGTATTACCATAGCAAGTGTAACTCAGTGAAGCTGCGCTGATTTCCCTAAAACAAACATTTTGTCCAAGAAATGGTTGAAACTTCACTTTCAGGGTTTTTTTCTCTCTCACCATCCTCAAAAATCAGTATTATTTCAGCAGTGTAGGCCTATACACACTAAGCATCTTTCTGTGATTCAATACAGATGTAGTTTTGTTTTTTTTCTGGAAGATGAGATGTCTTATAAAAGAAAAACTTCACAGTGTTTCTCAGGAGCTTGTGTGTTTGTGTTATACAAAAGGGAGAGCTGGAAAACTCTTGGAGTGTTGCAAGTTCTTACATCTATCCAGTTCTAAAATTGCAGGCAACCCCCCCCCCCAGTAAACCAACAATACCCCCCAAAGAACTGTCATATTCCCCATCAGTATCCAAAAGAGAAAAAAATGCCTTAGAAGTACTGACAAAGCTAAGAGGTGTGTTTGGGGTGGTGGTGTGTATGTGTGTGTGTTTATATATAAAAATTATAAATATATGTATATAAATATACATTATTCTAATATATCTTGTATTATATACATTAGAATAATCATGGTATGTTAGACCAAAGATCCATCTAGCCTAGTGTCTTCTCTTTGACAGCACATACCTAGAAAAACATGAGAAAAGAGGAAGCATATCATAACACTTCCCCAGAATGCTACTAGCAGCTTTGTACACAGACTAGGACACCTTTCCTTGCTTTTATGAGAAACTGAAATATAGTTTCATTCTATCTTAATTTTTGAAACAACCCAGTTACTTAAGATTTGGGCATAAACTTTCTCATGTTAAAAGGTTTTCTTTCATTATTGTAATCAGTTTAAGAAATGCCCACCACCTGTATATCGAGGGATGTGAAATGCATACCCCATAAATGAAGACATCAGTCCAAAAAGTAAAACACCCAGTGGGTCTATTCTTATCTGGAGGCTTTGAGCTGGTACTGTGCAGAGGGAGGGCAAGCTTTAATTTTGGGGGAATACCCTGATCATCACTGAGAGATGCTCAGCTGAACTCTGATGATGCTGCAGGTATTACAGTAGTTTCTTTGCAGCAGTTTATAGAAACATTTGCTAGAGACAGAAAAATGCATGCGGGCCAGTGAATGATGCCTCCTGTTAATGTAGGGCGCTCTGCTGTTGCTAGTTCAGATGCTTTTGACCTGCATCATAGAATCCTGTAGCAAGTCACCTTCTACTTCTCCACACTCCTTCCCTTTGCAAGAGACTCTTCTCTAATGCTCGTTTCTCTCTATTCTTGTGACCTAATTCCTCTTGTTAGAATTCCTCTGTGAATCTTAACTGTGTGGGTCTTTTTCTTAGAACACCAAGACTCCAAAAGTTGCCTGTTAGCATGTTGCAGAGCAAGATTAATTTTTACATACTCAGGTATTGATCTACTAGGAGGCAGGGCACTTAAGAGCTCTCCTACTTCCCCTCTTATTAAGGCTGACTTGTGCAGCTGACTTGAATATTATGTGCCACTGTTACAGTTGTGAGGCTCTTGATCTAATGTGAGCATGGCTGAGGAAATGGATGGATAGTAAGAAGGCAGAATAGTGGATGGCCGTCTCTGTTAATTTGGGATACACTTCTATGTGAAGCATTTCTCTCCAGGCTTGGACACCCAGGGAGGCAGCTTGCTTATGCTTTTGCTTCCTGAACTATGCTATGTAAGCTGGATGCTTCCCAATTTCATCTGGCCGTGGCATCCTCTACTTCTTTCTTCCATGCACACTGAAAGACATTCGAGACTAGAGTAATGTCTTCAGCACTCTTCTTTCCTGTTCTAGATGGGCATGTTTGCTGCACCAGTTACCTCTAATGCTGAAAGAGGACTCACAGAATGCTTTCAAGGCGCTTTTTGCCTCAGTCTTTAATGCTAATGACAGACCTTAGACTGCCTAGTCCTCTGAGTTGGAGGACCACGACTGTGGGAACAGTGACTTTCCATTTGTGGACACCGAAATCGTAAGGGACCAGTTGTCTCAGTTGAAAGTTGGTAAGTCCATGGGGCCTGATGGGATTCATCCCAGAGTACTGAAGGAGTTAGCGGATGTTACAGCAGGACCCCTCTCAATCATCTATCAATAGTCTTGGGAGTCTGGGGAGGTCACTGCTGACTGGAAGCTAGCCAACATTATTCCAGTTTACAAGAAGGGCATGAGAGGAGACCCAGGAAACTACAGACCTGTTACTCTAACCTCAGTACATGGAAAAACTATGGAGAACATCATACTGGGTGCTATTGAAAGGCATTTAAAGGACAAGGCACCATCAAAATGGGTTCACAAAGCAAAAGACCTGTCTAATTAATTTGATATCCTTCTATGATAAGGTCAGCCGTCTAGTGGATGAAGGGAAGGTGGTGGATGCAGTTTTTCTGGATTTTAGTACGGCTTTTGATACTGTCCTTCACAGTATCCTTCTGGTCAAATTGTCCACCTGTGAGATGAGCAAGTACATGGTGTGCTGGGTGAAGAACTGGCTGAACGGCAGCACTCAAAGGGCTGTAGTGAATGGGGCTACACCTGGCTGGCGGCCAGTCACCAGTGGTGTTCCTCAGGACTCAATCCTAGGGCCAGTGCTGTTCAATATTTTTATCAATGATCTGGATGCAGGAGTTGAATGCACCATTAGTAAGTCTGCTGAATCTACTAAACTGGGAGGTGCTGTTGACTCTCTTGAGGGACATGAGGCCTTGCAGAGGGATCTAGGTAGATTGGAGCATTGGGAAATCATCAATGGCATGAAATTTAACAAAAACAAAAGCTGGATTCTGCCCCTGGGATGGAGTAATGCTGGACGCAAGTATAGATTGGGAGAGGAGTGGCTGGAGAGCAGCCATGCAGAAAGGGATCTGGCGGTGCTGGTCGGCAGCAGGCTCAATAGGAGCCAGCAGTGTGCCCTGGCAGCCAAGAGGGCAAACTGCATCCTGGGGTGCATCAAACACAGCGTGACCAGCCGGTCAAAAGAGGGGATTGTCCCGCTGTATTCAGCATTGGTGTGGCCTCACCTTGAGTTCTGTGTGCAGTTCTGGGCCCCACCATTTAAGAAGGATGCATCCAGAGGAGGCCAACAAAGCTGATGAAGGGGCTGGAAGGCATGTCCTATGAGGAGCAGCTAAGGACTCTTGGTTTGTCTAGTTTGGAGAAAAAGAGCCTGGGGATGACCTCATTGCTCTCTGCAGCTTCCTGAGGAGGGAAGTGGAGAGGGAGGTGCTGAGCCCTGGTCCCTGGCATCCAAGGACAGGACGCGTGGGAATGGTTTAAAGCTGCATCAGGGGAGGTTTAGACTGGACATTAGGAAGCATTTCTTTACAGAAAGGGTGGCCAAACACTGGAACAGGCTTCCTAGAGAGGTGGTCGATGTCCCATGCCTGTCAGTGTTTAAGAGGCATTTGGACAATGCCCTTAATGCCTTAATGCTTTAACTTTTGGTCAGCCGTGAAGTGGTCAGGCAGTTGGACTAGATGATCGTTGTAGGTCCCTTCCAAGTGGAATTAGTCTATTATAATATAGAATAAGAACAATTTTTTTCTCGTTTCATTACTGTCAAAGGTGAAATACTCTTCTTAGCACTTTCCCAGGTCTGTCCCATCCAGTGTCCAGATCTGCACTTAGAGAGACAACATACCCAACATCACTCACCTAAGAAACATTGGGACATGCAGTGGCTTTAGCAGCTATGTAACAGGGTGAACAATATGCAGCTTTTAGAACCCTGTAATTCTGAGAAACATTATCCCTCACCTACATTACACACAACTACAGGTCTTCTGTTTTATGCTTATTATTGATTCTTTATTTCTCAAATAAAGGAGACAAATATAAGGTTTTAAGGGTCATTTACAGAAAATTAACACATCTGACAGCATTTGCTTTGTACCTGAGTGATTTTGTGCATCACAGGTTTTATGTCTCACTCACATTGTATCCTGTAGCCTTGGAGGCTGAAGTCCAGAGCCCACTATGCCGCAAACCCACTATTCATTGTAAAAATACCACCTACAAACTTCATCTTCCCTTCTAGAGAAAACAATGACAGAGTCACATAAATTCTTTGAAATGCTGCACTTGAAATCCTCAGAACCTGTTACCTGGGATTACAATAACAGAATAAAGTAGGTAAGAAATTTCCGCATTTGTGATGGGGAGAAGAAAGAGGAGAAGAATGAAAAAGCAAGGCAAAAGGGAAACAAGAGGTTATTTCCTGTTCCTTTCCTGTGTGAGGAAGCAGAGAGCTCTTTCAAAGAAAGAACTGAAAGCAGGAGGAGGAAAGTGTTTGAGAAATGAGCTAAAACAGGCTAAAGAAACCTGAAATTGAGGACAAGCAAGTAAGTAAAACTTTGAACCTTCTCATTTTAATCTAGGAAGATGGCAAAATGAGAGTGGGAGGAAAGGCAGTGAAGTGGCAGAATTCAGACTGTTCATGGGAGTTTGTTAATACCAGTACAGGAGGTGAAAGAGATCCCAGGAGCGTGTAAGGGCTGAGGACTTTCAGGGTTGAGCTTGTAATGGAAGAGAAGGGGAAAATAAATCAAGGGTAGAGGACAACAGAGCATGAAGAGAATTAGCCAGTGGAGAAGTGTGAGCAATGAATGTGAGCAGAAGAAGAGAAAGAGCCAGAAGTTGAAAGAAGAGAGAAATGCCGTCAGGGTGGACCTGGTGAGAGCAAAACTAAGAAGCTGAACACAGCACTGCTCTGAAGAGGAAAAGAGGGAAGGAAGCCGGGTAGGGAAGAGGCAGCAAGGGAAAAGCAGCATTCCCCCACAGCCTGACCTGATTCAAGCAACATGATCCATCAGGAGTTTAGACCTTGAGAAATGTCAAATAAAGGCATCAAAGTCTCTGAAGGACTCAGGACATAGACAGGGAGGCCATGAAGATGCCAGGGACAGATGCATTTTTTAGAAAGGCCATTTCAGAAACAGCAGGAGAAGGCAAGGTGATGTTAAAATCAGCAACATGACCTGGTGTGTAAGCAGAAAAGATGGAAGGAAATATTAGTCAAACTAAGGGGGAGGGAAGGAAGTAGCAGCTCATGCAATAGGGATGCAGGATTTTGATTTATACTTACAATGGGAAAGCAAAAAAAAGGCAGAGGAAGGATCTAGTAAAGGTAATGTGAACCACTAACAGATAAAGGTAACAAGATGGAGAATTAGCATCAGCAAGACAGGAGGAATAAAAAAGTATGAATGACACATAAACAAGAACCCTCTCTCAAAGCATTTGAAAAATGCTGAGCAGATAATTTTCATACCAGGACCCCAAAGTGCTGGACTGTACCAGGCTACCCCAGAGGAAAAGAGCATGATTGCAAGGCAAGGCATAAAAATGAAGACAAGAACATCTTCCACATGTTTGCAACATTCCCTGCTAGGCTATGAACAGCAGTAGCCCAAGCTCTACACTAGTCCTTAGGACAGGTTAGAAGGACAAGCCCAGAGTGCCATTCTCCATAGTACAATGTCACCTCAAGCAGAGTTAAGAGATGGGACAAAGGTGAGAAAAGCCTGTTGTACTTCTCTTCCATTTCTAATTGATGTTTGCTTTACTCTATTGCTCCAAGTCTGGCAGGGGGAGTCCTCTCCTCTTGGGAAGAGCTCTATTCTGGATCTTACTAAGAATTGGTCTCATCCTCCAACAAGGACCCCTTTACCACGGGGTGAGAATATGGTTCATTCCTGCAGCCCTTCACACTGTAATAGACTGGACTGGGACTGTACCGTTCATCAACTCCTGCAACTGCAAGCAGCTTGGCTGCTCTGCACTGATGGAAGATAATTAAAACCTTCCTTGGTACTACTTTCTCCACTCAGAATAGAAAGTGCCTCCCTCTCCATTATGAAACCCATTCCCAGCCCAGAACAAAGGCTAGAAGCTTCTGGCAAGTACAGATCTCGCCACAAGAAAGCAGGGGCCAGCATAATTTATATTGTTTCCTCCCTTGCCATCTATGTGTGGGGCCCCAAAGTGATGACATTGTGGCTCAGATGCTATAAACAAGACCAAATTCATGGACCAGAGACTCCCTGGAGACTGGCTAGATGTCTGTGTTAGGTTACAAGTTCCTGGGAGCAGAGATAATAGCAGGATGAAGCTGAGAGAATGGGAAGTTGCAGAACTGGGCGTTAGGACACTGGAGAGAGACTTTCCCTTTGCTAGTCCTGTTCATCTGAGCCTCCTAGGAAGAAATTGGCGAATGTGATTCTGGTTTTAACATCATGTGGATAGGGAATTCTAATTTGGGGAAAGCAGTACTATGTCTGCTGGCAAACATGGCAATATAATACTGGTGATCCTTGAAACATCAGGAAATTGGAAATTGGTAAGAAATAATGTCACCTGCCAGGGGAACACAGAAGGCATCACGTACCTGGGACCCTGGCAAAATTTACTCACAGTCCAAATACAGATTGGACTTCTTTTTCTGAAAGTCCTGTTGTAGTTCCATACTGGTTAATTTTACAAGCATTTTAAAACTGAAGACACTCTATGCCTTCAATCTCTGAATATAGGGGAGACCTCAAACCAGAACTCCTTTCAACTTGTAACCAGAATGGGTTTGAAATGCTGATCCCAGAACACTGACATTGTGCCAGTAATTATTATACTAATGAAATATACGTATGTAATACCAATCCATCCTTCTTTGCAGCTGGACTAGATGCTTGTCGTAGGTCCCTTCCAACTGAACTATCCTATCCCATCCCATCCCATCCCATCCCATCCTATCCTATCCTATCCTATCCTATCCTATCCTATCCTATGATGTTGTCCTCATTATATACCTTTCAAAATACCTTTTGGTCTAGCTGTTTCATCAAACTGAGAACTCATATTCTATTGGTCATTTAATGCAATCAATAAATCCTTTAATTCCTGCTTTCCAGGGCACAGCCACCAATCTGTAGCCATGAACTGCTCTGTGGAACTCTCCTAGAAACAACCCTGCTGGCTGACAATCATCCATTGTAAAATACAGCAACAGAGTTTAAGTCAAAAGTTGATGAATTACTGCTCAGTGTTTAATCGGCTCTTCATGTACTACTGACAAATGCCTTACAGAAATCCCTTATCTATCTCTGCCAAAATTCCTTTTTTTTTTCCTCATGCTTCACCTCTTGGAGGTATGAAATTTAGTCTTATCCCTATTTTACAGATGGGCAACTGAGACAGAGATTTGAGGAAGAAACAATATAAGATGCAGATTTTTGAAGGCTTTCAAGTCACCAAAGAAACTATGAAACAGCCAGTGTATAATTTTTGCATTTGGAGAGAACAAGGCAGGGTCTTTATCTCCAAAATACAAAGGGAGCTCTGAGAAGCTTGAGTCTGCTGATTAAAGCAGCTGGAGGAGCAGCATCCCCATACATCAGGCCCCTAAACACAGGCAGAAAGGTTAATTTTGAAACCTCCCTCAATGGAAGTTGAAGGGTCCTATCTTGCTCATACCTCTTTGAAAAAAATCCACACTGGACAATAACTCAAACTGAAGTTCAACCTGTTCAGAGAGAAAAAGCACCTTGTGATAAGGTCTTTGAATAGCACAAACATAAGTGTAATACAGCATAAAGTGCCATATCAGTTTATTAGACGGGTGCTTTACCCCAATCCACGTTTGTTCACAAAATGCAGAGAATCACTGAATGTAAATGCAACAGACACATTTGGTAATGTGTTACTTAAAATGGGGAAAGCAGCAGGTAGTACAGACACTCTGTGGTGGGTAAGGAGATGAAGAGTGCCTCCCACCAAACAGATGAAAGGCAGAGTGAAGGTTGGTATCACATGAAGCGTATGAGCATCCTCCTGAAAGGAGAAGACTTCAAGACATTTTTCAGAAAGCTCTGGTAGTGTTTCAGAAAGACTTGATCATAGCAGTGCCTAAGGTCATGCTCTTGTCCTTCAACATGGAATGCACAACATCATTTAATGAAGTTCTGAATTATTAACAAGGAAATTTTAAAAGACCACAGTATTACATGGGAATAAAACAGGGAAGCAAACCTCCTAGGATATCGACATATCTCCACTGGTATACTCCAAACAGACATATAATTATATTTCTCAGAAATGTATATTGGTTGTATAATTAATGGCAATCATCACTCCCTCTTACAATGTGCGGTCAACCCTTCCACTATTTTGTCCAGGGTTGATACTGTATTAAGTGTCCAACAATTTCACAAGACATGTCATTTTCATCCTATAAATATCAGTGCACTGGTAATTCCCCACGATCCTTAGGTCCAAGATCTCTGCAAAATAAAAACAAAAGAAAAACAAAACCCCACCTCAACATTCTTTGTCCTCACATCTCCTCAGCTGGTTCTTTTTACCCTCCTTGTTGAGTCACAAATCTAAACCCATTATAATACTGGTGCAAATGTTATCCCTCCAGGCTAGTATTTTAGCCAATATTCTTACCTCGGTTCCCCCATCTCTACTGCACAGTCTCTACAAGGCAATAAAACAAACCACTCCTTTTATCTTTTAGAAGTCCTCACAACTGTTTCCTGTGCTTCCTAACTTCTGTGACAAGACACAGGATGATTGTTTCTTCTCTCCACTTCCAATATCACTGCCATTAGTATCTAAGGATATCTTCTAAACTTCTTTTCCATCAATGTTTTTGAAGGAGAAAAGATTCCACTGAACACCAAAGAATGAGAAAATCACAATATCTTCCTTGATAGTGATGGATTTTTTTTTGAGACGTTTACATTCTTAACAATGACTAGGAAGTAGGTTCCTCTGATTGCATTCAAAGTGGTCAAAGTCAGGTTGGATGGGGCTTTAAGCAACCTGATCTAGTGAAAGATGTCCCTGCCCTTGGCAGGGGGGGTAGACTACATGATCTTTAAAGGTCTTCTCCAACCCAACCCATTCTATGATTCTGTGATTGTATCTTGTTTTGTTAATCACAGTCTCTTTGATGACACAGATGTACTTTATGAAGTATTTAGGTTGTACACTGAAGACTTCCGTGGGTGTATAAGACTTACAAGTTACGTTGTTTACCTCTACATTTTGCTGCACCGGCCTTAGCCCGACAAGGCCTTGCCCTGTCACTGAGGCCTTTCTGTGGTATTACATTACAATAAAATGATCGAGATCTGAGACTCCTGTCTCCTGGATCCAATTCTTACCACATTGTCCTAGACTGGCAGATGAATCCAGCCCTCCACTCTTGCAGTGACTGCGAGCAACAGGACAATATCAGTGGCATTAGAATCAAGTATTTTGGGTAACAATATTCTTAAGACACAGTCCTACTGCTTAGCACAACACAGATCTGTTACCTTCTTATCATTCCTAGAACTGTTTCCTTGGTGCAAGGTGATATGGAGACCGTGCTGCAACTGGTAACCTTCAGCATGCATCCAAGTAGTTAAGAAAGCACAACAGGTAAGGGAAAATGCTAGTAGTAGATCAGAAGCACAGATTTTGTGTTTCTGAGTCAGCCCATAGAAAGACCCAAATTTCTTTGGCCCACCTTGAATTGAAGCCAGAGTCTTGATACTGTGGATACAGAGTACCCTTCTGTGGTAACAATACCTCCCATTTTATCTCTTCTTTTGTTTAGTGGTGCTGGTGTCTCACCTTCCATGCTGGGTAGCCTGGCTGTGCTTCTCTCACTGGAGCACTCCCTGTTATTCATTTGGGGTTCTCTGACGTCAACTCTGAGGTCAGGCAGGCAGGGCCACGCCTGTCCCTTGCCCGCTCCCAAACACAAAAGACTATAGATAGCTGCTGCAGCAAATGCTTTTCATTATGTACTCCCCTCTCTTCAGACCGCCCGCCCAGTTGGGGGTGGGAGCAGCATGGGGCCCCTAGATGCCTGTGCTGCTCTGCTATGTGTTTTCTGTTACTTGGGGTGAGTTGTGCATTCCTTACAAGCTTTGAATGTCGTGCAGAGCCCCAGGGGAATCATCAGAGGAGTGGGAGGAGAGACCAGGCAGGGGAAGGTTGCCCATGCACACCAGGGAAGAGGCATCCCCTCCCCCGTGTCAGCCTGTGAAGAAGTCCAAACCAGAGGGAAGTGCCAGGTCTATGACAGCATACCCTCCGCACACAGCATCCATCCCCTCTCAGAAATGTATTTAAAAGCTTTCTACTTCCCACTAGCAGAACTTGCTTAGCTAGCCTTAGTCTGGCAAAACACAGACCAAGAGGTGATAAATCTGTCTGCTTGTACAATTGGAGTCAATGCCAGAAAGGTAAAGGAACAATTTCAGATTAAGATTAATTGTGAATCAAGAGTAAATGGATATAAATTGGCCATGAATACATGCAACAAGAAATCTGGAGGAGATGTCTAGCTACTACAGCAATCAGGCTCCAAAACATCCTTCCAAACTAAGAAGGACATAGAAGCAAAAATCCCATCTGCTTCTAAGCCAGAGACTTATAAAATTATGAGTCATTACAGGATTTTATATCTGTGACAGCTAGGGATTGGACACGCAGACCCAAGAATGGCTGCACACCACCTTCTCACCCTTTACCAAGGAAATCTGATATAGAGACTACCTTCCTGGAGCACACATGCGGTGCCTTGTACCAAGGACAGGAAACTAGCCTCCCAGCCCCCCATCTGCCCCCCCAAACTATTTGGGTCTGTGTTCTTGTTTTAAACCCAACATGCCCCGTTCATTTTTCGGTGTCAGCTCACAGAGTTTGCACAGAAGACTGTTACGGATATAGAAACGTAGAACTGGAAAGCACTTCCTGGAAAGCCTGGATGCAGTGAGTTCAGTGGCCACCCCCCAACTTGCTGCCATGTGTTTGTTCCATCATAATTCTCAGGATGCTAGTAAAATTGGAAATCCTGTAGGATCTGAAGTGCCAGCATGCTGGGCTAGCATTCCCTGTAAGTCTTAACCTGTAACTAAATCAAAACATCATTCCCAGATCCCAGAGATGTGACAAGATCAACAAAATGATGAACAGCTAGGAAAAGGGAACCTGGAGGAAAAGGAAGCCTTGACCTCTGCAGAAACTGTGCACACATCTAGAATACAAATAGAAATATAGGAGCTACCATAATGTACTGTATCTTGTGCTATAACTGCAGCAGCTAAGACTAGCTACTTCAGGTATGCCAGGAACCACCTAAAAGGCAACAGTAATAAAATACACCTCAGAGAAAAATTTCCACTTGTTTGTTGATAAAATGCTAGCACTGGGCTGACGATTGAGCTTTATGGGTCCCAGTTAGAAATATGAACACTGACCATTCACTATAAAAGTGACATTTTGAGATTGTAACTTATTTAATGCACAACATACTAATTTGTGGAGTACAAGATGTGTAGAGATACTGAGTGGGACAGTAAGCATAGTACTCTTGACATCTTACATAGCTCAGGCTACCACGGCTCCTCTGTACCACCTAGTACAAATCCTAAGGAGAAATAGCACGAAACATTCACCTCCTCTACCATAGATACTCCCATGGCCCTGCCTGTTTGTCCTCAACACTGCCAGCTTGTGAACCCCCAAGAAACCATGTCCCAAACCACAGGCAGTCACCAGTGCCAGCTCTGCTCTAAACTGCAGCACAGGGAACAGAGCAGGGGCAGAACGGCTGTGGGTCCTGCTGCGCAGAGCTCTGCACCCCTCCACTGAGCTCTGCACCCCGCCAGGGAACTCAGCATCATGCCCCGGAGAGCCCCGCACCCCGTTCCGGGGAGTTCCGCACCCCATCTCGGGAGATGGGCACCCCGCCCCAGGGAGCTCCGCGCCCCGTCCCGGGAGATGATGGGCACCCCGCCCAGGGGAGCCCTGCACCCTGTCCCGGGAGATGATGGGCACCCCGCCCCGGGGAGCTCCGCACCCCGTCCCGGGAGATGATGGGCACCCCGGCCCAGGGAGCCCTGCACCCCGTCCCGGGAGATGATGGGTGCGACGAGCGAGGGAAGTCAAGCAGTCGACTCAATGTGAGTGATAAAGCAAGCTTCACTTTACTGCAAAACCTTCACATATTTATAACACAAAGTTATATCTTATACATACTTGTCCTACAATCATTGGCTTAGCTCTAAAGGTTACATTATCATACTCCTCCTACTTGTGGTTACTGCCTTCGTGCCTGGGCCCGGGTTCCATCCTGTGTTTCTTATACAGTACTTCCTTATCTACACAGTACAAGGTCAGTATGACCTTCTTTTCTTCCTTGTCAGCATGACTCGGAATTTTCCATCGCGGCCTAGTCTGGCTTTATGTCCAGATTGGTAGAACAAAGCTCCTCCATGGAGCCATGACCGCGCTCCCTCAGCCATTCTCCAACAATTCCCCCTTTTTCTTTTTGGACCACCAAGACACTGTGGTTCATTTTTACAACATTATTCAGAATACAGTGATATGCTATTTTTACTATGAGTACGATTGCTACTAAAATGTCAAGCCAGCGCAATCCTTCTTTAACCAACAACAACAGCCAAGGAGACAATCCTCCAAATATGGATTTGAGCCAATCATCAAAAGGACTGTCGCCTTCGGTAACCCTTTTTGTGTGGTCGCGCAGCCACTGCAGTTGCTTCTGAATAGAGTAACTGTGATCTGTGAGATTAAAGCAACACATACCTTCTACATCTTTACAGCCATGTCCTTGTGCCAATAATAAAAAGTCAATGGCTGCTCGATTTTGTAAAATGGCATGGCGTAAACTGTCCATGTCTTGAGCCATTTCTGTCAAGACTTTGGTGGTCACGTTAGCTTGTTTCACTGACCAACATGCTAACTTCTTGAGTTGAGCCAGCGCTTGTGCAGTGTCTATGCCAGGTACTAAGGAAGCAAATACATTGGCTGTGTTCGACCATAACTCAACATTGTCGTTACAATCTGTTCGCAATTGATGTATAGACCTTTTTTGTCGCGGTACTGTAGTTATATTGATCCAACTTTGTCGGCTAACTGTGAGCAGAGTCAATTTACCTAAATAACAAGGCCCTCCAAAGGCGTTCTTTGGAATGCCAGGCCATGCTCGATCCCCACAGATCAAAAAATACCCGGGGGGAAGAGCTTTGGCCGTATCATTGTTCCACAAAGAGTTACTGGTTCCCCGCATACTCCAGCCATAGGCACCGAGTGTGCGGGTCTGACTATAATTTCCACAATGTTTGCCTACTGTAAAGCCACGCATGAAAGGTGAGACAACAGTCCAGCCAGAGGTATTAACAAAAGGGTTGTTGTCATCAAGGCGGCTGTTTACACCAAGGAGGGATTGCAGAACTTGGGTCTGTGCGCCAAAGCGGCTAATTCTTCCAAACACAAAACATGTCTGAGTAGTAACATTATCGGTTGCATTTCTAATTTTTTCGGACCCCAAAAGGTCAATTTCTTGGGGGTCCCAAGGGAGAGTGTGATTCAGGGTTCGTATTAATTGTACCGAACAATTTGATACAGTAACATTTGTACAGTTAATTGTTACAGATGTCCACTTATGAAAATCACTAACAGTAATTTCAGGAAAACCTATCAAACATGTTTTAAAAGGCTCAGTTGCCGTAGCTGAACTCAGGCAAAAGTCTGTCGTCCCAGTTCTATTCGCCCATGCCACCCATAGGTTCGCACGGCTGGGCAGTGGCATCGCTGGAATCAGTGTGAGTAGAACTAAGTTGATTATCATCAGCAACGGCAGCCTTGGTCCAACGGCTGGGAATCCACTTCGGCCCTGTGGGAGTAAGTGCACACATATAACCTCTACCCATATATTTCACTTCTGCTGGACCTTTCCACAGTCCAGTCGTTGGATCCCTATACATGACAAAAACTGGTTTATCATCCTGATTTCTTTTGGGATAGCTATGTACCCATGCTGGTGGTTCTTTCTGATCTGTAAAAATACATAAATGATTTAATACAAAAAGAGTTTTAACAAGTCTTTCTTGTACATCTGGGATTTCACTAAATTTTTGCAAATATTGTTTCAGCGTTTGATGTGCCCTTTCAATAATAGCTTGTCCTGTGGGTGAGTGTGGAATGCCAGTAGTATGTCGCACTCCCCATATTTGGCAAAAACGCTTCATCTTGGCGCTGATGTATGCAGGGCCATTGTCAGTTTTTATCGTTTGTGGCACGCCCATGACTGCAAAACAACTAGTCAAATGTCGTGTTACGTGAAGTGCTCGTTCTCCCGTTTGTGCGGTGGCCCATATAAATTTGCTATAGGTGTCAATTGTAACATGTACGTATTTCAGTCTGCCAAACTCAGCAACATGAGTCACATCCATTTGCCACAATTCTCTGGCCTCGAGTCCCCTGGGATTCACACCGATCCCGAGACCAGGCCCATGGTGGCTACACGTAGGACAGGCCCGCACAATCCCTTTGGCTTCTTCCATGGTGATATCGAACTGTCGGTGCAAGCCTCGCGCATTCTGGTGAAAAGCACTGTGTGCCTCCCGTGCCTTCACAAACTCATCCAGGGGAGCCGCCATGGACACGAGTTGGTCAGCACGTGCATTCCCTTCTCCAAGTCCTTCGGACCACTTGTGGCTTCTGATATGTATGATACAATAAGATAGCGTGCGTTGCTGTATGGCTGATTGTAACTGTCGAAGTAGCTCAAACAGTCGCAGGTTCTGTACTTCCTTGATTCGAGCGTCTTCGATGCGATTTAAAATACCTGCTACATACATTGAGTCAGTTACTATGTTCAGTTCCTTGTGCATCCATTGCAAGAATGACCAGACAACAGCAGCCAATTCTAGTGTTTGTAGGGAGTCACCTGTTTCTGCCCGAAGGAGTTGATGTTTCCACTGACCATCTTCGTGCCATGTTGCTGTCGCTTTTTGTGACTTTTTCCCTGCGTCTGTATATATTGTAACAGCATTTACTAGAGGCCGTTCACTACGTTTCGGCTGCTTTATCCAATCGTTATTACTAATCCATTTTAACAACGGTGCCTTAAGTGACTCTACCTTAATGTCCAGAGCCTCACTCAGTAGACTCAACTGCAAGGCCGGTGATTTTTGCAACCACCACTCGAGATCTTCTCTACGTATTGGTAAATACACAACATTTGGTTCTGTTCCGGTAATCTGTAAAATGCGTGATCTCCCTTTCCGGATAAGCTCCGCTAAATTTTGTGTCTTCTCTTGGATTGTCGTTTTTGGTTGCAGTCCGGTAAAGATCCATTCTAATACTCTCACAAACTCCCCCTTTTTCTTTTTGCACTGCGTGAGTGCACCGATGAAATGTGTGGGGCCGTTCAAAATGGTCAAGTCCACAGGTAAGTCAGGGTCAATACGATCCACTGCATGGCCCGCGACGCGGGTACTGAGTTCTTGAATCATGGTTCTTTGTGGCTGTCGTGGTTTAACCCCAGCCAGCAACTAAACACCACGCAGCCGCTCACTCACTCCCCCCCCGCCCAGTGGGATGGGGGAGAAAATCGGGAAAAGAAGCAAAACCCGTGGGTTGAGATAAGAACGGTTTAATAGAACAGAAAAGAAGAAACTAATAATGATAATGATAACACTAATAAAATGACAACAGCAATAATGAAAGGATTGGAATGTAGAAATGATGCGCAGTGCAATTGCTCACCACCCGCCGACCGACACCCAGCCAGTCCCCGAGCGGTGAATCCCTGCCCCCCACTTCCCCGTTCCTATACTGGATGGGACGTCCCATGGTATGGAATACACCGTTGGCCAGTTTGGGTCAGGTGCCCTGGCTGTGTCCTGTGCCAACTTCTTGTGCCCCTCCAGCTTTCTCACTGGCTGGGCATGAGAAGCTGAAAAATCCTTGACATTAGTCTAAACACTACTGAGCAACAACTGAAAACATCAGTGTTATCAACATTCTTCGCTCTGAACTCAAAACATAGCACTGTACCAGCTACTAGGAAGACAGTTAACTCTATCCCAGCTGAAACCAGGACAGTGGCTCTGACAAGGTGACAACGCTGGTTGGATCAGTTCCTTTTAATAAAGGGCGCAGGACCTCTAAGTCATCATTTGTGATTCCTGCCACAGGACGCAGCCATTGTAAGTCACCCAATAGTTTTTGTGCATCATTCAAGGTATGAATCTCTGATCGAATGGTTAATTTTTGTGGGCTTACTTGTGATTCAGTAATGTTCCAACCAAGGTATTTCCACACTGGAGACCGCTGGATTTTTTCTACTGCTATCACGAGATTTTGTGCTTGAAGCTGTTGTTGCAAAAACGTTTCTTGTTGTACTGAGAAAGGCTGATCTTGTGCAAACAAGATATCGTCCATATAGTGATAGATAGTTGTTTGGGGCCATGCTTCTCGAACAGGCTTTAAAGCTGCATCAACAAACAACTGACATAAGGTGGGGCTATTTTTCATGCCTTGAGGCAATACAGTCCATTCAAACCGCAAAGCAAGCCCTTCTCTGTTGATGGCTGGTAAGGTAAAGGCAAATCTCTGAGTGTCATCAGGGTGTAACTGAATGGTAAAAAAGCAGTCTTTCAGATCAATTATTAGAAGATGCCATCCTGTGGGCAACATGGCCGGATTTGGAAGGCCTGGTTGCAGGGCTCCCATAGCTTGCATCTGTTGATTCACTGCTCTTAGATCGTGAAGTAATTGATATTTCCCAGATTTTTTCTTGATTACAAATATGGGTGTATTCCAAGGGCTGGTAGAAGGTTTGAGATGACCTTGTGTCAGTTGTTCTTGTACCAACAGATGTGCTTGTTGCAGACTTTCCTTTTTCAACGGCCACTGCCCGATCCATACAGGTTCGTTTGTTAGCCACTTCAACGGGATCGGGAAAGTCCACGCGGCAGTGACCGTACCTAAAAAGGAGATTCTGTAGTAAGAACAACTCCCAGTTGATTCAACACGTCTCGTCCAATAAGTGCGTTAACTCCTGTTGGTGGGGGCATGACTGTCACATAAATTGAGGCAATTCTTCCATCAATGACAAGGCGTATTCTTTGCTGACTGCGTTGAACAGATGCTGTTCCTCCTACTCCTTCCACTCCTCCTATTGCATTTTGTAAAGGCCAGTGATTAGGCCATTGATTACTGGCGATGATGGTAATGTCGGCACCCGTGTCTAAAAGTGCTGATAGCTGTTTTTTCTCAGTTCCATGTAACAGTGTGATGTAAGCGAGTGGGCGTTGATTCATTGGTACAGTCAACATTACCAGTCCCCCTGTAGATCCAAATCCATTTGATCGGCGAATTTGAGCGGTCTCTGCTGCCATCTGTTGGTTTAATTGTTGTATAGGTACAAGTTGGGCGATGCGGCTTCCTTTTGGGATATGGACTGGTGGGAAGTTTGTTTGTGCAATTATACAGATTTCTCCTGTAAAGTCACAATCGATAACTCCTGGTAATATAAAGAGTCCTTGGAGACCACTGGATGATCGCCCCAACAACAACGCTCCATGAGATTGTCCATTGATAACTATGGGTCCTTTAATTCCTGTAGCAATTTTTTGCGGCCGGTTGTCAAGTGACGTGACATCTACTGCTGTTGCCAGATCCAGTCCGAGGCTCCCCCTGGTTGCTGATTGCAGTTGGGTTGCTGGTTGAAGCTGGGTAATGGTGTCTGATCTCCCTGTATTGTCGTTTGGCTGGGGGCCATCGGGTTGAAGGTGACCGGAGCCGCCATTGGTGTCGGTGCGCTGCGGCTCCTGGCGCTCGGTTTCCCGTTTCCCGAACGCCGGCAGGCTGCAGTATTGTGATTGTTCATCTGACAGTTCTGGCACCACACCTGTGGCTCCCGACATTGTCGGCGCATGTGTCCTGAGCGGCCGCATCGGTAGCATTTGTACCCTTTCTGGCCAGTCGTCTTGCTTTGGTGGGCATCCGGAGGTTTCAGCGGGGCAAGAGCTGCAAACGCCTGTCCCTGCGCTTTGACTAAGTTGTCCCCTAGTTCTTTGATTGTTTCAATTAACATGGCTTGAGCTCCTACAGGGACTCTACTCATTCGCTCTAACATTAATTCTATGCTGGCGTCTAAGGGTAAGGTGACAAGGATACCTTTCGTATAGGTATTGCAATTCTCTAAGACACACTGTCTCAACAACGGTCCTTTCATAAAGTCTGCCATATCTGCGCGATCAATAGCGTCGGTGACTCTGTCCACAAAAGATGTAAAAGATTCATCTCTTCCCTGCTTAATTGACATATATGAGGGAGTAACTGGTGCAGTTTTAACTTTCTGCAAGGCTTCTCGGGCTAACCTCATAGATTCCAACAACACATCTGGGCCAGTTTGCATCTGTAGTTCTACAGAGGCAAAAGGACCTACACCCATTAGCTGTTCAACCGTTACTCCAGCTAAACGATCATTTGGGGCTCGGGGTGCATGTGCAGACATTTCACAAAGTCTCTGCCAGTGGGCTTGCCATAGCAGCTGTTGTGATTGTTTCAAAATAAGTCTCATTATGTTCTTTATATCCTCTGGACATAGCATCCCGCTACCCCAAATATAGTTTAACATTTGCCTTGCAGGTTCGCTATGTACTCCCGACTCATTGACTGTGCATCGCAATTGATTTAATATTTTCCAATCTAGGGCTTCATGCACCCCAGTCATGGTCCCCGCGTTATCTACCTGGTAGACCACCGGGAATGCTTGAGGGCTAATTTGCTCTAATAAGTCAAAATCTTTTTGTTCAACAGCTTCCCGTGCTATTTTGTCCCAACCAACCGGCCCGAACCGTGGCTGTTGATGAGCTTGAGACAGTTTGGGGGTGGCCTTTTGAGGACTTTCAACTTGCGCAGTCTCCTGTCCGCTACTTTCTGCTCTTTCATTTTTACTGTCTTCCCTTTCATCTTTACTTGGACTTTCTCTCTCCTCCTCCCTCTCCTCTGGCGGTGCGGAGGGACAAACCCCTTCTGTCGGTGGATCAGGAGGAGGATGAGAAGGTCGGCGAACGACGGGAACAGGAATTCCCGAAGGCGGAGGTGAAAAATAGTCACCCCCTGCTGTGAGACGTCCAGCGGCAGGATCAGATTGCGCAAGCCAATCAGAGGCAGCCGCAGCCATTTTCTTTTCAGCTTTATATTTTTTCATGCAGTTAATAACATCTCTCCAAGATTTCATCAATTTCTTTGCTGATTTATCATCATCAATTACTAAATCCCACAAACAATCACCGTAAGAACGCCACTCATCTACTTCAAACATACTTTCGGGGTCCTTAAAAAACCCTTTCACTTTCCCTAACGCGATTAATCCAGCCAGGTCTTTTAATTGGCTTACTCCCCGCTTTTCTAAAAAGCGTTTTAAAAGTTCGAATGCTACCTCGTTTTCCATTGCGCGCTATGTCGACCTTCTTAATTATCCGGTCAAGTGCAGCCTTTTTTCCCCGGGTAGCCTTCTTTCGGACGGCGAACCCCTTCCTTTTTGTCCTGGGTTCAAGCACGGATCAGGCGCGCCGCGGCAGCGTCCGCCGATCTTTTGCTCCCTGGTCACTGCTACCAGTGCTTCTCCGACCTCGCTGTCCGGTGAAGAACAAGGATGGGGTCCCTGTTCGGGCGCCACTTGCGACGAGCGAGGGAAGTCAAGCAGTCGACTCAATGTGAGTGATAAAGCAAGCTTCACTTTACTGCAAAACCTTCACATATTTATAACACAAAGTTATATCTTATACATACTTGTCCTACAATCATTGGCTTAGCTCTAAAGGTTACATTACCATACTCCTCCTACTTGTGGTTACTGCCTTCGTGCCTGGGCCCGGGTTCCATCCTGTGTTTCTTATACAGTACTTCCTTATCTACACAGTACAAGGTCAGTATGACCTTCTTTTCTTCCTTGTCAGCATGACTCGGAATTTTCCATCGCGGCCTAGTCTGGCTTTATGTCCAGATTGGTAGAACAAAGCTCCTCCATGGAGCCATGACCGCGCTCCCTCAGCCATTCTCCAACAGATGGGCACCCCGCCCCGGGGAGCTCCGCACCCCGCTCGGGAGATGGGCACCCCGCCCCGGGGAGCCCCGCACCCCGTCCCGGGAGATGATGGGCACCCTGCCCCGGGGAGCTCCGCACCCCGCTCCTGAGGCAGCGCTTCTCCCCCCGCCCCGCCGCTTACCGCCCAGAGGCCGCACGTTGCCATGGCGACGCGCTCCTGGCCCTCCCTCGCTACCGGGCCCAGGTACGGGACTGCGCTCGCGGGTCCGCCGGGTGCCGCGGCGGCAGCGCTGCGAGTGGGGCGGTCAGGACGGGACCCCGGGGGCCGGGATCCCACGCGGGGGCGGCCAGCCCGGGGACGGGACCGACACGGGGCGGGGGCGGGCCCGCCAGGGGGCGCGCTCCACCGGGAGCCCCCCGCCCCCGACGCTCCCTGCGCCGGGCGCCGCGCGCGGCGCGTCACTCCCTGCGCCCGGCGGTGCGGTCGCCCTTCCCGGCGCAGCGGCCCGTTGCGCGCAGGATGAGCCGCGGGCGTCCGGGCGCCCCGCGCGCCGCCGCCGTGAGTGACCCTCGGCCGGGCGCCGCCGCCCCTCGGCGCAGCCGTGGCCCCGGCGCGGGTGGCGGGGCCCGGACTGGCTTCGGGGGACGAGGGGAGGCAAACGCGGGCGCGGGGGGAGGGGAGGCTGGGACGTGAACGGGGTTCGGCGGCGCCGGCTGTAACTGCCCCCTTGGCGCTGCCTCGCGCCGCCGTCCCGCCCCACTAGGCCCGGCCGCTTCCCGACCCGCGGCGTCGGACGGAAGCGCCGGCGCCGCGGACCTTAAACGTGTCCTTGTCCCGGCAGGTCCAGGGCACCGGCGGCAGCAGCGCCGTCAGCAAGTGCTCGGCGGCGGCGCGGGGCTACATCCAGGATCGGTTCCTGCGGCTCCTGGTGGGGCGGCGGCGGCGGCGGCGGCGAGCCCCGCTTGTGCACCGGTGAGGAGCGGGCGCTGCGCGGGGCCCTCGGCTTCTGTGGCTGCCGAGCCCCGGCGCCGGCGGGTCGGCGTGGGGCTCGCTGCCTCCCGCCTCTCGGGGTGCAGAAAGGCCCTAGTGATTCCCCGCACCCCTTGAGTTGTCACTGCTGTTTAAGGCACAGCTTCTTAAAATGCATTTTAAGGAAGGTACGCATGGTGACGGAGTGGCAACTTGCAGAGCGCTGTCTCTCGGGAAGGTAACCTTTTTAGACTGTTAGTGTAATTTTTTTTTACATGGTTTGTGGGCAAAAATCGAAAGCTTTGTCCTGAGTGAAATGTGTGGCTGGACTGGTTCCTAACTCCCATATTCAATGCTGCTGAAAACTACTTTCAGTAAGATTGGAAAACTAATGTACTAAAAATGTTAGCATGTCAATGGTTTTCTCATTAATTCTCAAGAACATTACAATTTCAGTAAGGTATTTGGTGGCTCAGGGAAACAGTATTATCTTTTGAATTGGTGGTGACTGACCAGCAGGTCTTCTCTGGAGCTTTGCAGGACACAAGCACGAATGTTTTAATGCGCATGTGTAGAGGGTTCTACGCTTATATGGTAGTGGAGTTTACAAGTAATACAAGGCTAATAGTTTAATGCAGTCAAAGTGTCTGTGAGTTGCTAAAGGAACTTCATTCAGGGATGTTGTGGTTTAACCCCAGCCAGCAACTAACCACCACACAGCCACTCGCTCGCTCCTCCCCCCTCCCAGTGGGATGGGGAGAATAGGAAAAAAAAAAAAGTAAAACTCGTGGGTTGAGATAGAACAGTTTAATAACAAAAGTAAAATAAAATGCAATACTAACAATAATAATAAAAAAATAGAATAATAATAGTAATAATAACATAAAGGAATAAAATAAAGACCAACAAGAAAAGACAAGTGGTGCACAGTGCAATTGCTCACCACCCACTGACTGATGTCCGAGCAGCAATCTGCCCCTCCCGGCCAACTCCCCCCAGTTAATATACTGAGCATGACATTCTATGGTATGGAATATCCCTTCAGCTCTTTCAGGTCAGCTGTCCTGGCCATGCTCCCTCCCAGCTTCTTGTACACCTGCTTGCTGGCAGAGCAGGGGAAACTGAAAAATCCTTAACTTAGGATAAGCGCTACTTAGCAACAACTAAAACATCAGTGTGTTATCAACATTATTCTCACGCTAAATCCAAAACACACAGTACCAGCTACTAAGAAGAAAATTACCTCTATCCCAGCCAAAACCAGGACAAGGGGAAAAAAAAAAAAAAAAGTGGTATTCAAGCAGAAGCCTGCAGGCCTATGAAAACAAGTGTTGCTCATCAGGTCACGAAGCTGAGCCTGTGTTGACTTGTCATGTGGCATTGGCATGCCAAACTAAATTCATAGAAAGAGTTATGTATTGCAGTTGTCAACACTGTCATGACGAATTTTGGGACATCTTAGAGTATCTAGTGAAGTCTTTAGTCCCTGCGAGGCATGGGGATGACAACATGCTTGCTAAAGGGGGTGATAGGAACTGGTAAGCCTGGTGGGGACGTGATGAAACACAATAAAAGAAAATGCCAAGGAAAAAGAGATACCAGTCCCTACTAGACTAGGCAAATAGTAATCACTTTCCAGGAGTTAGGCTTCCATGCATTCAGAAAACAGAATGAAATTCCTTTCCTGACTTTGCTTCTCTTCCCTTTTTTGTTCACCTCTCACTGCATTTGCACACAGTGTCATTCATTTTGTTATACTCAATAGCCTCTTGTAAGTAAAGGAGTTAATTTCATATTGTTATGGCACCTGATTTGGGGCAGGAACTCTGGTATTGGCCACCCACATTGCAGGGGAGCATCCTAACTGTCTGGATTCTTACTTTTTCATCCAGTGAGTATTTATTTATGTAAAACAGAACAGGTCCAGCTAGGATATCTACACGTTTTCTCTGGGTTATCCATAATCTTGTTGGTTAATACACTTACTGAATACAGGAGATGTGTATTTATTAACAAGCTCTAGATATGACAAATCATCAGAGGTTTCCCAGTGCAGGTCTATAAATGTGGGGTTATTGGGTAGAAGCTGAGAGAGAAAAAATCAGGTTTTTTGAAATGGAGGATGCCAGTGCTGGAGAAATAGGGTACCTGGACAGTGATTACAACTGAATTTCATTCCACAGGGGTTATTACATCCGCGCCCGTGCTGTAGATCACTGCATTCAAGACTTCCTGCTGAAGACCCAAAGCCACCCTAGGACACAGGTGCATTTTCTTTGTCTGGGTGTACTAGCAATTTCCACTGTATATGTGAAAAGTCTTTTTGGCATCTTGGCACTGCAGTAGCTTATTAGTGCATCTGTTGTGATCCTTTCCTAGAAGAGGATCTTTTTTGAAGAGCACAGAGAATCTGACTGGCACTGCTGAGGCTGTCCATTTGTCCCTTTGACAGAAGTATCTGGGAGGGGGCAATAACTACACAAAATTCTTCTACCTCTTGCAGGAGATTGTCTGATTTTGTCACTCTACAGATGATGTGATTGAATATTTTTCACACCTAGATGCTCAGGATGCTGCTAGAGTTGAGTATAACTTTTTCTGATAATTTCTTTGCAGATCCTGTCTTTAGGTGCTGGCTTTGACTCCTTATACTTCCGTTTGAAGGACATAGGTCTTCTGCATCACACTGTGGTATATGAGGTGGATTTCCCAAGTGTGGCATGCCAGAAAGCTACTCTGATCAAAAGAATGAAAGAGTTGTCAGCACTGGTGGGAGATACTGGAGGGGAAGAATTAGGTACAATATTTATGGAAGGTTTTCTAGATACTAAATGTTTAGAATAAGCAAACATAGCTTCAGCCTGTAAAAAGCGAGATACGATGGTAGAGGAACTACGAAGTTGTAGATGAAAAGCATGTTCATTTTCTGAAAAATTTTGGGACAAATAAATCATTCATAAGCATTGGGAGATAATAAGATGATGTATAGCTGCCAGAATGGATTTATCAGGAGCGTATTATATCAAACCAAGTTCAGTTTCTTTCTGTTACAATTTCTGAGGTACTGTGTCCAGCTTTGGGCTCACTAGTACAAAGACAGTGGCGAACTGCAGCATGTCCAGTGAGAGGTCACACAAATGATAAAGTGGTAGAGCACATGACATAGGAGGGGAGGCTGAGAGAACTGGGTTTGTTCTCCCTTAAGAAGAGGAGGTTAGGAGCGAGGGAGGTAAGTCTTACTGCAGTCTTCAACTAGCTAACGGGAGAGCGTAGAAAAGATGGAGCCAGACTTTTCCTGGAGGCATGAAGCAAACAGTCAAGGGGCAATGGTTGCAAATTGCAACAAAGGAAATTCCAGTTATGTATAATGAATTTTTTTTTTTTTTTTTCTGCCATGTGAGTAGTTAGAAACGGGAGCAGGTTGCCCAGAAAGGTGGTAGAATCTCCAGCCTTGGAGATAGTTAGAGCTTGACTGGACAAAGCCTTGAGCAACCTGATACAGGTAACTCTGTTGTGAGCAAGGAGTTGGACTAGATGACCTTCAAATGCCCCTTTCAACCTAAATTATACTGCGATTTATAGGCTTTATGGGTAGGAGGGAAGGTATGATTCTTAGGTGTCTTGACTGTAATAAAACATTAATCGTTATGTTACCTGACTTTTTTTTTCCCTCTCCAAGGCAGGAAAAAATGAGCCTTATGAAACTACTGTAGAATTAAAGCAGAGCTGAAAGGATTATTATGCTAGCTAAGTACTAAGGGGCAGTTCAGTGGCAAAATGGAGGAGTGTAAAGTATGGGATTCACTAGAGGTTTCTCCTGATTTTCTTCAATGTTTCCGTTAATATTTTAGATGATATGCTGTAGAAGGTGAAAATGTAATAAACCAGCAAGAAATAGGGAAGGTTGCAATATGGCGGATGAGAGTAGGATTTTGACAAAGTGCATGAATGGTCTGGAAAATGTGGAATGAAATACAATAGGGACATACATATGTAAGCTGCTACATTTAGACTGTAATAATCAATTTAAATACAGATGGAAGACAGCTACAGAGGTAGGTGCAGAGCGCAAGTCCCTGGCTCCCGTGAGCAGTTGAACAAGTCTTAGTGAGTAGCTCTTCCATGAGCTTGTTCAGTTTCCTTTTGAATCCATTGATGTTTTTAATATTGGCAGCATCCCGTGGCAAAGAATTCTGTCCATACCAGTAATCTTCAAGTACTTAAATTAAAAGGTAGGTGGGGTGTCAGAAGAGTTGGGAATACCCTGTTCTCTGTGTCCAGAGGGCAGGAAGTGATGGATAGACAAGTTGTTAGAAGAAATTAACAGGGAACCCTGGGATGGGCTTCTGAAGAAGGCCATTTTGCCTCTGGTAATGGATGCCTTTGAGAACAGTATAGATTAACAGTTCTCAGGACAGGTGTAATTGTTGGATTGTACTGGTACAGAGTAGCTGGTTTCTAAATGTACTTTACAATTAGCTTTGTCTATGTTTGGTTTTGGCTGAAACAGGTCAACAAGCTATAGCTTATGATGCTCTTACGGAGTACGGAGGTATGTCATGGTAATGCTTGTAAATCATAAATTGGAACTTATTTCCTGAGAACGGTGATCTGTGAGATTAGTCCTGGTGTTTGCAGACAGCTAGCATGTGTTGGTTCAGGATTCAGTGCCATTTTACAGAAATGACATCTATTTAAAAAACAAACAAACAGACCCCCAAAATCTCAAGAATGGTTTTATGGTTGTGAGGCAAACCATTCAAATTCTATCAAAGCAATGGTACTTTCTTAGCCTAAACTGAGAGGTCTATAAAAGACAGCCTTTAAGATTTGATTCTGAATTATAGTAGTTCTATAAAAATGTTGTTAAAGTAAATATGATAAAGTTCTGTTGTTATAGTAAATGTGATAATTCTATGAGAAATCGGTAGGTAAAATTTGCATTAGGAATAATGGAGTTTTAGGTCTGCATGTAACGGATCGCTTCTCGACTATCCCTTTATGGTTCATTTAGTGATGGGGATTTTCTTGTACATGTCCCAAAGAAATTGACTTGATGGGCACAGCCTTGTGAGCAATTGCCTGTGGGGTTGATTTTCCTACTTGTCCCTTTTGGTCTCAGTATTGCATCAGTGCTGTAGTGAGATAGTATCATTTTTGTCTCCCAGGAGTCATTACCTTTTCTGGAGAGGATTATAAATTACTGGGAGTGGATTTATCGGAGCTGTCTGAGCTGGAGAGAGCTCTCGAGGAAGCAGGACTGGACAATGGAATCCCCACCCTCTTCATAGCAGAGGTGGTGCTCACCTACATGGAAAATAGCAGGTCAGTTGCGTTATCCTGTTAGCTAGGTGGAAAAATGAAAAGAATAAGGTTCTCTGTATGTACATCACCTGGGGCTGGGAGACCTGCTGTCTTATAACTAAAGCCTCAGGAATTCTGTGGAAGTCCTAAACAGCTCCTTACATCATAATTGTGATGGGGTAATTGATGTCCACATTACATCCTAAAAGGGAGGAAAAAAAGAAGAAAAACCTCGAACGAGTGATTTTGAGTTTCTTCTTCTTCTCGTCCCCTGAATACTCTGCACAGATGGGGGAGGAGATGTTCGTAAGTCCCCAGCACAGGATTCTCTTTTGTCTATTACCTCTGTCAGGATGCCTTAATAGCATGCTTTGTGGTGTTGCAGGAAGATGTGTTGCATCTGCCAGATGATAGGTGGGCCCTCAGTTATTTCATTTCTTACGCACAATCTGCCTGACAGGTCAGATGCCTTGATTCAATGGGCAGCAGAGCATTTCTCTCAGGCATGCTTTCTGCTGTATGAGCAGATGCACCCAGAGGACCCCTTTGGACGTGTTATGCAGCAGCATTTTAGCCAGCTGAACTCGGTACTTCATTCTTTGGCACAGTACCCTGATTGTGAGGCACAGCAGAGGCGCTTTTTTGAAAAGGTAAGTACCTGCAGCTCTAGGGCACACATGAAGCATGATTTACCTGGGAAAGATTGTAACATTAAATAATTTCAGAAGTCATCAGCTGTGTCAGTTACGGGTTGAAGCAAACAGGGCCAAGGCCGAGACACTGCCTTCTCTAGTAGCATGACTAGTCATTTGAAGGTCCTTCCAACCAACTTGCAGCTTACTTTCTGGTATGGGATTAAGGCAAGATGGGTTCCTGTGAGACTTTAGATATAATAAATTAAGTTCTTAAGAGCTTTACAGGTAAGAGATCTATCTTCACCAGATTCTGGGCTGCTGTTGTTCCAGCTAGACAGTCTTAAAGGCTCATGCAGGTGTTTATTTTAGGGTCTTTGTTTTCTTCTGCAAAGTGATCCTCTATCCTTCCAGAGGTAATAATTTTGAGTGATTTCTCTTTTAGGGCTGGACTGAGTGCAGTGTCATGGATATGAATGAGTTTTTCACCTGTTGTACTCCAGAAGATGAGCAGCAAAGAGTGCAGGCTCTGGAGCCTTTTGATGAATACGAGGTAACCCTCCTTTATTCTGAACACCAGTGACCTAGCTTTGATGTGGTAAGGTGTCTGCAATTTCTTATGGTCACAGTACTGTACAAGAGCTTCTGAGGTATAGGTGTTCATGTAGGCAGAAAGGATCTTGAATCAGATTTAGTTAATACAGAGCCTGCAGGAAGCTCAATGTGGAGCTGGGGCAAGTAGCATTGGAAGAAGACTCTCTTTGGTGCTAGAAAAGCTTCGTATTCCTTCCTCGGTGAGTGGTCTCTCAAGGAGACAGTCTTAGCATAGCAAACTAGCTGGTGGTATAAAAGATGTTGTAGATGCTAAAAGTTTGCATGGGTTCAAGGGGCAATTATTTTAATGAAAGAGAAGTCCATTGAGGATTACTGAATACATAAAAGTACACCTGATGTGAGGTTCCTGACTGCAAATGGTTGGGACCATTCCTGGGGGAAGTAGATTGCACTTGTACTGCTGTCTTGTATTTCCGTAGGCTATTACTGTTTGTCATTGCTGGATACAGATTACTACGTTCAGATATTTTTTGTCTGACTCTGTACAGGTATTCCTATATTAATGATTGAAATTTAACTATGACTATTCTTTGCCATTTTAATGTTAACTGCTGGCAAAGTTTGTGACTATTTGAAGTCTAGAAGAGAAGGTAAGTCAAAGATACTGAGTAACTTTGAGATAAATATCCTGTAGGATACTTACTACAAGTTTCCCTATCGATTTTGTGGTTCTCTGTTTATAATTCTCTCTAGAAATCTTAATGGCCTGCAGTATGAAAACAATTTAATGTGCTTGCATTTATTTTGCCAACATGCAGGATCTGCTCTGCTTCATGAATGCAAAAGGGATGACTGAAAGATGCTGGCAGATTTGCAAGTGGTGTAGAGATGTGTACAAGAATTATTGCAGATCAAGGCAATTGCTCATACAGTGAGAAAGGAAAGACTTTTTATAATTTTCCTTATAGCGGAGGTTAACATGTACACAAGTCCAAGCTGAAAAATGTGCATAGGAGTAAGATATGTGATTACAGAGAGGTCTACAATTAGCCCTTGAGATAAAGTAACGTCGAGGTCTTGCTGGAAACAAGCTTGATCAAATTAGATAAGAAATGTAAAATACACACTTAGTGCTGAGGGTGACTAATTTTTAGAATAATTAGCCTAGGGACAAATAGTGGATTCTTCCATTTTTGGTATTTACATTAATTTTTGGCTATCACTTTTCAAAAGATGCTTTTTACTTCTGGTAGAATTTGGGCCAATGATGCCAATATTGTGGTTTCTTGCACCCTTTAAATTCATGGTTATGCCTTCCAGTCACGTAGTTGGCTGAATATATCCTCATGCAATGTATAATTAAGCTGTGGAACTCCTTGCCACTAGCATGTTAGAGGTGATAGGAGTTTATGTGAGTTCAAATTACAACTGGATGGGTTCATGGATGAGAAATCCATCAAGGACTGTTCAGTACAAAGACACAGCTTCTTGCTTAGAAAATCCCTGAGCTGTAAATTTTTGAAGGTTGGAGTGAGGAAAGTATTTATATACTTGCTTTTTCTCAGATTCAACTTTAGTCTTCTGATTTTGGCCACTGTTAGAAACAGTGCTAGGCTAGGTTGGTCTTTGATTTGATCACCCTGGCCATTCTGAGATCCTTACTACTCTGAGATTTTGAGGGGGATTGTTTTTGTTTTGTTTTGGTTTTTTTTTGTTTTTTTTCTTTGGGCTTGCTGCAGGAATGGCATCTGAAATGTTCTCATTACTTTGTCTTGACTGCATCAAAGGGGATGGAACCTTCCTGGACTCCGTTGTTATCCAATATGACAGGTACATACTGACTAGTTTTCGTAGTATTCTTTTATGTCATGCAGGCTTCTCTGAGAGGTTTTAGGAGACAATAAAACTCTGGAAGGAACAGATGGGATGCTGCCATGCGAGTAGCTTTCTCCATCCTTCTAACAATGGTTCTGCTGTCCATAGGGAGGCCAGGGCAACGTCCTGACTCTGGTGGTTCTGATCAGTTTAATTCTTTCAGTTTATTGAACGTTCCAGTCTGAACAGCTCTTCCTTCTGTTTATACGTGGGGCCCTCCAGTGCATGGCTGCAATGCCAGTCTGCTCTGTTCCTCCTCCTATTTTTGGGATCCCACAGACTCTCCCTTTTCAACTTATTCCCACTTGCCTCCATACATGACTCTCTGAGCCATTCTATCCTTCCAGCTCCCAAAAGGTTGTTATGTTTTACTTACTGCACTGTCAAACTATTGTCCAGCAGAGCACTCAGGAGCGTGTCACAGTTTCTGTTCTGTTATCCCCTGTGGGTGGAATTGTACATGTAGTATTTCTGTTTCTGAAATGCTTTTAAATCTGTATGTTGCTTTTATCAGCTGGGAGAAAAGTGGTACCTCTGGGGAAAAGCCAAGACCAAGACTGTGTTTCCATGATAAAAAGGACTTGGTAGCAGTAGCAGTCCAAGAAATTCCTGCTTTTAGCTGCTTGCTTCCTTTTTCTGGGTGGAAAACAGAAGGTTATTTTTAACCTGTTTCACATCACTAGTCTTGTTCACAGTATAGCACCACAAGTAGTTCTGTCTGCAACTTTCAGTCGATATCTGTGTTTTAGGGAGCAGGAAAAGCAGCCGCGAAAGGATAAGGCAGGATGGCATTCCTTAAGCCAACAAGGCTACTGAATCCATTGTGTTGTGTCTTGGTTAGGTGTGAAAACATGTAGTGAAACCGAAGCTAAATGAATGTGGGTGTGGTTAAATATACTGTGTGATTGTCACTGGTCCTTATGTTAAAACCTGAAAGACTCCTAAATGCGTAGGACCTATCCTTACATTAAAAAAAATAATCTGACATTTGCTTAACTGACATTAACACAGTGAAGACGCTTCATTCATTAGAGACAGGAATAGGGTCTTTCTGCTGCTGTCTCTGTTGTATTCAAAACTGATAGCAAGAGCCTTCAAAATCTGGTAAATTATCCATGCTTAGATATTTTTTACTGGTAATGGCAAAAGGTACATATCAAATACCAGTATGTGCCCCCAACTATCCTCTCAAATAGGCTTGGGTCCCTGTTCAAGACAGCGCAAGTACTAAATCTTCCAAACAGAGCATGATTTAAGTATATTTTCCAAAATGAAAAAAACCCTCAGTCTTAAAAAGATCCATCAGTAGAAAGAGATTTAAGCCCAAGGAGATGAAATTTTTTACTTCATCAAACAACAGAAAGTAGTGTCTTGTACTAAACAACATTCAGGCAATTTTTCTGGGTATGGCATACGAAAAATAGACTGAGCGCTGCTTCTCCTCCACCTCATCATCTCTTACAACACAAGAATAAGGCACTTGATTGAAACGAAGAAGATGCAAATTCAAAACTGATTAAAAGAAAACAATTTGTAAAATGCAGAGGTGAGCTAGAGTCCTGTGTTGAAAGCTTGTTTCATACTAAGGGATATAATATTTAGAGAGAAGATATTTACATACCTGAAAATATTCTCTTGTAGTACGACCATTGGAATTAACAGAGATTATTCTTCATGCTTTAGAACTTTATTTCAATGCTTTTGTGAAGGTAGGGTCAAATTCTAGCAAGAAACTTTGAAATCCAGCTTCCAGGTGTTTGTCCTTTTTCTGCTGTTCTTTGCTAATTAAGTAGCCAAATACTGTCTTCATCAGAAAGGTACTCCTTTTGAAGGTATTGCAGTAATTCCTATCTTACTACAGCAGTTTAGGACACTGCAGTCTTTTAGCCAGTCTTACCTCCACCCCATTAAAGCAGTCTCAGAACTGTGTCAGGAGCTGAGGGAGCAGTAAGCAGAAGTTGAAAGTTGGCACAGTGGTAGTTTAAACAATTACAGCTTGATTTTGAGGGCATGTCAGATTGTCTGTGTGCTCTGTCAACTTGCTTCACGATTTTGTCTTCTTGAAAAGCTGAACAGACTTGCTTGATCTCGCATTTAAAATGTAGTCCTTGGTTCCTCCTTGTGCATAAGTTCTTTGTTTCTCTTTGGCTTACAGTTCCTCATCATGATGAGACTGTCAGGATGGCTGGGAGTATCACTGCAGCAGTGTGTGCAATGCACTCTGAAATTTCTGGCCTGAGACGTTATGGTCACCACTCTGTTCTTATAAAACCCAATGTGATTCTCACCACTGGAGGCTTTGGGGAGGAGGATGGACAACACTGCCGTATGAGAAATTTTCATGTGCTAATTAAGCATGCAGGCTACTGGAAAGCTGGCTGTGTGAAAAAGGAAAATCCTGATAAAAGATGGGGTGAGTTCCCATACTGATGGCAAGTGTAAGGAAGACATTTTTGTGCTAACAACAAAATGATGTCTAGTGGAAAAGCGATGTCACAGCGCAATTATGCTGGCAGTCAGAGAGATCTGAAGGTTCTGAATGCTAAGTGCCGGGTCCTGCACTTGGGTCACAACAACCCCATGCAATGCTACAGGCTTGGGGAAGAGCGGCGGGAAAGCTGCCTGGCAGAAAAGGACCTGGCGGTGTTGGTCGACGGCCAGCTGAGTATGAGCCAGCAGTGTGCCCAGGTGGCCAAGGCGGCCAATAGCATCCTGCCTTGTGTCAGAAATGGTGTGGCCAGCAGTACTAGGGCAGTGATCATCTGCCTGTACTCGGCACTGGTGAAGCTGCACCTCAAATACTGTGTTCAGTTTTGGGCCCCTCGCTCCAAGAAAGATATTGAGGTGCTGGACTGCATCCAAAGAAGAGCAACAAAGCTGGTGAAGGGTCTAGAGAGGAAGTCTTATGAGGAACGGCTGAGGGAACTGGGGTTGTTTAGCTTGGAGAAGAGGAGGCTGAGGGGAGACCCATCGCTCTCTACAACTGCCTGAAAGGAGGTTGTAGCGAGGTGGATGTCGATCCCTTTTCCCAAGTAAGAAGTGATAGGACAAGAGTAAACGGCCTCAAGTTGTGCCAGGGGAGGTTTAGATTGGATATTAGGAGAAATTTCTTCACTGAAAGGGCTGTCAAGCATTGGAACAGGCTGCCCAGGGAAGTGGTCGATTCGCCATCACTGGAGGTATTTAAAAGACATGTAGATGTGGCACTTAGGGGCGTGGTTTAGCGGTGGACTTGGCAGTGTTAGGTTAACGGTTGGACTCGGTGATCTTAAGGGTCTTTTCCAACCTAAATGATTCTATGATTCTATAAATTTTGTGGGAGAAAGATTTGTGTGAACTGTGATGATTTTTTTTGGATCTCCACAGATGAGCGGTTGTACCATACTGTGTCATGTCTCTCGAACAGCCTGGCCCTGGTGGTAGGAGGACGAACATCCCCATCAAGTGCAGGTTTGGGAATGTTGTGGCTAAAGTTCCCTGAAACCTGTAATGCGTCAGACCCAAATGACATTACAGTGGAGCTTGTAAGTCTGCAGCCTGCTGCTGAACCAGCTGCTTTGCGTTGGAGACACAGCACAACTGAAGTAATATTCAAAGGTAAAAAGCCTAGAAAGAGTGGAAATGGCTGTAGGTATGCGGAAGTATACAAATTTCAGAATATATGGGGCAGTCCTGTCCAGACAGTGAGGTCTAAAAGGCAAGCTGTCATGATATTGCCTTAACTTTTTATGTAGTACAGGCTATACAGTTAATGTTGGTGCGTAGTATTCCTTTGGCTGAAACAATAGCTTTTTGCTGAACATTTTGGAAAGAATATGATCTCGATAGATTCATCAGCACTTTAGAGAATCCAGTTACATTTCATAAAAAATTTTGTTCAGTGGTGATTTGTTTTCCTGGGCTTAAAGACTTAAGGCTTAAACTTCATTTGAATGTATTTTCCTTATCATATCTACCCAGTTCTTGTTGTGCCTTTTTTGTTTGTCAAGTCCGAAAGTGTTTGTGAGAGGCTTTACTAAAACTGACAAAAGGGAAAGACGGGACAGTCTCAGCTGAGTTTCCTGAACTGAGCAACTGAATTGGTTGATCCAACAACGGAGCAGGATTTCAATTATCTGTGCCATTAATACATGGTTGACTTGTACCTTGTGATAATGGCTTTTATTATAGATGAGCTGCAATCTTGTTAGTTTTCTGGATGCAGGGCAGGAATCAAAAAGTATGTATGATTGTATAGTGCTGAAAAAAGCTCATAATGCATTTTTCAAAGTGCTACAATATATACTTGCAACTGCAGTTTCACAAACACACCTACCCACAGATGAAAAAGACTCATTTCAGCTGTTCCTGTTTAAGGTGCAGGATGTGGCCAGACAGGCATACTGACCAGCAACCTGTTTACGTATGATTAGCCCTTTTTATCTTTTTATCCTTCTGTCTTCCTGTGTTTGTACCTCCCCAAATCACCTAAACCCATGCCTTCTCCTGCCTCTGGTTCCTCTCCTGAGCATTCCATATTAAGTCTTATGCAAACCCCCAATGCTTCTCCTCAGCATCTTATAATGTGTCCCATAACCCCTAGGCAGTACCCCCTCAAAGGTGCTCCAGAGACTTGGTCCTGTTCACTCATTTTGGTGGGTTTCACAGCTGGACAATGGGGCTGATAGTTCTCCTGGGACAGCCCTGGGAGGAGCCAGAACAGATGGTCTGCTTCTATAAGCGTGTAATTGGGGTTCTCTTGCCTGCATAACTGCTGCTGCCTCTCTGTGCTCCCCATGTGCATGAGGAAATGAGCATTTTATGGCTTGATTGCTCTCTTGAGATGGGTCTGGAAGTAGCTGAGGCAGGATATTATTTGGGTTCCCCCACCTTATTTTGCCTCTGTGCTCCTCTGTGGGTGCGCAGGTGAGCTTTTTAGCACATAACGTAGCACTGCTACTCAGTAAGGCTTTGTAATGATGAACAGATGCTTAAAAGAAAAGCAAAGCAAATGTTAAGAATTCTTAGCGCTATGAATTACTAGTAAAGGAACAAAACCCAGAATGGTGAATACTGTTCTGCCATTATGTAAATCATAGAATCATAGAATGGTTTGGGTTGGAAGGGACCTTTAAAGATCATCTAGTTCCACCCCCCCTGCTCTGGGCAGGGACATCTTCAATTAGATCAGGTTGCTCAAAGCCCCATCCAACCTGACCTTGAACACTTCCAGGGATGGGACATCCACAGTTCCTTGGGGCAACCTGCTCCAGTGTCTCACCACCCTTATAGTAAAGAATTTATTCCTTATATCTAATATAAATCAACCGTCTTTTAGTTTAAAGCCAGTACCCCTTGTCCTGTCACTACAGGCCCTGCTAAAAAGTCTCAGTCTTTCTTATAAGCCCCCTCCAAGTATTGAAAGGCTGCAGTAAGGTCTCCCTGAAGCCTTTTCTTCTCCAGGCTGAACAATTCCAACTCTTTCAGACTTTCCTCATAGGAGAGGTGTTCCAGCCCTCTGACCATTTTCGTGGCCTTCCTCTGGACCCGCTCTAGCACATCCATGTCTGTCTTGTGCTGGGAACCCCAAAGCTGGATGCATTGCTCCAGGTGGGGTCTCATGAGAGCAGAGCAGAGGGGGAGAATCACCTCCCTTGACCTACTGCCCATGCTTCTTTTGATGCAGCCCAGGATGCGATTGGCTTTCTGGGCTGCAGGTGCACATTGCCAGCTCATATCTAAGTTTTCATCCACCAGTACCCCCAAGTCCTTCTCTGCAGGGCTGCTCTCAATCCCTCCCTCCTCAGTCTGTACTGATGCTGGGTATTGCCCTGACCCAGGTGCAGGACATTGCACTTGGCCTTGTTGAACTTCATGAGGTTTGTATTGGCCCACTTCTCAAGCCTGCCAGTAGAAAAGAAATTAAAAGAGGCTTTGAGATCTCTTCTTGACACTTGAAATATGATAATTTCCTATTTCTTAAACCACATAATACCCAGTGTTAAGTAGAATTGAAACCTAGGGAAATAATCTCTTCTGGAAGACTGATTCTTTGAGATCATTTATGGCTTAAGGTTATTCATGCTTGATCACACCAGAAAGAAGTTTCAGAACTTCCTCTCTGAAGTATAATATTTTAATTCTGGAGCATTATGGAGCAGGATCCCTAGCTCTTAATCCAGGAGAAGTGCCTCAGAAGAAATGTTACTCTTCTAATAGCAGTTGACAAATATTCAGTAGTTCTGAATAGGTCTAGAATCAAGCCTTGCAATGGCACGCTGAAGGTTTGTCTAGTAAAAGATATTGACCGTAAGGGGCAAAAACTTGAGCGGTTGTTATCAAGTCAGTGGTGGGACTTAGTGGAATCCCAAAGGTGAAAGCTGTCATTTCTTTAAGCTGTTTAATTCTCCGCTAGGTGGCAGGGAGCTATTGAAGGGGAACACCAGGGGAATTGTTAAGTAGTTGTTAGTGTAGTCTGAAGCATACTTTGAATTTGTGAAGCAGTGTTTAATTAGCACCATAATGTAGTTTAGAGTTCAGCCTTCCAGTCAATATTTTACATCAAAGAAGCAAATGCTAAATGGGAAAATAAAATTTTATAAATAATACATTGGGTTTTGTCTTTGTCAGACTGTATTGTATCATCTTATTTTTCCCCTGATTTTGCTTCGTAGCTGAAGTGATCAACACTTGTCTTATCTGCACAGTCCATTATGAAGAAGTGAGCTGACAGTGCACAGTGCAGATAACGCACATCCTTGACATCTATCCAAAGTACTTTTGTACCTTCTTTTTGAGGCTTCTCCAGATTAACTCCTACACACTTAAATTATCATTATCTCTGTTTTGTGTGAACAAACACACGTTCTTGCTATCTTATGAGGATTTATCTGTTTTCTTGGGATAAATGTCATTTTGTTGCTATGATTTATGTACTTAGGGTTTTCTAGTTTTATTAGTTCTACAGGTGTAATCTTTCCATTGCCTGAATTTTCAGTCCTTAAGTCTATCAGGTATATTAAAAACCATGTTTTCTCCTTTTGGTTTTGAGACTACAGTGTGTGATTTCCATTCAGACCTTAACATTCAGAAACTACGTAACGTAAGTGGATGATGGCTGTCTTTTGAATGACCACAAATGTGAAGAATGCAGCTTTTTAGTAAAAATATTTAGTCTTTCATGTGTCTTATAGAAGATCTAGATACAAGAGTAATTCCTGTATCTATGAAACAATTTCTTGCATTTATTGCTAAAGTAGGGAAATGTTCATTGGGTTGCAGGATGTCTTAATATAAATAGTGTAGAAAACTTCTGCCTGTCTGCCTTAATTTCTGTCTTTGGTCAGATTCCCTTCTATGCAAATGGAAATTTTTGCTTTTGTGACATACCAAATTCTATCTTCTCTTTTCTCCTGGTTGTCTTTTTCTGTAGGCGAGAAGTACCTGTTTCTGTATGGTGGCCGCTCTGCAATGGAGCCTGTGCTAGGGGATTGGTATTTCCTGCACGCTCAGGAACTTTCCTGCACTGTGGTAAGAACTTAGGGAGGCCCTGGGGAGTAGAAATTGCCTTCACTTCACAGGTGCACGCTGCTGTATTGGAAGCCCAGCTAAATCACAGTGTTATTACCATATTGAAGTGGATGGCATTGGCAGTACTGTCACACTTCACGGTGATTAGAGTTAGAGCTAACTTCTAAACACCTTGCTATTTAGTGGAATACAGTCTTCACAGAATAGTTGAGGTCGGAAGGGACATCTGAAGACCATCTGGTCCAGCACCCTTGCTTAAAGCAGGTCTAACTAGAACAGGTTGCTCAGGGTATTGTCCAGTTGGGTTTTGATTATCTCCAAAGATAACAGACTCCGCAACCTCTTTGGGCAGCCTATTCCAGTGCTTGACCTCATAGGAAAATGTGAGGGTTTTTTTATATTTAAGTGGGTTTTTCTGTATTTCAGTTTGTGCCCATTGCCTCTGGCCCTGTTGCTGGATGCTACTGAGAACGTTCTGTCTCTGTCTTCTTTCCTGTATCCCATTAGGCGTTTATACGCGTTGATAAGATTTCCCTGTCAGCGTTCTCAGTCACCGAGGCAAGCAGCTCCGGTGCCAGCACGATCTGCAGTGGCTGCTGTAGTGCGGTGTGCAGGGAGGTTTCCTGAACCGGGGAAACCTCAGGGGAGTGCAGAGACAGGGCCAGGAGCAGCCACGGCCAAGCACCCCCCGCCACCTCTAAAAGAAAACCGTAAGGAATGCTAGTGACCAGGGCAGGCAGACAGGGCATGGTGTGTCAGCCAGGGCTTGGCGCAGCAGTTTGCGTGGCAGTTTGCACGGCAGGGCGCTGTAACTTTGCTGGCTCGGGCAGGGAGCGGTGGCCTCTACCCGGCAGGAGGCTATGTCCAGATTGATGCAGCTTCCCAGGCAGAGCTCCCATGGGAACATGCTGCTACCCAGGTGTCAGGGTGCAGGGTGCGCCCTACTCCTACGCCAGTACTGGACAGCAGTAGTGGGCACACCTGTGGGAGGTGCATCCAGATAGAGGAAATCCCCAGCTTTGTGGAAGAGCTCTGGGAGGAGGGGAACAGGTTGAGTAGTATCAGGGAGTCTGAGAAGGAGATTGTCTACTGGAACCGCACCCTACCTTCCCTGGGACAGACCTGTCAGGCAGACAGCACACATGATATGGAAGATTCCTTGTCCTCTCAACACGTGGCAGAATGTGGTGATTTAAGGGATAGAGGAGAATGGTGACAAGTTCCTGCCTGGTGCACCAGGCACATCTCCTCTGTGGCTACCTCACCTTCCCAGGTGTCCTTGTACAATAGGTATGAGGCTCTGGACGTGGAATGAAACAACGATGAAGTTGATGGTCCGTCTAGGTTGGAGGTGTCGCCAAGGTTAAGTCGGCCTACACCCTGCATCAGAACCATTCCATTAAGAAAAAAAGACACGTCATTGTCATAGGAGACTCTCTTCTGAGGGGAACAGAAGGCCCAATATGCTGACCAGACCCACTTCTTAGGGAAGTCTGCGGTCACCATGGGGCCTGGGTCAAAGATGTTACAAGAAAACTTCCTACACTGGTATGGCCCTCGGATTGTTAGCCATTATTGCTTTTTCATGTAGGCAGCAATGAAGTTGCAGTAAGAAGTCCAGTGGCGATCAAAAGACACTTCAGGGCCTTGGGACGACTGGTTAAGGGTTCAGGAGCCACAAGTAGTGTTTTCCTCTATCCTTCCAGTTGCAGGGAATGATGTTGGAAGAAACAGGTAGACCCAGTTGATCAATACCGGGCTCCGTGACTGGTGTCACTGGCAGAATTTTCGGTTTTTTGATCACGGGTCAGTCTGCACTACACCAGGCCTGCTGGCGATAGATGGGTGCACCTTTCTCAAAGGGAGAAAAGGGTCTTTGCACAGGAGTCAGCAGGGCTCGTCGAAAGAGCTTTAAACTAGATTTGAAGGGGGAAAGGGATAAAACCAGGCTCGCTAGTGGTTAGCCACAGGATGGCATGCCAATGTTTGAGGGATGGTGTGCTAGTGAGGTCCTTCAGTCTGCTCCATGATGTGCTGAGTACACTGGAGCGAATGTGAAATGTCTCTATACTAATGCGCACAGCATGAGGAATAAACAAGAGGAGGTAGAAGCTTTCGCCCAGTCCCAGAGCTACGACATCATTGGCATAAGAGAAACCTGGTGGGATGAGTCCTCTGGCTGGTGTGCTGTGATGGATGGTTATAGGCTCTTCAGGAGGGATAGGCAGGGCATGCAAGGCAGGGGGGTGGCGCTGTATATAAGGGAGGGGTGGGATTGTATGGCACTTGCAGTTGGCATCGACATGGTTGAGAGCCTCTGGGTAAGGATTAAGGGGAAAGCAAATAAAGCAGATGTTCTTGTGGGAGTCTACTATTGACCACCCAGCCAGGACAACGACACCGATGAATTATTCTGTAAGGAATTGAGAGATACCTCTAGATCAGCTGCCCTTGTCCTTATGGGTGATTTTAACTTCCCAGATGTCAACTGGGTACATCATACAGCAGACACAAACAGGTCCAGGAAATTCCTGGAGCACATTGAAGATAACTTCTTGGTGCATGTACTAAAGGAGCCAACTAGGAAAGGTGCCCTCCTAGATTTGTTGCCTGTAAACAGCAAAGGACTCACGGGCAAAGTGGTGACTGGTGGCTGTCTTGGTCACAGTGACCATGAAGTAGTTGAGTTTCAAATCCTTGGCGGTAGGAGAAGAACTGCCAGCAAAACTTTGATGCTGGATATGGGGACGTCAGGCTGCTGAAGGAACTAGTTAGTAAGGTCCCCTGGGATTCTGCTTTTGAAGGCATTGAGGTCCATGAATGCTGGTTACTTTTTAAAAGCACAGGAGTAGGCAATTCCAAAGTGTCAGGCAAGTGGGGCAGAAGGCCGGCTTGGCTGAGCAGGGATATTCTTCTAGAACTTAGGCAGAAAAGGAAAGTGTATGGACATCGGGAGCAAGGACAGGTGACATGGGAGGACTACAGGGATGCTGTTTGCCACTGTAGGGAGAAAATTCGTGTGGCCAAAGCTTCATTAGAGTTCAAGCTGGCCAGTACTGTGAAGGACAACAAAAAGGGCTTTTTAAAATATATTAACAGCAGAAGGACAATTGGAGATAACATTGGTCTGTTACTTGACAAGGTCGGTCACCTCACAAATAGGGACATAGAAGAAGTGGAGACTTCAATGCCTTCTTCGCCTCTAACACTGATGGTGGGCTCTGGGACCCCCAGAACCCACTGTTGGAAGACTGTGACTGGGGGAATGATAAACTCCCAGCTGACTCTGAACTTGTTCGAGACTTGCTGCTCCAGCTGGATGCACATAAATCTATGGGGCCTGATGGGATTCATACCAAAGTACTGAAAGAGCTGGGCGATGTTATTACAGAAGCTCTTTCCATTATTTTTCAATGATCTTCAGGGTCTGGAGAGGTCCCAGTTGACTGGAAGCTGGCAAATGTCCTAATTTTCAGGAAGGATAAGAAGAAAGAGCCTGGTAATTACAGGCCTGTCAGTCTCACTTCGGTGCCTGGTAAAATTATGGAGAAGGTTATTCTGGGAGTTATTGAAAAACACTTGAGAGACAACGCAGTCATTGGTCATACCCAGCCTCATGAGGGGAGAGTCCTGCTTAACTAATTTAATTTCCTTTTATGACAAGGTCACCTATCTAGTTCACCAAGGGAAGCCAGTAGATGTGGGGTTTTTTTTTTTTTATTTTAGCAAAGCTTTTGATGCTGTCTCTCACAGTATCCTTCTGGACAAAATGTCCAGCATACAGCTAGACAAGTCCATAATATGATGGATGAACAATTGGCTGACAGGCCGGGCTCTAAAAGTTGCAGTAGATGGGGTTACACCAGGCTGGCAGCCAGTCACCAGTGGGATTCCGCAGGGCTCAATTATAGGGCCAGTGCTTTTTAATGTTTTTACAGATGATCTGGATGCAGGAATTGAATGTACATTAAGTTAAGTTTGCTGATGATAGTAAACTAGGAGGAGCTGTGGACTCCCTCAAGGGTAGAGAGGCCTTACAGAGAGATCTGGATTGATGGGCCGAGGCCAACTGTATGAGGTTCAACAAGGCCAAGTGCCGGGTCCTGCACTTGGGTCACAGCGACCCCAGGCAACGCTACAGGCTTGGGGAAGAGTGGCTGGAAAGCTGCCTGGCAGAAAAAGACCTCAGGGTGTTGGTTGACAGCCGGCTGAATATGAGCCAGCAGTGTGCCCAGGTGGCCAAGAAGACTAACGGCATCCTGGCCTGTATCAGAAATAGCGTGGCCGGCAGGAGCAGGGAAGTGATTGTTCCCCTGTACTCGGCACTGGTGAGGCCGCACCTCGAGTCCTGTGTTCAGTTCTGGGCCCCTCACTACAGGAAAGACATCGAGGTGCTGGAGCGTGTCCAGAGAAGGGCAACCAAGTTGGTGAGGGGCCTGGAGCACAAGTCTGATGAGGAGCGGCTGAGGGAGCTGGGGTGGTTTGGTCTGGAGAAAAGGAGGCTGAGGGGAGACCTTATCGCTCTCTACAACTACCTGAAAGGAGGTTGTAGTGAGGTGGGTGCTGGTCTCTTCTGTCAGGTGGCTGGAGATAGGACGAGAGAAAATGGCCTCAAGTTGCGGCAGGGGAGGTTTAGATTGGATATTAGGAAAAATTTCTTCACTGAGAGGGTTGTCAAACATTGGAACAGGCTGCCCAGGGAAGTGGTGGTGTCACCATCCCCTGGAGGTATTCAGAAAGCATGTAGACAAGGCACTTCAGGACATGGTTTAGTGGGCATGGTTGACGGTTGGACTTGATGATCTTAAAGGTCTTTTCCAACCTAAATGATTCTGTGATTCTAGAGAGCTGGGCAGTCACCCACCAAGCATATGGAATTTAACAAGAGCAAGTCCCAGATTCTGTACCTAGGACAAAGTAATCCTGGTTATACATACAAATTGGGGTACAAGAGGCTGGAGAGCAGCCCTAGACTGCCTAAAGAGGTGAGAAATTCTTGTCACTGCAGACTTTCCGAAACTATTAAATAACCATCTCTCCAGATGATAATAGATATAGTTGAATTTGCTTTAGGAGAAAGGGATGGACCAGATGGCCTCCAAAATTTTCTCCACAGCTTGTTTGCTATGATATTCCATTAAACCCCTCATCTTACATTTTTTCCTTTAGTGCAAGCACTAAAGGTTTCCTTTCTGCATATTAGTACTGCAGTTCAGCATTTTATCTTGCTCTGTGGTTTGAACCACCGATCACCTGCTTTACTGATCACTGCATTAGTCTATGTGTTTGTACACTTGCGGTTCTCAGGTGCATGTCTTGAACAGAAGGCAGCATGCAAGAATGCAAATACAGTAACCTCTAATAAATGTGCAGAAATAAAACCCTCTAAAGACTGAATGATATTAAATATACTGAGGGCCAGAGAAATATTGGAAATGGTGTAAATGGAAACACTTCTGCTTAGCTGTCCCTAGAGGAACATGTGTAGGTTGGGTTTTTTTGATTGTTCCCTATCATGTTTACTCTGTTCCCCTCCAGCAACTGTTCCTATCCTGTGGCAGGAAAGAATATTACATCGCACAGGACATGCAACAAAAGAGATCTTTTAAGAGCCTGGACATGAAGAAGACACTTAGCTTGGCAAACTTCAGCCTTGGACTTATGTTTTTCTAGATTCCTGTTGAGGGTCCAGTACCAGAAAGCCGTCACTCTCACAGCGCCTGTAGCTGGAAAGGAGGAGTGCTAATTGCAGGAGGTCTGGGAGCAGCTGAGCAGCCCTTAGGTTCAGTTTTCTTTCTGAGGGAGCTTGAACATGGCTTTCAGTGGCAGACAGTAGAGACTCACCCTCCTCTCATCCCAAGGTAAGTAGACAGCATTCAGCAGTGAATCCGTGGCCTGTCTCTACCTACCTCTGTTACTAATGGAGTTCAATCTCATTTTGAACTCACAGGTATTCACATACTGCACACGTGCATGACGGAAAACTTCTGCTTGTTGGTGGCGTGTGGTTTCACTCATCCTCTGTGCCAGGCATCACTGTCATTGACTTAATGACTGGTCTCTGCTTGGACTATACAATTAATGTAGTAAGTACTGAAATTTTTCTTTCAAGGTAAACAGTGTTGTGTGAAGGAACATGGTAACTTTAGGGCTATTACCTGAAGTGGAGTAGGGAATGCAAAGTAGGCAAATTTGTAAGTGGAATAAACATTCCCTGTTCGAGGTAGAATCTAATTTTGAAGTGCTTTTGCCAGCCCAGAGAACATAATAGTGTTAAGAGAGGGAGAGTCTGAATGTGCAGAAGACTGTAGGGCATGGAGCTCCTCTATTCCAGACAGGGGGAGCAGAACTGAGATGGGCACAAGCATAGTAATTTCAGGATGTCTGTGGAAGAAGAGAACAGATCAAACCAGAGCCTCAGATAGTCTTTGTGGAGGTCTGTGGTATAATTTAATTAAAAACTTCATGGTGGAAATTGCTGTGTGCTATAGCTGCTGCCTGAAGTACAGTAAGAAAACAGCATGGAAATACTGGAAACACCACTTAAACATAAGAAAACTTTTTACTGTAAGGGTGATTGAACACTGAACAGGTTGCTCAGAGAGGCTGAGGTGTCTCCATCATTGGAGATATTAAAAACCTGACTAGGCAAGGTACTGAGCAACCTGCTGTAGTTGAGCCTGCTTCGAACAGGGGTGGCTGGACTAGATGTACTTCCCTTCCAACCTCAACTATTCTGTGATTCTGTTCTATGATTCAGTGAAGAACAATCATACAGGTGATGTCACACAGCAGGATTTTGGCATACTCTGGGCAAAACTTAGTCTAAATCTGTGAGTAGCCCTCATCTGTGATAATACTGCCTGGAGTACAAGAAAAACATGGACCTGTTGGAGCGGGTCCAGAGGAGGGCCACAAAAATGATCAGAGGCTTGGAACACCTGTCCTGTGAGGACAGGCTGAGAGAGAGTTGGGGTTGTTCAGCCTGGAGAAGAGAAGGCTCCGGGCAGAACTTATTGCAGCCTTTCAATACTTAAAGGGGGCTCATAAGAAAGATGGGGACAGACTTTTTAGTAGGGCCTGTAGTGACCGGACAAGGGGTAATGGTTTTAAACTAAAAGAGGGGAGATTCAGACTAGATGTAAGGAAGAAATTTGTTATGCTGAGCGTGGTGAAACACTGGCACAGGTTGCCCAGAGAGGTGGTTGATGCCCCATGCCTGGACACATTCAAGGCCAGGTTGGACGGAGCTCTGAGCGACCTGATCTAGTTGTCCCTGTCCCATGTCCCATCTAGAAGATCTCCCTGCTCATTGCAGGGGGGTTGGACTAGATGACCTTTAAATGTCCCTTCCAACCCAAACCATTCTATGATTCTATGAGAAAGATTCTGTTGCTTGACAAGTTTTTATTTATCTTTTATGTAAAGAAAGAAATTTCTTTAGATACCTGTACCTATGGATCCTGTCCGTGGTGAAACTGGAATTTGTGACTGGTCTGTTGTTTATAATGGGTAGCATGCGTGCATCTGGCTGACCTTGCAGCATTTTCGTGAGGGCATAAAGCATGAAGTATGCTTAAGTGTAGTTTAGTTTTTTCTTACTCTCTGTAGCAGAAGTTTTAAGTGGCCTAGGGTTCTTTAGATAAAATAGGCTACTTTTGTTGGATAGCAGTGAGGATGGGTATGGTGATAATAAAGTTGTATCTACAAGAATAGAACTTTCCATTCAATGCAGATGGATTGGTAGCTGCCTTTGTTTATGGGCTGTTTGCTTTGACTTAGGTGAAACTCTGTAGGCTCTTGAACCTACCAGTGTTGACGCAGAAGTCACGGACACTGCGCACAATCAATATGATCAAGCAGATGCCACTTTATTGCCAAGATAGCTCGGTTTATATGTTCATTCTAGTTACTGTTCACGCATAAGCAAATTAGAGATTGGTTAGCATGAGCTGTCCACGCGCCTAGTTACACCTAGTGATTGGTTATAACAACACCGTACACGCGCATAAACATAAGGCATAATTGGTTGTATTAACTAAAACATGCGAAACTTGTCTCAGTCTAATTGGTCAAGATAAGCTGTGGAATTGAGGTTCTTTGCCAAGTTCCCTTTATCGTGGAATGCACACCTGTGTTCTTCTAATTGGCATCTTTCTTTTTTTGTCTTCTTGTTTATTCTGTTCAAGGCCTTCTAAAGGCATCTGGAATGCTCTTACTACCGTTAGCTAAATATGTGTCCACAAGCAAAGCATCCTTGAAGTCTGCTGCTTACAAAACATCCTTGGCTCACAAATTGATCAATTCTATTGAGTCTGGATTGTTCACTATGTGCCCATTACTTTCCAAGTATCCCACATACCAGTACTGTGCTAAAGTATTGATAGTACTGTACAGTGTATGTGGATTGGTCCCAAGTTTTGAAAGACTGGAATTGTCAGTGATTTTCTGTGCATACTGGATACTATTAGTATTACTGCTTTGATACATGCGTTAGAAGGTGATAGCACCAAAACCATTGGCTGGCAGCTTTCTCTGTGCTTGAAAAAGCCGTGGAACGCTTACCATGGGCAGATATATCTTTCTTAACCACTATCCCTTAACCTTTCTCCAAGAATATAGACGAGACTACCCTCATAAAAGTTGCCTTCTGTCTTGAGCATTTTACAAGGGAAGCCTCTACAACCTGTCCTCTTCAGATTCCAGCGGCCCCAACAATAAATGAATTGCCAACACAGCAGTTTTGTTACTGCTACAGTCTGTTATCTGCCACAAGTGTGTGTCCAGGGTTCACTTTCCTGAGCTTTTGAATATTGGAGGTCATCACGACAGAGCTTCTTTTCAGATTGTCAGATACACAGGTTATAAATCAGAAGTTTCGTGGACCTCACATGTATAACTATACTTTAGGCTGTCTACTTTGTGGTGAAGAGGGCATGACTGTTCATTGCTTCTTTCGATATAAGAACTAGGAGACATCAAAAGAAGCTAGCAGGCAATATGCTTCAAAAGAGTGCTTCATATGAAACATAGGTAAGCTCTGGAACTCCTTACCACGGGAGATGGATGCCAAAGGTTACACGGATTCAGAAAGTGACTGGCTGTGTTCTTGGAAGGAAAAACATTAAAGTTCAAGGAGTACAAAGACATTCTCTCTCATTAAAAATCACTGAACTCCAAGTTGTTGGGTGGGTGGCGTACACTAGAGGAGTATATCATGGTTTCCTTGTTCCTGTGTTCTCTAGCTATCTAATTTTGCCCACATTTGTGAGTGGTATAGTGGACTAAATGGTCCTAGATGGGACCTAATGTGGTTGTTCTTAACTTTCTAATGAAAGTACCATCTGAAATATCTCTACAGCATTGTATAAGGTACACGTGTTTTGAAGTCCTGTATGTTCAAAATCTCCTTTCCTTTTTTAGGAGCATCTGGAGTGGCCATTAATGCTCCATAATCATAGTAGTGTCTTTCTGCCAAATGAGAAGGAGTTGTTGCTTATTGGCGGTGGTGGGAACTGCTTCTCCTTTGGGACGCACCTGAACCCAGAGCCTGTCT